>NW_020955294.1:688654-1164488 GCF_003031625.1 Empidonax traillii | reverse complement strand
CACAGGTGTCTGCCAGGTGACATGTCCCTGGGAGGGAGCTGTGGGGAATAAGCCAAGGACACTTTCTTCCTGGGAGGAGCTGCCCCAGCCCCCAGAAGGTGCCAGCCTCCAGCTTTCTGTTCCAATTCCCAGCGTGGTTTAGCAGTGCAACAATTCACTCACAAGACACAGAGCAGAGCCCACCTACTCATTCCTCTGCGCAGCCATCAGACGATAATGACTTTCAGTCAATGGCGTAGCTTTGAACAGATGCCTGGAGGTGAAAGGATCTGTATTCCATTACTAGCCCCTCCAACTAGCCAGGGTCCCCCAGGTTAAATATTTTTAGCAACAGCTTGTTTACATGTCAAACTTGTCAATGAGCTTCTGGGGCACTGCTGCCACAAAGCTGTGCTGGTGGCAGCCCGTAAGCTTCGTCTATGCACGGAGCTAATGCCTTCTAAAGGGCTTGTCAGATACATTCTTCCTACTGTGTCACAAGAGCAAGACTAATTTCAAAGAAATGCTCTTTATTTCTACTTAAAACTGCTAAGGAAAATATCCAGCACTGTCTTTTTTCTTGTCATCTGTTCGACAAGTGTCTCATAAAACAAATTGAGAGGTTTAAATCTCCGAGACAAAAATCAATAAGAGGATAAGTAAAGAATAGGAGGAAGTCAGCAGGCTGAGATTTATTTCATTGGAAATGTTTTTTCAGTGGATTTACTAATAAATCTAAAGTGGCTGGTGCAGCTGCCTTTGATATGCAGTATCCCCTTTACTTAGATGGAAGCTGCACATGAAAAGGAGCTTTGAATACTGATTTTTACAAGGGTGTAAATCAGCAAAGCCCCACACGTTACATATACCACCAGCATCTGGTTCAGGTAGAAGTTAAGAAAAAGGATTTGTTTGTGTGCCGGAGTTTTCCTCTGTAGTTTTGCCATTTTCTGTTTAATATATTGCAGTAGTTGTGATCAGGGCCTTGCTGTGCTGGACACTGAATAATCCGATGCAATAAAATAATTTCTGTCCCAAACAGTTTCAAGGGTAAGAAACTCAATTGAAATAACAAATATGGGCTGATCAGCAGTGAAATCACAGGGGATGATGTTTGTGATGGTGGAACAAAGCTGTGACATCTCTTGAAAATCTGCTCCAATAAGCACTTCCCTTGTGGTGATGTGAAACTGGGAAAAATTTAAATTAAATGGATGATTTGAAACAGACTTACAGATAAAGAAAATGAAATAAACTCCTGAAACAGTCAGGAGAAGGTCAGCATGGGCTGACTACCAGTCATTTTTAGGTTGATCCCACAGCTGGCCTTTGTTCCAGGAAGAAGGGACGTTCTCCCGAGCGACAACAATAATGGCTATTCCTGAACTGGGTACACTTTGATGTGGGCACGGAGCAATGGAAAAGAGCTGCACCCCAGTCCAGAATGCCCTCCCTGCTGCACGTCCCCCCAGACTGTGAGCTTTTCCAAAGGCCCTGTGGATGAAGAGGAAGCTATAATGAGCTCCTGGTTGAGTAATACGGGTGGTTTGCTCCAGTTGGCACACATGACAGATGGCTGTGGGTAGGGAGCGAGTGGCTGGGGTCTGTGTATGTACATATGTGCTAGGAGGGGTTCCAGGATGGTTCCGTGGCTCACTATTCTATTTCCAATTAAACAAATAGTCCTGGATGCTTTTACAATGTCAGATGGGAAATCAGCCAGAAACCAGCTGATCTCTTATTGTTCCTTGTTCTTCAATCGATTCTGCATCTTTCAAAAGATTTCTCTGCACCAAACATGTATCAGAACATGGTTAAGCTCCGTTGTTCCAGCTCACAAATTTGATGTTAGGAAGAAATGTCGGAAGTGAGAGTAAATCAACAGAAGTGGCCATTTTCATCCCCTTATATGGTTTTTCTCAAGTCAACACGAGAAACATTTCACAGCTAACTGTGAAAACTGGCACCTCATTACCTACTTTATTATTTCTTATGATTTCTTATGACTTATTAAGGGTTATTATAATTGTTCATTATCCTTTCTGATAGTGCATACCCTGGCTATCCTATCGTGTTATTGCTGGGTAGTAGCAGCAGACTCTTACATTTAGGTCACTTAAACAGCTTGTATTTAAAGATTCCCATGGATATTAGTCTGAAGGGTGCAACCAGTGCTGTGATTTGAAAATGGAAAGAGGGAAAACGTGGAATGAAAACTGTGTGGTTATGTGCTAAATGACTGTGTCACAGAGCCACACTCACTGTGGGGCTGAGCTGAGGCTGCATGATCCACCCCAAGTCTGTAATTTCCATAATTTTCAAGCACCTCACACTGGAATCAAGGTAACTTTGCATTAACACAGTGGTTTTTAGTGCAGTCACGTTGTACAAACTCACACACATGTATACAAATATTGTGGAAAGTCAGACAACCTCCATAGCAGGCAATGCTGCCACTGTTTCCCATAACACACAAAGACACA
Organism: Empidonax traillii; assembly: GCF_003031625.1. Lineage (NCBI taxonomy): Eukaryota > Metazoa > Chordata > Aves > Passeriformes > Tyrannidae > Empidonax > Empidonax traillii. The sequence continues at coordinate 1,162,026 of NW_020955294.1, read as the reverse complement.
CACTTAAATCTTCATAACTGAAACAGGGATAACACATTCCCTATGCCACAGAGCTTTAAGGATATATTATAGGGTTACTTATGGGTTTCACCATGAATTGTTAAATGTCATGAAGTGCTGGCCATAACTCAAACAACCCCTAACTCTGTACCAGACGTTCCAAGAGGGCAGAGCAGTTCTGCAACATGGGCAGGTGTGGTCTCCATCTCTTCGAGGAAGGTGCAGAGAACTGACAAAATCCACATTGTGAATCAGCAGCACAGCTAAAAATAGAACCCAAGCTTTAAGTATCAGCTTTTGCCCAAACCTGCCCAGCAGTGTGGCATGACAGGGACTGGCCAGACCTTTGTTTGACTTCCAAGTCAAGAGCAGGACCCTTCATGTTCTGGCAGTAAAGCAGAATCACAGAATCTGCTGAGTTGGAAGGGACCCACAAGGATCATGGAGTCCAACCCTTATGCAGGAACACCTCTGCTTTTCAGATTCCCTGGAATCTCTGCAGAGGGAGAACGTTGCATGCTGTGCTCCCCCCTCACCACATCATCTCCACAATGCCCTGTCTTGGTTTTCACTCAAAATCCACCACCCATGGCCTGACCCTTTTCCATCTCTTGCAAGATCAAAGTCCCAAGAACTTGAAAGACACACAGTGACATGGTTTATCCTCAGGGGAGCATGATGGCCTCTGAAATTTCCTTCTCCCCTGGATGCCACACTGTCCCCCTGCTCATATGATGGAAGTACTGATTTTGTTCCTGACCTGGCTTGTGTAAATATATGTGAGAGAATAGCAAATGTCATTGCACGGGCACACAGAGGAAGAAGTTGCAGAGAAGAAGGGGATATTAACTCTTCCCCTCTTTGAGATTTCCAGGCTGCAGTGTAATCCTACAAAATTAAATAATATGATCAGGATTTCCCCTTTTCCTCTTGACCTGGCTTTTTTAAGCTAGGGCTAAGAACTGCAGCACATTTCTTTTCCCAAAGCAAAACACGATCCTGGATAAAAGTCAGTTTAGCTGAGAGAAAAAAAGTAAAACAAAAATAGATCTTTTCCATAAACAAAGCTGCTTTCCATTTTGCTAACGTAAACAGGCAGATGCATTAAGAGATCATGCCACCCAGGCCCTGGAAAAAGAAGCAGGAAAATACATTTCTGAGTATTTTCCTGAAGGTGCAAGGATTGCTGAGCCTAAGGCAAACTGAGCAGAGGGACAAGGCTTTATAGACAAGGCAGCTTTAGAGCTTCACTTGAGACTCAGAAGAACTATCCTTTCATAGTTAGGTCAAAAGCAGCATCCTCTCCTTCCCAAATGAAATCTCTGCTTATAATAGGAACCTGTGCACGTGGTATGCCTTCAGTCACCCTAAATTTTCACAGAAATATAGGGGTTTGCAGTAGTCTCTAGGACTGTGTAAACAGAATTTCAGGTCTCTGGACATGGCCAAGGAACTGGATGAGGCAAAAAAGCCTTTCAGAAATTAAAGTCTCACCTTTGCAGACTAAGAGGATACCAGGTGAATGAAATCCCCACTCCCCTCAGGTACCAGGGGACAGAACAAGAGAAATAAGAAATGATTGATGTCCTAATTATGGGCTGGATTTGCTGACAACCAAGCTGAAGTCAAGCAACTGGGATGGACCCTGTTCTGTTCAAGCCCACACATCTTCTACTCTTCTCTCTCACTTGAATCACTCCCTTAGTGGGAGATTGATCCTTGTGTACTGCAAGACCCACATAACTATTTAAGCCATCAAAATAATCTTTCTGTAATTGTGGGGAGATGCCCACAGTCTAGGTATCTACAGGCATCTGTAGCTAAATGATGCTTTGCAATAAATCACACCCAGGAGATGCTGCAGCCTTCTGATATGTATAATATAGAGACATTCACAGAAGGTCTGTAAGAACAAAGCTCCTCCAGGGTTTGGTTCCATAACTGATTCAGATCAGTTTAAGACACGATGAGTACACCCAGTGCAAAAATGGCTTCTTCCACTTTGGCTAGTGTCTGAAAAGAAGATCTGGCATTTAGTTTCAATATTTGGATTCAGCCTAAAGGTACATCCAGTGACTCAAATGTTACTTCTTCAAATTGTCTGTTTGGAAAATGGTCTTCAGGATGATTTCTGCTTTTTCTTGCTTCCTCTTGGGCCATAAATGCAGCAAGAAGGGCTTTCTATAGAAGACTTTGACCCTCTGTACAGGAAGTTCAAGTCTGTGTGCAAGTGAAAAATATTGTAGCCAATATTCCATACCTACAGTTGTTTTGTTCCTTGTTCCCCATATTCTCCCCCTCCATCCTGGTTCAGCTTGTGTGGGAAGCATATTTAGAGTAGCAGTTCCTCTGATTTGTTTTTGATACTATTTAGGTGCATCATCCCTCTGTCACTTGTCTTACAAAGAAAGTGCACGGAGAGAACTAGTTTAGATTATTTTATCCTTTCTGATACTTTTTTCTCCTTTACTCCCCTTTTCCTCCGCAGCTCCCATTAAGAGCAAGTCAGTGACTCACAAAGGCCCATTTTCACTCATTCACTACATCACAGCCCCACATGCTCACCCTCTCCAGGGCTCCCTGACGCTTGATCTTTGCCACCAGGAGCCTCCAATTCTGTGGCCGAGGCGCTGAGGCCAAAGGGAACTCTACAAACCAGTTATTCTCTGTTTCCCCCAGGAACAAAACTGTGGCGATGGTACTGCCCTCTAAAGATGTGTGAATCGGCATTAAAGGGCTGACCTGTTCGCCACTTCTGGGACCCTTTGAACTGGGGAGCTTTGAAGCCAAGGGCTGTAACGAACTCGTGGATAATAAGCCGCTGCCCCATGCCAGGCGAGGCAGAGGTATCGGGGACTGATGGAAGCTTTTGAAGGCACAAAATGCTATTAAAAACTGCGAGGGACTAGAGAAAAAGAGACAGGGAAAAACAATTCTCCTTTCCGCGCGGTGATAACGTCTGACTTTGGCAAGTTAGAACGAGGGACACTAAACTGGATTTAAAGCTGAAAAATTTTGGGGTGCCTGGCTTAGACACACTTTTGCTGGAGTTGGGGCTTTACCAGCAGAGGCACTCAGTTCAGCTCAGGGCTTTCCTCACCTTCCTGCACCAATAAGGTGTTAGGGAGGGGAGAACCAGCCTGCATAGCAATAATTATTATCAATTGTATTGCGCTTTTTATCTTCAAAGTGCTTTACAGACACAAACTAATTATTTCTCTGCAACACCCCTGTGAAGAAGATGGTAAGTATCATTATCTCTGTTTTACCGATGGGGAGACCGAGCCAGAGCGTTTAAGCGATTAGCCCGGGGCCACAGGGGCAGTTAGTGTCAGGGCTGGGAATGCAGGAGTGTCTCTGCTCCCAGTCAGCACCAAGCAACATATCTCTTTAGTAGGAACAAAAGGGAACCTTTCTCCAGACTTGGAACCTAAAAGAAGCTCGTTTTTTTTGGCAAGGGATTATAAACCCTTTCTTTAAAATGTAATCATAATTGGGAAAAAAAAAAAAAAAAAAAAAAAGACTGCGGAGTAATAGCACCAAAGAGGGTTGAAAACCAACATGTCTGTTCTATGGGTAATCCTAGAATTCAGAAATTTGGGAAACTTTCTGGAAAAATTGTGCGGGGGATGTAAAGTTCTATTTCAGTGCAAAAAAAAAAAAAAAAGAAAGAAAAAAGAAAAAAGTGACATATTTGAAATTTCCCATGGAAGGAAAAGTAGATTATAATAATTTTTAAATATCAAAATGTTTCATTACAGGCGTTTCAAAATGAAACTGAACCTGAAAGTCTGTGCTCTGAAGTTCCCGGTTCAGACATGGCTCCAGGGCTTTTAAATTCCTGCATGCCTATGGGCTCTCAGGGAGGTTCTCAGGGCTTCCACAGGTATGTGGGTCGTCACCTCCGGGCTGAGCACAGCAGGAGCTCTGCAGAGCCTCTGCTTTACCCACCTGAAAATATCAAATCCATTCCAAGCCACCAATAGCTTGGCACTATTTGCCCTGGAACAGAAAAGGAGCTGTCAGAGAGGTCCAGAAGGGAAGCATCCCATCAGTGACCCTGAGTGACAATCCACCACGTGGGATGCTGCTTGCCTCCGTCCCTCAAAAATGAGTTATGGATCAGGGATCCTGGGAGGGAACATCCACAGTGCTCCCTTTTCCATGAGCTTTCCTTTATCCTGGCTCTGACCCTTGGAGAGCCGAAGGGCCATCACCCACCTCAGGCACTGACTAAGGAGTGGAGCTGGAGAGAGACTGAGTTTGCAGGGCAGGAGAGTAGGAATAAAAGGCATCTTTTAACTCTGAGCTTTATATTTTTGCTTGGAATCGTGACCTGATGGAGAACACAAGACTTTTTTGCACAGTTCATCTCACAGTACCCAAGAGATACTGAAAAAATTACACTGAGTCAGGGTGACACCTTTCAGCCTGAAACACTGAGGCAGATCCTCAGACAGAAGCTGCCATGAGGGCTGGATTTTCTACAGAGCTTTCTGGCACTTCTTAAAATCTAGGTAGCGATTCTGGTGCCTAAATGGGAGCTGAGCTCTTGCAAACCTGCTTCTGATGGTGCATGCTGAGCTGTTCTGCAAATTCTGGCTATCATTGCTCTGCATTCTTGTACTTCCTGGTTGTGAGCTGTGCTGGGAGCAAAACTATCAAAGCACCACAAGGAAACCACTCCTGCTATAATCAGGAAGCACAAAAAATCTCAGGAGCCAAACTGTTCAGCCTCTATTCCTATTTGGGCAACGGTTGTACCTCTGGTACTGCTTTATCCTTATAAGGATCAAAGCTGTGCAATGGCAGGTACCAGAAAAACCTCTAAAATAGAGACAATCCCAACACTGAATAGTTTATAATCAAAATAGAAGATGAGGCAGAAAGTGTGTGCAACAGATGGACAGATCTGGCATAAGGAATCCACAGGATAATGTTCTAGTGAGTGTCTCCAGCATAGTTTGCAGAGCAGAAAAGAGCAGTCAAGGATAAGCTTTGCCTCTTACCTTACCTGACCCCTAAACCTTTTGAGATTTACCCACAACAATTAATTATTCCTTTGACTGGCCAAGATGACTCACAGCTGCTCATGCCATCCCAAAGCTCAAGATCTAAGTAAATTTATTGAAATTAGTGGTGGCTTCATTCCAGGAAACTTGTGTTTAGTTTTGATTCAAAGAAGCTCCTCATCCTTCCCACCTCTTGTTTCTTCCCTCTTCCAGCCCTCAGCAAATGTGAAGCTATAAAGCTTCGATCTAATAGTGATTAAGACTCAGGAATGGGAGTCATAAGATGAGAGTCCTATTCTTGTCTCTAATACAGGGTGGTTTTCAGTGAGTCACTTCCCCTTTCTCTTACTCAATATCCTTGTTTGTAAAATGGGGTTAACAATACTGACCCATCTCACTGAAAAGTTGTGGATTCATTAATATCTGTGAGCATTCAAGTATCTGACATTCTGGAGCTTTTCCCTGGCTTTAGGAGCTCTGTATCTGTGATGACACTCTGCACAAAGACCCTTCACTGCTCGCCTTTCATATTTTAGCCTTTTAGGAGGACCAGGAATTATCAATGTCAAACCTCAGGAGCTGAAAATAGACATTTTAGACCCTCAAATGACACCATCCTTCAAGCCCTGATCTCAGTTCCTCCTTTGTAGGACGGGAACCTACAGCTTTCAGAGCTCAGTTCAAACTTCTTCTTCCTTCACCAAAGTCTGTCCCAGTGAAAGCTGTTGCTGTATCCGTCTCTAACTCCCTTAATTAGCTTTTTTTCATATTGGATCAGTGGGCTAGATAGCTTTGAAGTTTGCTTTACCTAATTGCACACAAATCTTTTGAACAGACAGGCTATTGGTGGTGGGCTGGGAGGGCTTGAGGATAGTTCAGTCAAGTGTCTGTCCAACCTCTCCACCTTTAGGAAGGTGGAGGAAAGTTCATTGGGGTTCTCAAAGGACTGAAACTCCTCGTTTTTTCCAGGAAGAAGCTGGTCTGTGTGTAATGCCCAGCTGGGCAGGCCCTTCTGTGCACTTCTCCTTTCCTCTGGGTGATGCCACCCAGCTCCCAGACTGGCTGGGAGCTACAGCAGCTGCACCATCAGCTGGAGAGTCTCCTCCTGATGGAGACGCTGAAGGGCAGGAAGGAGATACCTGCACAATCATCACCTTCTATGGCAGCTGGAGCCACAACTGCCTGCACGACACACATGATTGGAGTGAGGGGTTTGACTTCCCCAAGTAACCCTGGCAAAACTGTGGAGAGAAAGAAAAATCACGGGGAGGGAAGGCAAGCAGAGGAACTAGAAGTGGTGGTTTGGGTCCCTACCCTGCCCCGGAGAAACCACAGTGCTTTTCTTCTGACAGTGACTCCCCGTGTGGAACTGTGGTCCTGAATCATTCATAGCTGCAATCTGGGGATTTGAAGCTCTTTTTGCAAGACACAGGAGGCACCTGTGACACAGTACAGTGTGTGTGTGTGTGGTCCTGGTTGAAAAAGTGTATGAGGCAAAAAGAAAAAAATGTAAGAGGATTTTTTCTTTGACTGGATCCTGCTGGTTTTACCATCTTAGTTCTAGACTGCCATATACTAAAAATTCATAGAATTGTTTAGGTTGGAAAGGACCTTTAAAGACCGTCTAGTCCAAGCCTTCCGTCACAGGCAGGGACATCTTGCTCTAGATCAAATTGCTCCGAGCCCTGTCCAGCCTGGCCTTGGGCACTTTCTGTAGTGGAGCATCCACAGCTCCTGTGTGTTGGGTTTGTAAGCTCAGGGCTGGAGCTGCAGCCCCAGCTCCTCAGGCAGTGGCAGAGGGGCTGTTCCAGGGGCTCCACACGCCTGGCTGACCCTGTTTGTAGCTCCTGCAGGGAGGCACAGGGAGCTGTGCTGCAGTGATGGGCACTTGGCACTGCTCCTCTCACCTGATTACACCATCCCTCCCCTCCAGTGTGACTGGCACTGCTCAGTGCCCACAAACTGGGCACATCTCCAGCCCATTATTAGCCACCTTATGCCTCTGTTCTTCAGATCAACTGTCCCACTCTCCCCTTATCTTTTCTCCTTCACTGGATGTTATTTGGAAGGCAAACTTCCCATGAAGGATCACATCTAGCCTAAAGTTGCTCATTACGTAGCACATAAGAAGCATTAATAATAGCAATAGTGTAATCAATCACGGCATCACAGCAACACACGAGTTAATGTGCCTTAAGATCCTATGTCAGCTTACTGAATTACAAGCAAACATATTTGATACATGAACTAAAGGGCTCACGTACTTGCCGAGACTCAAGGCCAGATCACAGATTCACATTTCTCTCTGACACTGCTGCTCATTCCAGACCTCCCCACAGCAGTGCAGGGTGGCTGTTCTTTCCCTACACCTGGAGCCAGAGCTGTTAGCAGCTACAAGGAATGCACACAAACGAAGAGAGGAGCTAGAACTTGGTTTACAGGAGGCACTGATTTTAAAAAAGTTTTGTGGATTTAATGTTTTTAAAGTTTGGCTTTGGGATGTTATTGTTTTGGAAATGCGGCAGGGGGTCATTTAGTTAATCCTTCATCCACTCATAAATTGAAAGTTCTGCATTATCAAGGAATCTCAAAGAATTTCTACTGGTATAAATCGTTATAACTCTGCTGATTTGAAAGAGGAAGGAGACAAGAAAGATGTCCTGGCTGGGTTAATCCCCCTGGGGTTGCCAGACTGATGAACTATTCCCTGTTTTGCTACAGATTTCTTGTGTGACCTTGGGCAAATCACTCTCCCTCTCAGTATCACAGTTTCCCATCTGTAAACTGGTGAGAGCAACAACCGCCCTGCCCCAGAGGGGTGTTTGGAGGATAAATATGTTGGAGGCTTGGAGCTGCTGGAGCACAATAGTGACAAGGTTCCGACAAATCCTGAAGATAGATAGAAGCTGACAATCAGGCAGACTGCTATTAGCAGCTGATTCATTCTCTCTGCTTAATGCATATTTTTAGCAGGCTGTTATTGACTAGACAGGCACACAAGTCTGTCAATTAACAACGTCCTAATGAACTAAATCTCTGCACCAGTAGCCTTTACAGGTTGAATTCAGAACTCACCGATCCCGTGGCACACACCTGCACTGCTAATAAAGGGTGAAGGTTTCCCTACAAGTGGAGATACCATGTGCTCAGGCACCACTGGCATTTCCACCCCGGGGTGCTGAGCAGCTTCGTGTGCAGTACAGTGACAATTAAGAAGTCTTAGGTGGCCACGGATTTATTACAATGTGTTCATAAAACCTTGTCAAAGCACCATTTCAAAACAACTCCTGGCCAGACACTGCAGCGATTGGTGCTCAGAGCCCCTCTTGCAGGCTGCAATATGATCAGGGAACGCTGCTTAATTGTATTTCTCTTCCAGAGTGATGAAATGTAAAGCTCTGCTCCCAGCTCGCTGCCTGGCACAGGAGCCTCAGCAAATATGTGATTCTCGCACTGCAGCTGGACTCTAATGACATGAGAGGTGCTAATGCAATGCAACTGGAACCTTTAATTAGCCTGGTGACTAATAAGAAGTCTCTCAAAGGGTCCAGGAGAAAGAACCTTATTCTTCATGGAGAGTTCCCTGGACTGTGCTTAGAAACAGGGACAGACAAATGGCAAGTGTGAGAAGAGACCTGAGTCCCAAAGCTGCAGCGTCTGGGAGAGGGTTTGTCTTTCCTGTGGCAATTACCTGCTCAGGCAAAGCAAGCAGAGAGAGGGACAATAACACTGGGCCCATTACTGACTGAGGTGAGTTGGTACCTAAACTTGTTCCGCATCCAGCGGGTAAGTGGCTGAACCTGCTGATGAAACAAAAAGATCTGGCTTGACTTTGAATATGTTTGTGTTCAGGGAAGAGGAAGGGTGACAGACAGACAGCTGTCTCCCACTTGCTAATTGACTGGAGACTGTCAGGCCTTAATGTACCTTGGGGATGGCTTCTGTTTGATACAGAGTTTCAGACCCTGATTCTTAAACTTGAACCAGGCAGGCCACATTGCCTGGATTTTCTGGAGCAATGCACAATGCATGTGGGGTTGGGCAGTTTGTCACGTTACTCGGTGCTGTTGCTGCCTGGTTTTCAGACTGATGCAGATTCAGCCTCGTGTCACCATCAGCCACATCAATTTTTCTCCGCTAATTATGTCAACCACGGGAAGAAAGGGAACAAGGGCTAATATGACTTATATGATATTACCTGGCAGCTCAGAGGTAGGAGTAGTCTGCAGACAGAAGAGAAAAACTGTGTCTGTGTCTTTATCCATCCTTTCTGTCAAGCCCTTGACAAAACTTGGCAGTGCTGATAATACAACATCAGTTACAGGGATTTTAAGGGCAGAATAAATCACTTTCCTGAAGAAATTAAAAAAATCAGTGTCATTACTCAAACCATGGAATTTTCTCCAGCGATTTTTCCCTCAAATACCAGAGAAGTTAGGAAGCTGTGGAGCTGCTGAAGGAACTGTGGGGCTGCTGAGAGAGTGGGGGGTCAAGGCAGAGTGTCAGAAAACCAGATGAAGTCTTGTATCCCATGTCATGTTCCAGTGGAATGGCACACATGCTGCCTACAGCAGTGAGTGTGAGAGAGTGTGCATGGTCATGTGTGTGTCTGTTCTGCTGCCCTCCAACAGCTTCTCAACTCTGCTGGGCAAGGCACGGCCTTGGGTTTCTCAGGTGAAAATGCTGGTGCACTGGCCTTAAGACAAACCAAACCAAAGTAAGAAATTCCCAGTGAATTAAAAATCAGCCTTTGCCAGCCAGTTCTAATCCTGAGCCCCCCAAAATGCAGAAGGAGCCTTTGAAGCCTCTAAACGTATTGTTGCTGCCACCATGCAAGCCCAGGCAGTCCCAAGGCTGTTACTTCTCTCTGTTCCTGCTCTTCTGGTTAAATGCACCTGGGAATAAGTAATTGTTTATGTCATAAAAAATTCATCATAAACAAATGGCATGGGCAAGCCAGCTGAGCAAATGCCGGGGAAATGAGTTTAAAAAGCCTGGGATTGGTATAAGTGGTGGTGCACTTCTCGGGATTGGGATGAAAGCTGCGAGTTTGATATGAAAGGATAAGGGGGGACAGGCACTGTGTGTACCTGGAGAGAGAGAAAGCATTCCATGTGTAACTGTGGCTTGGCAAAAGCCTGGACACTGTTGTTAGAAACACACAGAACACATCACTGGCAGAGCAGAGGAGTGATGTGATAAGAAACTGAAAGGCCTATTTTCAATCTCTCCCAGCAATCTCTGATTTACATCAGTGCAAACAAGGGCAGAGACATGGCCCAAGTCGGAGCTGTAGGCATTGTTCAAATGTCTCAGTTGTTTTGTTTTTGTTTTGTTTCCTATAGAGATAAAAGATAAAGAAAGCATATATTCTTTGTTAAATAATGCTCAGTGCTAAGGGACTTTCCAGGTCCTAAAGCTGAGGCTGAAGGACTTACCTTACATGTGGATTTGCAGCTGATCCAAGAGCACAGAAAATAAACAGTACATGTTCCTCCATCCCTCTAACCCTGTGAGCTACTTTTGTGGTTATCATTCTCATATTGCCTTATCTCTTGCCATGTTTACAGGATTCACCTCGTCTGCTACCCTGAGCCTTCTGCCAATCACAAAATATCTGGGAGCACTTGGGAGGTTGGTTGGAGTGCAACGCTCGGAGTGGCGGGCGGCAGAGCAGCGGTGAGGAGACAACACGTGTAAGTGTCAGTGGGATTGGGCAGGAATTAAACAGCCTTGCTGTTAACGGTGTGCTGAGCAAGAGGCCGTTAACCAGGGGGAGTGTGTGCAGGGGAGAGTCAGGAGGGTCCCTGATACTCAGCGTTGCCAGGCTTTTCAGCCAGAGTCAACTGCAGCATGATTAGATTTAGACCATTTCTCCTTTGTCCTCCCATTAGCAAGCAATAAAGCATGATGGATGTGCATGGAAGAAAATAGATCTTGGATCTAAAGCACCCCATCACCTCTGCAAACCTAGACCCTTCCAAAGCAGATAAGAGTCTTCAAACACTGCTTTGCTTTTTCTTTCATTCCTGAATGGATCAGAGACAGTTGTTTTTAATGGATGCTCAGTCTTTGCACCGTGGTGGAGTTGCCCACTGGTGGCAGCCTCTTCCAGACTGTTGGTCAGTCTTTTAGGATTCTGTCACACCCACCGTGGTCCCAAAGGAACATACCAAGCTGTAAACACATTTCTCAGCAATTAAGTGTCCTGCCTAGGAAACAACCCAGTGGCAATATCACATGAATTTCAGTTGCCCAGGAGGTAATCCAATTTTCCTACGTGCCTGCTCCTCACTTTTTAATTGAAGGGCAAGAAGTTCCTGTCACTGCTGAGTGTTCCATTTGTGTAACCATGAAGGGGCCACCAAATGGCTGCAAGTCAAGAAATGCACTGAGCCCAATCCCAGCAACTACAGAGCCAGTCGGTTCGACTGGAATTTGGTTACCGTAAGACAACTTTAGCAAGTTAAAAGTGAGAAATGCTAAGGTGGAAGTATGATCCTCTACACTAAACAAAAGTGAGCAAATGCAAGTCGCAAATATTTGCCCGCAGATCTCCCCGTGCTGCTGAGTGTGCTGCACTTGGTGTTCCTAACAAAGGACATTCCCAAACTGGCCTGGATCGCTGCAGCATTGCTCTTGTACACGATGGCATCTGGATTTCTTTTGGATTGCAACCTCTTGAGTTGTTTGCTGGGTCCCTGAAACACCTAGCTATTGACACAAGGAATTTAGGTGAAAATCTCCACTCTCCTGGGAAAAAAGTCCTTCAAAGGCTGTTTAAGTGCTGAAAACCATGGCCTCGGTGCTCTCCCAAGGTTGCAAAACCCAGAGGAAAATAAGGCAAAGCCCTCTAATTTAATCTGAAAATTGTGATTTTTCCTCAGTCTCATGATTTTTGTTGAGCCTGACTCATGATGTTGAATGCTTCAGATTTGCAGTACCCCATGATGTAGATACAACCTCTGCAGGACAGGTCCAAACAGCTTCTTAAAAACTGTTTATTAGTTCTCCCTTCCATTGTCCTCCCTTTTGTTGGGTGCATTTAATTAATTAATTTTACGTATTCTTTATGGCTGTAATTTAAAAAAAAAAAAAAAAACTTGTGGATTTAGGGCACCAATAAAAAAATCCTTTTATTTTAAAATTAAAAGATGAAAACCAGTGTAATGAACTTGCCACTTCCTTAAGGTTCTGGTAAGTTGGGTGTGATCTGATGGTACAGAATGATTCATGGGATAAAATTATAGACTTATGCAGGTGTGTACAAGAGCCTGGGTGGGGTGTAGTCAAACAGGGAATTTTATATGGCAATAAACACCGGCATGTGGTATAAAGAAACTGTACTGCCTTAAAAATAACCTTATTTTATTTCATTTTTATTTGATAAGGACAAATTGAACGACCAGAATGGTCAAATGCAGACATTGCTTTCCTCCTCTCCTGGCAGAGTCCAAAAGAGAGAGCTCAGTGGACCTTTAAGCAGGTGGGACCTGTGTCTGTTCTTAGCGCCAGGAAAACCCCATGTGCAGCTCGTGCCTAGATTCTAATTCCTCAGGTCTGGTTTTAGAGGAATTGGACAACATGGCAGTGTTTAAGCTGAGGTAAATCATCTGAAGAGAGTGTTTCTTGGGCTTTCTCCTTGTCAGTCTTGTCAGGTTCTGTGGAGGCCCCATCTCGTCTGGCTGGTGAAAAGGCTCTACCCCTCGGAGCAGAGAGCTGCACTCTCACACCTGATCACAGTGCCAGATACACTGAAGGTCAGAAGGCCAAAGGTTGAGAAATCTGGCTTGCAAAGCAAACAGAAATGTTTCTGTTTGCAGGCAGAAATGCTGACTGTACATAGAGCCATAGGAACTTCCAAACCACAAGAATTGCCTCTCACTGCCTCCCTCTTCATCTTCTGTTCCTCCACCACCAACCTTTTCTCTTTCTTGCCACTGTTGGCCTGAAATTATTCTTGCCTGAAGCCCCTGCTGTCTGAGACAGCCTACACACGTCTGCCTGAACACCTCTGCTGCTTTCAGAGCTCGTCAGAAGAGAGATTTAAAAAAAGAGAGACTAACTTGGAAGCTGGTATAGAGTTATACAGCTCTGCTGAAATCAGGGGAGTTAGGCAAATAAGAATTTTTCAAATGTCAGGGACAGATGTTTTGCTCTTTTTTTCCCTTCATGCAGTTTCTCTCTCCCTCTGTGGTTTGTTATCATTCAGCTCTACAAAGCTTTGTTTAACTCTAGGAAAGGCCATAGGAGTTGGAATTAGATCCAATTTTGTTTGCACAAGAGTGTGTGGCTAAGGCTGGGCCTTTGAAAAGGGTGTATTATACACTCTGGAGGTTTTGGAAGATCATCATAACTATTGCTTGAGGGTCAGACTGTACCAGGCTCATTCTCATAATATCTTACTCCACAGACAGCCCAATTTGCCAGAGTAAAGGATGCAGGAAGAGAGTATCCTTTCTGAGAAAGGATAACTGTCACTTGTCCTCAAAGAGCTCTAAGAGGAGTGTGTTTTATGGGATGTATGGGGCTCTGGACCACAGATGGTTCTTAGGTAGGAACCATTATCCTAAATGCCAGCATTCCCCAGGTCATGACTAGAGCTGTATTTTGGGCCTTGGGAGTTCATGGGCTGCTCAGCAAAGGGATGACAGAAAATGACTGCATTTTGTACCAGCCAGGTGTAGTTTTTGGGCTTTTGACAAAGTGAGGGAAAGTGGTAGGGTGTGATCATCTACAGCAGCTGATCAGCTCTTCCTGACACCGTGACATCCTCTGCAGGGAGGGGAGATGAGGTGCTGGAGGACACAAGTAGAAGTACAGATCTCTTCACATCTCCCTGCTGCCAGCCCAGCATAAATCCATCCTGTCCACGTGAACGTAGAGCCCACCCCAGACTGTCCAGAAAACAAAATCAGAATGCAGTACTTTCTCTGCATAAATAACTGGTAATTCCTGAGGAAATGGGTCCCAGATTTCCCTATGAATTGGGGCCTTAAGTTCTGACATAGGGAGCTATTCATGGAGGAAATTCTAATTGAGTCAGGTTGTGCTTTTTTCACAAATTGTTTACGCTCTGTCTGGGTCTTTACTGGATTCCTGAAGGGACCTGTGTTGCACCCAGGTGCTGTGGAGGGCAGGCAGATTTAGGTGAGCACTCCTTGCATGCAGAAGTCAAATATTAAGGACAGGAAACATATCTATGGTCCATAGGAGGGAGAGATCATATGGTCACCATCTGGGGCTCAGGGAGGGCTCTCTGCACTGAAACAGCAGTTGCTGTGCCTTGCTGTGTTTCCACAACAGCAACCAAAGATGGTGACATGGAGACAATTAATGCTAACTGCCCACTCACTTCCTGATTATTTGTTATATGTGCTCCAGTGTTTTTAAAAAGAGAGACTGCAACATAGTGGATCTGGAGTCTCATCTCTGACAGGTATGGATTGAAGTGAGTGGAGTTATCCTGGTGTAATCTAAGTTAAAAGGGATAAACAGACCCTGTACTCTGTTGAAATTCTCTCATGAAACGCTTCCCAGAAATATCAAAGAATATTAAAGCTCTTTGGGAGCAGGGACTCTCCTCCTGTGTGTGAACGGTGTCCAACACAATGGGGCTTGCTCTTGGCAGAGACCTCTAGGAGCTCGAGCAGTGCATGTAATAACATCTAACTACACCTTCAAGACATGGTGCAGGGAAGTACACGGTGTTAACTCACTTGAGTGCCTGCCTAACCTGTGATTTAGAGGGGCCCCTCCCTCGGCGTTCAAAGGAGGAAATGAAATCTTCCCCAGGGAAGAAGGATCCCGACCTTCCAGAGGCAGGGTCTGTGCGTATCGGATGCGAAGGAGAGGCAGCAATTGCCAGTCTTAAGGTTCAGTTCCCCAGCCTGGCTACCTGGCCTTTGGCAAATCACTTAATTACTCTGGTTTACAATTGCCCAATTGTCATAACAATTCTTTGCTTTCCCATAGCAGGGTGGGGATGGACAGAAGGAGAGCAAATTCTTCCTACCTTTACGATTACAGAGTGCTTAAAAGTGTTGTGGTGAAAGGGCAAAGGGGCAGCAATAGATCACATTCATCTCTGCTGGTTGGTCCCTACAAGCATTTACTAACCAGACTGAGGCTTGCTCGCTGTCTTCAGGGGTAACTCTTTAAGGAAACAGTTTGTTTAAGGTAACGTTTTCCAAAGCACCCAAGTGAGTCTCCCTGATCCCTTTGAAAGGGAAGGATTCCCAGACGCTACATTTCAGAAATATACCTGAGCCCTCAGCGCATTTGAAAACATCTGCATTGTTTTTTTTCCCCGTGTGAAGAGGATGAAATTATAGAACCATCAAGTGACCCAAGGAATTGAATACTCACAATGGTAAAATCTAGGAAATTAATATCCCATAACTAACATGTCACTGAGCAGAGAACTTTTCCCTTTATTGTAAAGATCCTATCGAAACCCTCAGCAGACTTGCCTGATTCACTAGCCATGAAATCTTGGTCTCATCCTTTGATCTTTCTTCAGATACTACTTCATGTAAGAGTAAGGCAGACTCCCCTGGCTTGCCTCCAGCAGGGAGAGACTAAGAGAGTTTCTATGCTTCTCTAGGCTAATTAGCCACTTGCAGAACCCCAGAGAGGTGTAATCCACAGTGTTCCTTCACTACATCCATTCCTCTAAAAGCCTGCATCCTGGTCTTTACTTCAGCACTGCGAATTGTGAGGCTGTCAGAGATTTCTCATCTCCAAGTTAAAATAAACTTCTAGCAAGGCTCTATTCTCATAGAAGAGCTGTTGTGTGGAGATAGGTGAGCAGTGTCTGAGGAGGTTTGTAGATACTTTAGGTGTTAGATGCTACAGAGGTACAAAGTGTTACCTCCTTTCTTCTCTCTGCACGCTCTCTCCATGGGCTGACATGGATATCTCAGGAATGGAAAAGGGAAAGGCACAGAATCTCTGGGAGAAGGTGCATTCCATAGCCTGAACTTCCACAACACAAATTTTTTCCTACCTCCCTCTAAGTTATTTTGCTTTCCTATTGTATATCTAACTCCCAAGGAAAGACCTTGCTGACTCAGCCTGAACCCTTTTCTGTTGAGTCACCTCCTTCTGCTTCCAAATTAAAAGGCCAATAATTGCCTGTATATGAAGATTTAGACAATTGCTGCCTTTTAACCTCAGAATGAGCTGTATGTGAAATTCCTGCTGTTCTCTGTGGAAAGACTAACTTAAGAGAGATTGTAGTTGGAGACCAAACTTCTGGATGAGCTGTTCTGCCCTGCACAGTGGAGTCAGGGCTCCAGACACCCAGGTCCCCCAGTGCAAGATAAACCCTGCTGGAATGCTGCATTCCAAACCAAACTCTTCTCAGGAAAGCTAAGATCTGATGCCAGATCCCAGCTGTAGTTATGTAGGAATGTATGTAACATCAGGCAAAGGACAACCTGGCCCTCTGTGCTGTGAGCTCTGTGCATCTCACAGTCCAGTGGGTGCTGAACTCACTTGCCTTTCTGAGCCCCAAATACTGGAGCTGCCCCCGTGCTTTGCTGGAGCCCAACACAAATCTGTCCTCACAAGCAGCAACTGCATCCTCTGCCCTGCTGGGTAATCTAACAGTGCTTCTCCTTCCCAGGCCTTGCCTTTCCTTTCTGTCATCTCAATCCCTCTGCTGTGATCACTTCCTTCTGTCTAAACCTGATTCCCCGTGCTTCTACTCTTGTCATCCAAGATTTATTATTCTCGAGGAACACTGATGCAGAACATGAACCTCTTCCTATAAGCCCCTGAATGTCTTTTGCTGTTACCTTGAGTTGGGGCAGACAATGTGAAGTGGGAGGAAGGACACGCTGAAGACACAGAAAGAAGAATTCCAGTCTGAGTTTGTACCTTAATTCCTTGCTGCCTCTTTCCCCAAATGTATCAATACATGTGGTGTTTATTTTCCTGCCCTTGGTGCTATGCAGATGAGTCAGGGAGGCAGGGCTGTGGAGGAGGATAATGTCAGGGTGCAGCAAGGACCATCAGCTCCCCGAGACATGGGGAACTCACGGGGATAATGTGGCTGCAAGGTCAGGGACCTCACCAGGGCCCCATCCCACAGCCCTCAAGGAAGGCAAGCAGGGCAGGCCTGGGAGTGGCAGCCGGGCTGAACCAGGAGTCCAGATCATCAGACAACTTTGTGGTGATGAGGCAGGTCCGACCTCAAGCCGGGAAGTCATTCCACAGGTCAGGATCAGGTCTAATAAGGCTAACCAGGGTCAGACCCAGCCCAGTTATCACAGGCAGGTCCACAGTGACGAGGTGGGCCCGAGGTCAGGCTGGGAAATGAGTCAAGGGGTCAAGATCAACAAGGCTCGTGGCCAGGCACAGGCAGGTCTGTGTGTGAGCTGGAGACAGGCCCTCAGCTTTGCTCCTGTGGTGGCTGAAGAGCCAGGGATGAGCTTCACTGAGGCTCCCAGGCCCATGGGCAGAAGATGGAAGCTGCAGGTCAGACTAATTAGGGCCATTAAAACTTACTAGTGCTCCCAAGGACCTCTCAGACAGACACTATTCCTGGCTCTGCCACTGGCTTCCAGGTGATCCTGAACAAATCCCCTCCCCTGTGTTTCTCTATCCTACCTGAGTTTCAGCTGGCAGGAAGACCAGCACTGTCGCCTTCTCCAAAGCTCCAAATCAGTAGATGGGAGCAGCGAATGCAGCATTATTTTTTAGAATGCTTGTAATTGTAAAATGTGCGCCTATTAGGAGGATGGGAGGCACGGTAGCTCCTCCACACAAGAATCTTTTATTGTTCACATGAGTAGCTTCTCATATTTTCCTCTAACAAGCTTCTGAGTATTTCCGGCAGAATTCCTGTGAGATTAAACATCATATAAAATGTATCTGTCTCACGCAAGATATGACTTGCTTTTGAACCATCAGCAATCATCCCAGCAATTGCTAGGATACAACTGTATTTTTTTTTATTGTTATTGCCATTTTCCCATTTTCTGTCCTGGATCTTGTAAGATGCCAGTCCCATCACTAATTATGCTAACGAGGTCCTGGGGTTGATTTAGAGGCTCTGTTACAACGCCAGTCGCTCAGTTTACATCTCAAGTATCGGCATGTTTATTGTAGATGTCTGTGAAGAGCAGCTACTTTTTCCGTGCTTGTCTGGGGAGTGAGGGCAGGAGCCAGAGTTGGAGGGGAGTAGTGCAAACCAACACACAGAAACGAGAAAAAGCAAATATCTGCTACCTCTGCATCTTCCTGGCAGAAGGACTGACATTGCCACGGCTCCCAGAGCTTCTTATGGACGCACTGCCTTTGATTCCACACAGTGTTACCCCAAATCCAAACCACAGAGATTCATGAAAGCAGAGTTCACCGCTGAGGGCTGGCACCCTGTTTGGTGTGTTGATAACTTTGCAGAGCTGATGTGTGTGTTAGTCACCCTTGCTGCTTCATTGCCAATCTGAAAGACAGAGGTTAAATAATTGCGAAAGCCGGGCTGATGTCACCACGGCGCCTGACTGGAGCTGCTCCTTGGGAACTGCTGAGAGAGATGCATTTGCTTTGCTTTTGCCCAGGGAAGGGGTCACCCTGGGCAGGAGTTCTCAACCTTTCCTCAGACGTACAGTCCAGTGCACAATGTCTGTGTGGCTGAGTCACTCCCACCTTCCGAGCCGCTCCCGAGGAGCTGAGCTGTGGATAACATGTCTTTCCTCTTGTTCCCTGCTTCTCCTTGTTCCTCCCGGCCTAAAGGGATCGTGGAGACTTTTAAAAATCCAGTGTATCCATGTACATTCACGAGGGCCTCCTGGATATGCTGTACCACGTGTGCAGGCCCCAGCACACAAGTCAGGATCTGTTTTGTTGTGTGTATAAGGAGAGTTTTCGTGTACAGGCCTGTTTTACTGACCATGTCATGTGTATATCACAGACCGGCCAGGCATATATCATGTAACCTTGTATATGTGTATGGGCCTTTTCTACTGACTGTTTAACACTGAGAATATGTCTTGGCTCTGTAAGAGACATAAAAAATGAAGACAGAGCCTGCCCTGAAGAGTTTGTACTCTAAATGTCAGACAGAGAAAAGACAGGATGCGCTGTGGTGAGAGAGACTTCTGATGTGTTTGTAATTTAAATAGGAAAAAACCTAAATTTGCTTCACAGGAAAAGAGTGTGTGCCTGCTTGTTTTTAAGAGGACTTTAGAAAAGAAAAAGCAACAGTTTTATGACAGCTTGCTGGGGGAGAGGCTTCTTTTAACACCTGCACGGAGGCTCTGGAGAAGGAACTGGGCGTACAGGCCTGTGTGGTCTGGAGTCTGTGCCTATTGTTCCTCTGTTCCCTGAGTGAAATTCAGTTCTGGCTTCTGAGGGTGCAAGTTGCAGCTGACACCAGGACTGGCTTTATTGGCCCATGTGCCAATCCTTTTCCTCCTGGAGCTGTTCCCTGTGGCTCTGTTGCGTTTGCCTGCTCTGTGTCTAATCCCTGTCTTGCGTTGTGTTTTATGCTTTTAATGAGAAGGGATAGACAGCAAAGCAAAACTTTCATGCTGTGATCATAGGAGAGGAGCTATTTATTTGTGTGTTTCATGTGATGCCATGAAAACAGTCAGCAGTCTTACAGGAGAGCTCTGCAGTATCCACAGCACCTTTGCTGATGCCAGCTGACATTCTGTAGCCCATCCCCTTGCACTGTTGTCCTGCAACCTCAAACTGATGGCCAGGCTGTGGAATCAGAAATCAGGGCAAGGGGCACATTTGATCCTTTTTTAGGTGCCCAGGTTTTCAGGTCTAAAACTTCTCAGATTCTGACTACGACTTGTCAGCGTTTTTATTATACATGTACACATTTGTATTTTAAGAAAATGAAGTGCTGGGTGTGGGTATGTGCTAATACTAAAAGAGAAACACAACCATATGAAGCTTCCCAAAGCCTTATAACTAAAATACCAGCAGCATTTGACTCCAAAGCATTGTGTTGGAGAGGCATGTGGAAAAACCTTGGTCCACCTGGCTTCTAAAGACAGGAACTTCTCACGGGTTTCTTTCAAAGTGGTCAAACTCACAGCTGAAAGCAGGACAGTTCTGTGGGTCACACCATCTCAGAGAGAGCCTGTCCCAGCTGGAGAGCCCCTGGTGACGTTGTGGGGATATAATGTCACCTGGGGAGCTTTTTCAAGGTACTGGAGCCTGTCAGGGGTTTGAATTCCCTGAGTGGTGTCTCTCCTGCAAGCTCAAACCTTCAGGAGACAGTAAAGCCCAAGTTGGAGCACAGGGCTGCTCTGACCACTGCCTGTCTTCTGCATCCACCTTGGAAACAACTCCGTGATTAAGGGAAGAATGCCCTTTTGAAGGGGCAATTTCAAGAAATGTCATTTCCCTTAGCAAATCGTCTATTTTTTTCTGCTCATCTTCACATCTGCTGCCCTTGAATATACAATTCAGCCCTGTAGACTTCAATTTGTTACTGAAAATAGTACTTATGACCATTTTGATACTTTTTCAATACGTTTTTAAGGCAAGTCATAAGACTCTTTACGTGAATAACTGGAATTAACCTTCATTTGTGCCTTAATTTGAAGTTCAAACTTAACATAATCAATACTTTGTGGTCTACTGTAATCTGTTCAGGTCTGTTTATCCAAGGAAATTATTTGTTCCCCTTCTGCAATTGAGGTAGAAATGGACATAATTAATTCCACAAACTATAAGAAATTGAAAGCACCAGGATTCTGCAGAGGGAGCAAAGTACCACGGCCAAATCCAGCACTTGTGAAGTGCACACACACCTCACTTAATTCTTAGCACATAAAACAGACATTGTTTCTCAGCAAAGTGCCCCAATTCAGCTTTTTGTCCAATTTTAGCTCTTCTCTGAAGCCTGATTTCCCCCCCCCAGGTGAAAGTGATTGAATCAGGTGAAAATAGTCATATTTGCTGACATCAGACACGAGAATGACTGCACAGAGTTCATTGTTGTTGTCATGATGTGTTTTTGGATGAGCTACATTTATAACCACGTAATTTGCTCTCAATGTTTCATTGTAATTTACCCTCTAGAGAATTCATCATGTCACAAACTTCAGTAGGTACAAGATCAGTTCATTCTAATTTCAAGATTGTATCATAAGAAAGGTTTAGCACATTGTGAAATAAATCCAAGAGGCATTTAATCACTTGGAGTCTGTCAGGCACATCTTTGTCATCCTTAACAAACTTCAAAACTGCAACTGGGCAATTCTCAGCTAATGTAAAAAGTAACATCTAATAGCTTTAACTGCTAGTCAGACAGATGAGCATCTTGTGGGGACATGCCTCAACATCTCTGGGCACCGGAGGTTGACAAAACGATAGAGCTTCCGTGATTCTGAAAGTCTTGGCGGCTGAGGGGAAGTGATTGAAAACCTTGATTACACAACTCTCGAGATCGGATGATTATTTGATCAAACACTCATTTATAAAATAATTTGCTGTGTTTTACAGAACATGAGGATGCTTATTTTGCTTCCACCTAATTGCCCAGCTCATTTTCCCGTAATTTATAGAGGGTGATGTGTCCAAAAGCCAACATTAGTCTTATTAGCCAAATGTGAGTAACAAAGCTCAGACTATTTGACTTTTCCAATACTTCTTACATTTTCAGATGTTCTCATGCAGTTTCACTGTTGCCCTCAATAACAATCAATCAGATTTGTTTGTTACTGTACAGCTGAGAGGAAAATGGTATCAAGAACACCTCATTATTTCCCTGGTTTGAAAGTCTGTGTGTGCAGAGTAATGCCAGTGCAAATCATCTAAAGTTATTCAAACTCATTTTTGCATGTTTAGTTACTAGTCTAGGTTTAAAATTTGTAATTAATTTTTTGAGAGAGCAGAAGTTCTTGTTCGTGAGTGAGTGGATGGAATTTGATCTCGTACAAAGTGGGCAGGAGATCCGAAACGTTCTGCTCAAATATAGTTCCAGTGAAGTCAGTCAGCAGCATCCCTGTGGGAGTGAATACCCACATTAAGTCTCCAGGTTGTTCTCGGTTCTCTGCCTCACTGTGGCAGAATCTCCAAGCAGTAAGATCAGTGTAGGAGTTTACTCTATTTTCCCTCAGTTCTCCTGTGAAATTATAATTGGGTTTTTGTGCTAAACTCAAATGCAACCGTTTCCCTTTCGGTTTCCACCATACACTTCTGATTTCACCTCCTGTAATGCTTTTAGAAGCTTGGTGCACACCAGCAATGCAATATAGACATTTTTTTATTGAGTTACAGAGCAGCTGCTCTGCTCTAGAGCAAACTGTTTATGTGCTGCTCAGCTTGGATAAAAAATTCTGAAAAGCTCTGGGAAGACCTTTACCTAGAAAAGTCCCCACATCAGCTCCCTTCTGTTTCAAGGTCTTGTGTTACACCTAACACTGTAACTTAGCTCAGCTTTAAGCAGGAGTTTGCACAGTGGATCTCCAAGGTCCCTCCTAACCCAAGTGCAATGATTCTTCCCATTGATCTCCCACAATAAAAGTCATTAGTAGCTGTTCATGGCTCATCAAAACTTCCCCGTCTCTAAAGTGGCTCAGAAGAGCTCTAGCTACATGGACAGCTGAGTCCTCACTTTACATTCCTCATTTAGCTCTTTACTTCCCAAGGGCTGAAGATAAAATTGCAGCTGGGTATGCAAGACTTCAGCACCGCAGTGAGTTGGCCCAAGAGCATCCCCTCTGGTTATCTGTGGAGAAGCTTGAAACAGGACCCAGAGGGACCTTCATTTGTTCTCTGCAGAATTTCACTCGCTGGATGGGCTTGATTTTGCTCAGACTTCTGATCTTCTGGGAAAACTGGATCTGGGTGAACTCAGATGCCCACTCGGGTGGAGCGTTACGCGTCGTGCGCGTCTCATCAGATCCGTGGGTTGGTGCAGGTTTTTCTCTTGCAGATGGTAAAAGTCAAAGGACTGTACAAAGAAACTGAGAGCAGCAGCTGAGTGAACCCAAAGTGTTGGGAACGGGGCAAAGTGGAGGTGGGGAGAGATGTGAAATGGGGGCAAATGTGATAATTTCCAGAGCTGTGCAAGAGAGGCAGAGAAACCCCTTGGGGCAGGGGCAAAGTCATCACCGCATTAAGTGAGTAGTCTGTTGTGATTGCTCTCTGATGTGAAATAGAGTGAGAAATGATGGGATTTTTTCCCTTTAATTTATTGGAAATGTGAATGACTCAGTCTTGCTTTAACTTATTTTGTATCTGCTTTATCTGGAGTGAGCTCTGAATAAACAGAGCTTTCTCTTTTCCTGCTCCTGGAGATTTGGCTTCTTGCCCCACTTACTTTATTTTTTTTTTTTTTTTATTTTTCTGAGAGTAGAGATTTGGGTGAAAAGTAGCCATAACATTTCTGGTATCAGAAACATGCTACATTCATTCCTTTTAAGCCAGGGATGTTGAAGCATTCACTCTTCAGAGTCACTCAAAAGGTCCTGCTCATGAGAACTGTGTCCAAGCTTTTCTTCCCAGCTCCCTCCTGGATGTTCCCAGAAGAGCAAGCCTTGAACCCAAGAACTCTTCCAAACCCATCATTCCCTCCTTGCTAACCTTCTGTCCCCTTGCCCATCAAAGGATGTAGCTGAAACATCTGAAACAGCTTTCTTTGTGAATAAGCAGCATGTTGTGGTCAGCTGTGAGCCAGACGAGGATGAGGAAGGTGGTGACTCACGTGGCTCAGACAGATGGAAGGCGACCTCTGGGCCAGCCCTTGCTGTCCACTTCAATGTAATCTCAGAGGTGAACAAGCTGAACAGCTCTAGCAAGTCTGTGTCCAGTTCTGATTTTTGAGGTAGAAATCAGATGCCATGCAGCTTAAGGCTGAGTTTGTGTTTAATTAGGGGATTATCTGCAATCTGAAATGGAGCCGCTCTACAGCGTGTGAACCCAAGCGAGATAAAGACTCCCACAAACCCCTGCAAACTGGAAATTTGTAGGGTTCACCCTGTATTTATTTGAGGTGAAAGGCAGAGCTCAGCTGCCACAGCTGGACTTTTTTTCTGATCCACATTTGCTGCTCTAATGTGTTTGTTGAGCAGATCATCTGGAATCAGATTGGCCGGAGCTGGAATCGCTCCGCTCCCTTAGCAAATACACGAGGTCTGAGAGGTGTCTGCCTGCGTGTAATGAAATGAGCTGACTGGCACTTTAGCATTCCCCTGTGTAGGAGCGTCTTAGGAGTAAGACACTTAATTATTATTAACATTCTAATTGGCCTGTGCGAGTGCGGGTGTGCGTGCGCGGCTGCGCTGCCGTCGGTCCAGGAGGCACATCCCACACTTCCCAAACTGGCTCCCTCTGAGTCGAGCAGAGCCCGTATCTTCTAAAACCCAGATCTCAACCTTCCGGCGTTTCCAGCAGCAAAACCCTAAACCCGCGTAAATGTGAGAGGGGGGCGGGGGAAAGGAAAAAAAAAGTAACTATTGTGGAATCACTAACGGGAAAAGAACATCTCGGTAAGGTCTGCAGATAAGAATGGTAGGAATTGTTCTCTCCCAGCGGTGCCTGCGGTACAACTTGTCCTGGCCGCCTCAGCCGCTGCTCCATGCCAGCATATAGGGAGGATATTAGCTCCTAATGGGAGGCATTAGGTGTTTAAATCAAGCCCATTTTTCCACAAGCGCAGCGCTGTCAGGTGACAGCGCCGCGGTGGCGGCTGCGCTCCCCGCTCGCCCTCCTTGTCAGCGGCTTGCCACCACCTAGTGCCTTCCCCGGGAACTGCTCCGGCCCCGAGAGCGGCCGCAAAAGCCCATTTTTTAGAAAAAAAATTGGTGCCCATTTAACACAGGGAGCAGTGGCTGCGTGTTTGGCTCTGCGCTCTTGCAGAGAGCCGTGTTTGCTGTGAGGCCGCGGCAATACTCGCTGCTCCGCTGCTGCTGCTTCCACTGACAAACGGGAGGTTTGGTGGGATAATGTCCTTCCACCCGGCTTTGGCAGAGCGAAGCAGCCTAAAATCAAGTGACTACTTTCTAGCAGGGTGCTTGCCTCAGTGTGTGACTGCCGATGGCAATTGGTTCTGCAGGGTACAAGGATCTTTTTGATGCATCTTTGGTTGCCTGACAGAGAACAAACGCTATTCTTGTAAACTCACACTTTGGAAAGACATAAAAGAAGCTGGGAATTTGAAACAGCTTCCTCTGTGTTCAGACCACCTCTCTGAAAGACCTAATCTGACCATTCGACTGCAGTTAAAGCTCTCTCCTTCTGCTGAGTTGTAGTAAAACCAGAAGCAAGATCCTTAGCTTCCTTCTGCACTTAATTTAGCACTGATCATCCCACCCTTTCATACTACAGGAATTATTTTTACTACTTTTGCCCCCATTAAGGACATCATCACATACTCAGTTGTTTTTACACAAATCAGTGGGACTTGACTGCCCTCATAATCAAGTTTAGGGTGTCAGAATATGACCTAAGGTTATCTTGCTAATGGAGTTAGTGCTGCTTTGGCAGTGCCAGTTTTCTACCTAGATATTGCAAAAATTGCTTAAACAGCCTCTGAAAGGTGCTGAGCAGCTGCAGTCCCCACCAGTCCTGGTGGCTTGGATATGTCCTGAATCAGTCCAGGCTCTGCTCATCATGTTTATTTGACAGGCAATAACCTTTTTATTGAACCCAGCACATTACACTGATGATCCACTCGTCAGCAAATATGATTGTAATAATCACTCGGTATTTATTTAACAGCCAATTGCTCTCTTTTGGGAAAGAGTCAATTTACATAGTTCCAAATTAAAATTAATACATTTTCTAATGGTTATTTAATAAAGGCCAAGGTGGGGGACTTGCCTACTGGTGAGAGGTGAGGATGGGAGACCAGGCATCCGCGTGTAGTACTTGTTTCTGCCACTGCCTTGCTGGATGACCTTGGGCAAATCACTTCGCCGCCACATTCTTTTTATTCCCTTGTAAAACTGGTATAATAGTACCCTGGTGCCACGGAGCTTAATTACTGTTTGTAAAGGGTTTTAACCTCTCCAGCACGGAAGTGCATGAATTATCCTATAGCCAGCCTGCTGCCCCTGGATGGAGGGAACATATGCAGCTGTTTGTGTGCAGGGATGTCTGGCGAGGAACACGTCTTAGGCCACTGAAGTATCTTTCTTTTAAGATAAAAGAAAACCTTCTTCCTCCCACGCTCTGCACCAATGTCAGAGCTTCCTATAGCTTTTAAGTGCAAAGTCTAATTTTCTCTGAGTGTATGTATTCAGGAGCCTGGCCAGCCCCCCTTGGTATCGATTGCATCGGCCAATTGATGGGGCAGGGAGGGATTTTTTTCTCATCCCTAGCCCGGGCTTTCCTCATGTGATAGTATCAGACTCTCACTCCTTGTCCTGGAGCTTTCCTTTCCCTCTCCCACTCCTCCTCAGGAATATAAAACACTTCAGAAATGGGACTAGGTTTGTAATAAGTTACTTTAATTGGATTTTTTTTTTTGGAGGGGGTATTGGTATGCACAGGTTATCTTTAAATGATTTACTGATGTACTGCCAAGCACTGCTCATTTAACCTCCTTCCTGCTCTCTTTGTATATATGGATTCCTCTAAAGATACTGGCAAACAATCTTTCAGAGAGCGTGCCACACATTTCTGCAATGCAAATCCCAAATGAAAAGCCAGCAGACACTGCCATTCCAGGGATGGCACGTCCCAGGCTCCCAGGCTTCAGCACTCAGTCTCCAGTGGCTTTGGTGGGTACCCAGCACCTTGCAGGGTGAGGTGTTTACCCACCCCCAGTCCCACAAAGGTAAAGAGGAGCCTTTTTCCCCCTTTCTGCTTCTTTTTTATTCTTTTTTTTTTCCCCTCGTTTTTTTTCCCCTCCCTGTGATCGTTGAGCCACTCCGACGTGAATTTATGTGTGTAATCATCTGTGTTGTAATTGGCAGCCTGGCATATGAGTCACTAACCAAATTAACTGAAGTTTCCTTTGGGGAAAAATGTAATCAGTTACTACACTCAGATACATTGCACCAAATTAACTCTTGCTGTTTGGAGGGGTTGGGGCTGAGCTGGCTGATGCTTTTCCTTCCTCAAAACACAGGGGAGGGGGCCAGGAACAGACAAGGGTCAAAACCCCCAAGGATGGAGTATCTTCCTCAAGAGCTCCTGCAAAGGCATTTGTAATCGTCTCTACCCTAAGAGCTCAAAAATCACGAAAAACATCAGCCCCATATTATGAGACCGACTTTAAATCCAGTAAGATGGAAAAATGCGTGTTTTGCTCGTTTGGGGTGTTCAGTGCTTCACCATGTGAGCTTCTGTTTGCAACCCAAATTGTCAGACCTCCACTTGGAGTGGGAAAGCAAGCTGGGATTTTCATAGAATCACATGATTCAAGAAGCTGGAGCTTTAAGAAAAAAATCCACTATTGCAGAAGTAAGAATTAGCTGGTCAGAGTTAACAACACAGCACTTGATTGTTTTTTGTGTGTATTGAAATCAATTAGGTGCCCAAATCTAAGCAGCACTGTGGAAATAATGATAATATGGTTTTGGTTTGCTGGCTGGATTAAAAAACACAGTGAAAAGTTGAAGTAGAGTAAAATACTTTATTTTATTTGAAAGGAAACTTTTTTCCCCCACTAAAAAAAAAAAATAAAAAAAATCAGATGCTTTAATTTAAAAACTCCTCATCTTTTAAATATTTCTTCCCCAAGTCTGGTAAACAGTTCCA
The DNA here is from genome assembly GCF_003031625.1 of Empidonax traillii. NCBI lineage: Eukaryota > Metazoa > Chordata > Aves > Passeriformes > Tyrannidae > Empidonax > Empidonax traillii. The sequence goes on along the minus strand of NW_020955294.1, from coordinate 1,134,334 downwards.
GTTGAGCTTGATCTACAACTGTCAGAAAATAAAATATTCTACTAAACAGGTCACAGGGGCCAACCCAAGAGATCCAGTCTGGTGGGTGACCGAGATGATGGAAGACTCAAAAGTGGTAATTGCTGCTTAATACTCTCAAAGGCCCAGATATACAAACATGTAGGTACCAGTCTCTTCAATTTTAGCCTCTGAAGATTTGGTATCTGGTATTTTTGGCTTTTTGCTGCCTGAGGAGCATAAGAATTCTTGCTGAAGTGTTGGTGGGAGGTAAATACATTACCCAGTATGAAGTGATTCAACAAACCAGGTGGTATCGGTGACTGAGGGACCCAGACAGCTTTCAGAAGGACCTTCCTGCCTGTGCCCTGGGAAGTCCAACCACGGCCTCCTGGGGAATTCAGATTTTTCTAATGCCTTTTGTGTAGGACTGAACTTGGTCTGTTAGAGAAAAATGGTGTGTGGAGCCCTGTGGGAGAGGCAGAAGGAAGGCAGTTTGACCATGATGGGCAAAATCTGTAATTCAGGCACAAACCCCCCAGACTGCTCACGGACTGTCCTGCAACTGCTGCAGGTATAACCAGGAGATTAAAAAATTTTGGCCTTTCTTGTTCCCACTGAAGTCAGTCAGCTGGTGCAGTGCAACTTAAGTTATGACACCTGCTTTTATTTTAACCTTAAACTCTCTTCAGAAAGACTCTCTCTGAAAAGGTCTGGGATTTTTTCCTTTTTTTTTCCCTTTTTTTTCCTTTCTTCTTTGGTGCCCCTGCAAAAATATAGCACTGAGTATCTCAGCACCACTGTGATTCTTTAGCAGAACTCTGACTTCTGACTACACCAGTATTTCCTTTCTCTTTCATTTTCTCAAAAATTTTTTTTTCTTCATATATTTATTTTAATAACTAGAACAATCTATTTCTGCAGTTGGAAGAATGCAAAATTCAATTTATCTCGGAGAACACCTAAAATGAATTCACGCAGAAAGGGGGTGGTGGAAGATTTAGGTCCTGACTGTGAGCTTTTGACTGGAGCCATTTGTCATTTTGCTTCACGGGTCGGAGCAATGAAGGTTTTATGGTGTGAGCCTTTCAGTGACAGAGCTGGGTGTGATTTCCCACTGCTGTGATGGGGTTTGCTTTCCCAGGCCTTCCTAAGCAGCCTATCCAAATCCATATCTGCCTGAGACTGGTGTAGAGAGGGGTTGGATTGGACACGGTCCTGCTGTCATCCTTTTACTCGGTGTGAAATCAGCTCTTCTGTGCTGAGGATGAGCTTGAGGCATCCGGATCACTTGTGCATGGATACAGACACTGAACACATAGAACATTCCTGGGAACTTCTCCATGGCCTAACTCAGGCCTACAAGGTACTCACTGATATATTAATGCTGCAGAAATCAGAGCAAATACCTGCCTGGAGGTGTGCTTGATGCTGGGTGTTGATGAAGGCAAACTGGGGATACATTCTCATCCATGAGGGTGCTGCCTGGGATCCCATGGCTGAATAATCCCCTGAAGGAATTGGGTACTCTCTGTCTCCTGCTGAGTGGTTGCATTTTCAGCTGGTGGGATCAGTTTGCTGGGACAAAGAACCAGCTGCAGTGGAGGTTGTGGAGTCTGGGTTCAGGGAGGAGGTGGAATCAGAGGGCTGGGTGTATCACAAACCCTCTTTGGCAGAAACCTTGGAAGGACCAAGGTATTGAGGGCAAGTTGGCTATTTCAGCCGAAGCAGAACTGCCCTGAAATGTCTTTTCGATGGAAAATGGAGCACAGAGAGCAGTGATGCTCTGATGGTGGGGATGCTTTTTGGCTGCTGAAGGAGCGGAGGGGGGAATCTGGGTGTGCAGATTCCCGATCCTTCCAGTCAGTTTACACAAGTCTCTGCTTGTCAACACCCCCTTCCCCAAAGTTATTTATCTTCCTGTCTGTTGCTGAGAGCTCTTGGATCCAAACAAACTGAATCAGTTCACACCTGCCATATAAACCAGGAATGCTGTAATAAGTGGGTGGGCTTCTCTGCTGAGAGCTCTGTGGTCAGGTGGGGTGGGCACTTGTGCTCTTCTCTCTCAGGGAGGGGGAAAGCAGGGCTGGGTCAGGCCTGACAGTCCTGGGATGCTGGGACAGCTGGGACACTCCTGCCATGGCTCCAGAGTGACTGCTGAGACACCTTTCATCCCTGGCCCTTCCCAAAGCGATCAGTGGAGGCAGAACATCAGCCAGCTTTGCCTGGTGACACCCCACTAATGCATCTCCTTCCTCTAACAGTGACCTGGCCTCCATCACAGCCCTGTCACACCCAGCAGCACCCAGAGCCTCCCACGGCCATCCGGGGCACAAAAGGGACTGGAGGACGAGCAAGGAAGCAACAAGGAAACACTTGGGAAGTGCTCTAACACAGTTTCTGTCGTGCTGCAGCTTCCAGCCTGCTCTGGGGGTGTGTCAGGGTGTGTGGATGCCCCGGGGTGTTGAGGGCAGAGGGATATTCCAGCTGCTCTTGCCCACAGTGGCTGCAGTGCCCCATTCTCAGCCTCTCGATGTTGCTGCATTGTTAGAGTTGTGCCAGAGCTGCAGAGAGATCTTTGAAACGTGCATTGTAATCGATGCAAGGCAAAATTTGCACTTGGAGTGGTATAAATAGTGCATAAATATCCTTCTTGCTGTCTGCACTGAGGTGAGTCTTGTCTCCAGAGCTTCCATTTTTATTGCCTTTTTTTTTTTCCCCTCCCTTCACAATGCTGAATTGACTGACTTTATCTTGGCACTTTCTGTGTCTTGCCAAAAGAACAAACTCAAAATAGCTTTCTGGGGTGCATTTTGGAGAGGTTTTTTTTCTGTGCCACTGAAAGAAGGGAAGGTTGTTCCAAAGAATGCGATTTCTTTTATCCACTTTCATCCCGAGTTTACACATGGGCCATTAGCTGCCAGCTGAGTGGTAAACACATAAATGGTGGAGGTAATGCCTACATTTCTGAACCACTTTCTCCCCTCCAAAAGCTTTTTCCCTTCTCCCTAGCTGTGGTTATGAGCTTGCAAAACTCACTTAAACCTTTTCCACCAGCAGAATTAACTTCCATTAATGTTATGAGTGCTCCAGGCAAAAGAGCATTACTCTGTTACACCTCCTCTGAGATGCCTCGAACAGGTTGAATGACAAAGCAGCCATTTAAAAACCTGTCTGAAGATCATTTACCAAGGAGGGGGAGTTTTGTAGCTCAGTTGTTTGGGAAGTGGAAAGTCTCAATGCAGTTCCCAGATCTCCAGGAGTGTTTTGGCAGGAATCTGGAATATGCAATCTCTGGTTTTTCTGACCTTCATCTTTTTTTTTTTTTTGTATCAACTTTGGCCTCTGGAAAAGGCTATTGGTGAGCTGTGCTGGGGGCATGGTAGTGGAAAATACAGTCCTTTATCTCCTTGAGCTCCAATGGTTTGGGTAAAAAATGAGAGATAACATCACTTCCTTCTGGTGCATTTTCTACCTTTATTTCGAGGGAAGGACCTGATCCCAAACAGGAGTGTAAAGTGCAACACAAATATGAAAAGTAACTGAATTTCTGTGTCTTTTAATCCCTTGTCCATGTAGTTTCAGGTTCACTGGGATTGGTGCAGTGGCTGCAATCTCCTACTCCACCTTTGTAGGTCGAGTTTCTGGGCAGGTCTCCCTGAATTTCTGCATAGTTACAGGATCCTGAGGAACAGGCAGAGCCCATTTTACTCAGTAATGGAGTAGGTTGTGAACAGGTCTGTTGTTGAAGCATTTATTGTTTTTCAACTTAAGTTATGGTTTCATATAAATAATATATGTAGCTAGTCAATGCTTGGGAAATGCATTCTTTTCCTTGTGAAATATTTATGGACGTCAGTGCCTACTAAGTACCCAGTCAATTTTGAGAATACAGCTCCAGTGAGAAGCCTGGGTTGCCTTTAAAGTCTTGGCCAGGGTGGGACAGACCTGTTAGCTGAGAGATACTGGAAATCTGATTTTTTTTTATCTCTTGATTCTCCCCTCTCCTTCCCCTCTTTGGGTGGGGTCTGTCCATGCCACCCAGGATTTGGAAAACGGATTTTATACTGGTGAAGTTTTTGTACTAACAGAAAAAACAATAGAATTCTCTGTATCACTAGAGGACAGGTAGGGTATGACCTGGTTAAAAAGATAATTCGGTTGAAATCTGTTGGGATCTTTCACCTATCAGTCAATAATTAAAATTATGGCTATATTTTCTATAACAAAGTGTAACCTCCAAAATGCTGTCACTATTCATTCTGGGGCCATGTTGCCCAGGGTGGAATTCCCACGTGTGGCTTCTGCATTTCTCACACCTTCAGAGTGGCGATGAGAATTAACCCAGATGTGGGTTTAGTTTTGGGACAGTGCAGGGTGACTTTCATACCAGGGCACATCTGAGGCTCCCTGGCACTTCCCCAGCCTGGGCAGAGGTGCTGCCGTGGAAGAACTGCTGGGGTTTAAGACAAAGAAACTACCTGTTCACCCTTTACCTCAGATCATATTTCAGCCTTCTGATTCCCTGCTGGAAATCAGATCCTTCTTGTCCCAGGGCTCTGTCCTGCTCTTTGAGTGGATGACACGAACTTGTGATGGATGAGATTCAAAGGAGTGGACACCTGGATTTTTATTTTTTTTTTCCTTGCCTTTTTTTTTTTTTTTTCCCCCCAAGAAATCAGCACAGCAGCTCCTGCACTTGAAACAGGCACTTGGGGCATAGTGGTGAGTGAGCACTTTGAAGCATCAAGGTTTTGCAGGAGCAGAGATGGCTGAAAATAAAATTAAATTCTGAAAAACCACCCTGAATTCAAGAATCTGCAAATCTGTTTAAACTGACTCAACTCACCTAAATAATTTAAATAATTTTTTTTTTTTATGTCCATCTCTGACTCCTGCAGGCTGGAGCAGCCAGCACTGGCACCAATGACAAGCTGCTTTTGTAACACTTACTGCAGTTTCCTGCTCTGGTGGTCTGTGAATGGATGATTTTCTTTATTTTTTTGCTTAATAAACAGCCCTCACGTATCTGTCTGAAACTCACACCATTTAAGCCTTAACTCAGCAATCTAAAATGATGTATTTTTTTCCCCCTTACCTACATGTCAAATCATAAACATCAGCCTGTGTAATAAATATTTCTATTTTATATGTATCTTTTTATGCCTTCATCCCAGTTGTATTTTCAAGGCTAAGGGCTTCGGTATGAGAGTCTTGCTGCATGTTTAACAAACAAATAGTGAAAAATACGATATGCTGATGTGGAGATTATTACACATAAATCATTGAAAAATGCTCTTTTTTAGAGAAGAGAATCACAAAAGGAGTCATTGACCTGAATAAAAGAAGCTCAGCTGTACTCCAGAGAATTTGCCATTTTCGATACATGTTAGTGCTTGCTAACAATTGTAATTTATTAATCCTTCTCTCTCTTCTTTTCCTCCCTACTTGCACATTTGATTTTTACTGTAAGCAAGAATTGCATTTATTTCCTAAGAGTGTAAATTGATCTTCTGGTCACTGATAACCACTAAAAGCTATTTGATAGTCAAAATAATCTCTCCAAAGACCCATAACCAAAGTAGGTAGAAAAGGCCTCCTCACTAGATCATTCCATTTTAATATTTCTAAGAGAAAAAGGCAGTATTTGCATCCTGAAACGGAGCCAAGGATATTCTGGCCTGATTTGCAGGTCATAACTCTCCTCCTGCTCTGTTTGCAAACAAAAGCTCCCTGCCTGGTGCAAATTGATGGAGCCCTGCTGCCCCAAATGAAATACAGTCAGCTCTGCTGAGAGACTCCAGGATGGGGAGCAACGATGGGATTTTTTTTTCACATCTCTGGAAAACAAGGATGTCTGTTTTGCTGTTTCAAGCCTTGGAAATCGGGGCTTCTCCTGCAGAGAAACCAGAGGCAGTTTAGACGATCCAGCTACATGAAGAGATGTTCTTTTTCTTTAGATCTTGAGTGTATCTGTTGTGTAGAGTCTTTACTTGTCCAGGAACTATCAGGCCCCTGCTTTGCAATCCCAAAGCTTCCCTCTAAATCCAGTGTTTGCCCAGCATGGATTCACATCCCTGGACAGAGGTGTGCACGTGCCCGCCTGCACTAGGTCTGACTGCCTTTCTCCTCATGTCCCTGTTTTCCAAATGGAGGTGCAATAGTTGAGTGTTTTATACCCCCAGAACTAAATTCTGCAAAGGAAGAGACAAGGAATGAAACAGTCCAGGGTGAGGGAATCTTATAAATATCCAGCTGTGATCTGTGATCTCGGGATGTCTGCCTGAAAGAGGAGGAGTTTTCTCTCTCCCAACGCTTCTTCCAGTTACCTGTAGAAGTGCCTTCGAGTGGAGCTGCACTCCCAGCACCATGTTTTGTTTCATTTAACAAATGCTGCCTTTTTTATACGAGCTGTTTCCTTCCTTTGTCGACGTGCTCAGATTTTGTCTGAGGAGAGTTTTTTTGAGCATCTTCCCTGTGGTGTGTTGCTGACAGAAACAATCGAGTACTTAACTGATCATTAGTGCGTGGCTTTCCCTTTCAGCTGCAGCCACTCTGTTTCTGAAGGGAGGCTGTGACGTGCCTACTGTTTAAGTTTTAAACCTTACTCAGGTCCGGTAGGTGCTGTGCAAAGCTTAGTTCTTCTCTCATCTGAAAATAACCTTTTTTCCCCCTGTTACGTGGCTGAGATGAGGTGCTTCCTTCCCAGAACACCAATTACCCCCCAACTGCTCCTCTTTGGTGCTTGTAAAAAATATTGGGGGAAAAGAAAAATTAGGAAATAAACCAGCATGCAAAGAGAAATAACTGAGAGATGTGTGGTACGTTTGTGCCATACATTTTAGCAAATGTGGACCCCAGAGTATCTGTCTTTGTAGCTAAATTTCTGTATTCTTACATTTATTGAACCAGCACTGTCCCCATTCGTTATGTAACTCGAGCAGCTGGTCAGCCTTTCATGTGATGTACAGTTTCCTTTCCTTCTCACAGTAATGACAGAATAATGCTATTATTCTTCAGCACCTTTCAGCTAATGTTCCTTTAGATTGTCATCCTTACTTCATGTAAATGCAGATCCTAATTTAGGAGAATTACCTTTGAGTAAAGCATTATTTTATCCTGGTAGGGCTGGGAAAGGGCTTCTTTCCAAAAGGGAACTGTTGGACAGGTTAAAGGAACTGTTGTCAGCATTATGCCTTTTGTGTGCCTGAGCAGTTTCGGAAAGAGGGATGTAATTATTGGCCTCAGCCAAAAACAGGGAGGGAAAAGTCTGTATTTCACAATCCTTCTCTCCACCACAGGTCCCTCTTTGGGCTTCTGAGAGAACCTGCCACTACCTCCCTCAATCTTAGCAGAGCACAGTATCCTTCAGCACACTTACACTGTATGCCTTCCCCTTTTTCTCCCTTCTTTCACTTCTTTCTGAATTTATTTACTGTGTTGGTGAAAACTTGACACTATGGAAAAAATGGGTGTTGGTAATTTGAAACCTTTCTGGATGACAACTCGCTATTTTCACTCACCTGGTCCGTCCCACGTGGTTTTGCAATAATTAAGACCACAGGAGGAGCAGTCGGGAGCTGAAGGGAGTGGAAACGAATTCTCCAGTAGCTACTGAGCTGTAGCAAAGAGATCATCTGATTCCAGCTGTGCAAGGACCTTGCACAACTCCTGCCCCCTTTTCTCCAAGACCAAGAACAGAAAAATAAGCCTTTGAGAAGCAGCAAAGTACAGAAGGTACAACAGCAACCCACTGACCTTTCCAGTGTGTGCTCCTGCCATGCTGCTCTAAATTATGTTTTAATAGAAAGAACACAGCTTTTGCCTTCTATTAAGCAAACAAACCCAACAACACACTTTGGGGAATTGTCAGAGTTTGGGGTCTGACTCACAGCCTGTTGAGGTAACAGAAAATGCTTCTCATTGTGTGTATTTTGGTTCCTTTTGTAGAACTGGTTGTGATGGAAAAACCAAAGTTGGGCACATTTGAAATGTCTGGTGTCAGATCAAGGGCTCCCTTCTACAAAATGCTGAGTAAAGCTGGCTAGAAAACAAAACATCTGTTTCAGGAAAAATGGGGATGTTTTAGGAATTTGGTCTCATCAAAATAAAAATAAGGCTGCTTGATGAAGAGAGAGCAAGTGAGCAGAACAGAGGGCCAGCTCCCAGCACCCCAAAGCCTGATGCTGAGGGTATTCCTAGAGGATGTAGGAGACCAGCATTCATGTTTATGGTGTAAAACACCTCCTTGACTGGGATCAGCACAATTGCTCCCGTTGGATTGACTCTGACTTGATAAAAATCCCATTCCTTGGGGCAGAGGAGACAGGATGACCCAGAGGTTGGGGTATTTGCAATGACTGTGGGAACACTGTGTCAAATCCTTGCTCTGCTCTATTTGGAGCCAGCTCAGTCTTTCCTGTATCACAGGGTGCAAATCCACATCACCAGGGAATGTAACCACTGGGCTGCTGGCTATGCTGGGATCCTTTCCCAGTCAGTCTTTGTCCATCAGTCTCAGGCTGGGTGGGAAGATTCCTCCCAGCAAGCAGTTTGTGTTTCCCACAAAAAGTTTCAGTTCTGAGAGATCAGCATTTTCTGTCTCCCCCTCGCCCCGAAAAAATGGAAAACCCAAACCCCCTCTAGTTGGAAAATGCCTGACTAACACCAGCACTGAGCCCTGATGAGGTCAAGTGACTGCTTGCCTCCTTCCAACGTTTGTGTCTTTGTATTTCATAACACTTTGAGGGCTGCTCTTCTGGCAGGAAATTGCAAAAAAAGCCAAGGCTGCATTTAAATAGAGCATTCAGCTGCAGACTGCACCGAGGGCACTTTGGAAATAACATTTATATAGAAGATGTTGTCTCAACTACCTATTGAACACATTTAACCTCCCCCATGCCTGATCTCCCTGCTTTGCACAAAACATCAAATTTAGCTCTTAAATAGTTCCTAAGAAAGAGACCTGGGAAGAGCAGCTTTAGTAATCAAACCCATAAATCCACCCCAAAGGGACTTCCACTGTCACATGATGACTAACTGGGAATGTGTATGTTGAGAAGGGAGGGGAAGAAAAGATAAGGGTTCAGAGGGGTCTAAACCACAGATTTTGCTGGCATTAGAAATGTGACCCCTGCAGGCAGCAGGTCCGTGGAGCAGCTTTCCCAGCCAAGAGATCACTGTATTCCTACCTCTGCTCTTGGTCTGTTGAAGGGTTCTCAGACAAATTACTTTCCCCTTTGTGCTCCTGTTTCCCTCCCTGTAAGGTGCCGTCAGTGACGTTTGTTGACTTTGTAAAGTGCTTTGAGATCTGTGGGCAAAAGGGATGTGTTGGAGTTTTTGTACTTCAGAGAGGGAAGCAGCTCTAAAAATGAAGTTTGAAGTCGTCCTTGTGTTCCTGTGTCTCTTTCCTCTTAGTGGTATTTTTTTCTTTTGGGAAGAAAGTCGTGATTGCAAAGCACCCCAGGACACAGTGGGTGCACAGACAGGGCAGGTACAAACAAGAAATGTCCTTTGCTCGTGAGTAAAAGAAGACTGAAGCAAAGATAATGTGCATTAAATAGAAATCATGTAATATTGAATTAAAAAGCATTTCAGTGTTGCTATTTTCCATGTCTAGGCCAGCATAAAAATTGTTTTAATGCCTTTGAGCCCTTGTCACCTCTTGCCTTGGGCCTCAGCAGCAATCAATAATACAGCCCAAGCAGCTGTATTGGGAGACTTCGTTCTGCCATTTGATTCCTAAACAGATTTTTCATGACCAAGATAGAGAAGGGAACAAATGACTATTCAAGAAAGCTTGTTACAGATTGAGATCCCATAGTCCAGTCCCACAGCTTATGGTCCACATGGAAGCCCAGCTGAGAAACCCAGCGTTGCTTTATCAGCAAATTTACAAATATTTACTGAGAACAGAAGTCAGATGGGAAGGACTGTCTGATCCAAGCTATGCATAGCTGCCCTAAGCATGAAAACAACTGTTTTTTTCTCATTTTTTTTCTTGCTATATGGGTGGTCTCCAGTGTTATCCATAAATAATCTATTTTTTTTTTAACTTTGTACAGGATAAAGAGGATAATAACCGTACCAGCTTCACCAGCCCGTGGAGAGAACAGCTGAAGAGAGCATGTGAAATTGCTGTGATGAATAGCAGAAGAGGGAAAGGCTTCTTGCAGGGAGAGAGATCTGAGCAGCACATCAGGCCAGGAGGCAAACTGAGAAAAAACTTTTTTGGATGTAACCAGGTAGGTTGCTAGGGTTGTATAAGCAGCGGTGCATGGTATCAAAGAACAGAAAACCAACAGGTTCTTTGTGCAAAAGGAAAACGAATGCAGTAACATATGTGACTTAAACCTTGTCTAAATTAGGAAAGAAAAACTGAAGTGCTATTCCAAAGAAAGAGCTTGAACTCAATCAAAGAAAAGAGATTCTATAACAGTAACAGAGAACCTTCCTCCTCTTCAGAGACACTCAAAGAGAAAACAGCATGTGCCTTTCTATTAAAATATGTCTTGCCAAGGAGGAAAATCTTGAAGCCTTTGTTTCAAAGATATGAACCCCCCTGTCTCTGGTTCGCTGTCTCAGCTCAGTGTGCAGTGATGGGCAGCAGTGGTGGTGGCAGAGCACTTCTTGGGTCACTTGAAAAGCAGTGACTTGGAGCCTTTATTCCAGAGGCAAGATCAAGCTGTTCTGTCCAAGACACTGCCCAAATTCCTGATGGATATATGGGATATATGCAAACCACTTCTACAGCATCCCAGCTCCCCACTGCCTTCAGTCACTGCTAAAGGATGCAGGGAGCTCAAACCAAGGAGGTGGAAGTTGATTGACCCCCTCAGCCCTAGATGGCTCTGGACTGTTGGTAGGACTTGCTGAGCTTTAATCTGACTCTGGCCAGACAACACACTCATCTTGGCCCCAGGCTGGTTTGACTCATTGCTACCAGCAGCAACCCAAATGTTAAAGATCAACACATCAGATAAAGATTAACACAATTTCAGGCCAACAGCAGTAAAAACCCTGTCATGTGTTGAGGTTTTTTCCTGATCTGTAGCTGTCACTAGGGTGAGCTTGTGTTAGTGGCCTCTTCTTCATTTCACTAATGACAGCTGTAAACCTGCTCTATCAACAAGCTGCTGGGATGGGATTGCCTTTGCCTGGTTCTGTACACGTAGCAACCTCTTCCTTCTTCCTGAAGCCTCCTGGAAGCTCACACACGTGGTGGTGGGACAGTGGCTGTTGCTGGCTCAGTGCTGAACAGATGTCAGGGAAAAATGGTAACAGGAGAAAGTCGGGAAAATTGTATGTTCCATCAGGGCCTTCCACCCATCAGAGGCGCTAGAAAAGTGCAGGAGGGTCTGTCTTCAGGTTTTTCAACAGCCATCAGGACATTTGGGTCATTCTTGAGCTGAGGTTTCCTCAGAATATAAACGTGGGAAGTCACTTTTCCACAAGACTATTGGAGTTTGTGTAGGTGAGAGTGTGACCAGTCTTGGATTGGAGCATTGAATCCTCTCTGAGGGAGGCCTAAAACTTCTGGGTAAGTGTGTTACCAGAGGAGGTATCTGTGCACCATTCACAAAAATAATTATGCATTTCAGAAGACACTCGATTCTTTAAGTAGTTCTTGAATTCTCAAGTGCTTAAATCACTTCTGAAGGTAAAATACTGACTCTTCAGTGAGAAGCTTTTGAAAGTATTATCCTCTGTGTTTAGCCAGTTATGTTCCTCTTCAAGCACTCAAGTGATTGTGAAAGGCACTGATCACCCACAGGTTGTGTTGCAGTTGTGAGCAGTCAGCACCCCTGGAGAAGTTGAGAAGTTTGGTGCCTCAGTTTATTTGTCTGTATTTTAAAACTGTGGCCCCTGCCTTTATTGACTTCTGAGACAGGTGAAGATGATAAAGTGAATGAATATAAAAAGTGCAGCAGAGCATTAAAAAGCAAGGAAAATGATAAGAAGAGATTGTGGCCGAGATTAAAATGCAGGATTTCATTGGGATTTTTTCCTTATGCCAAGACCTCTTTTTTATTGCCTTTTTTTTTCATCATATGAAGTTGCATTGAAAAAGCTTCATCCTGACTCTCCCACATCCCTGTATTTTATCATAGTCAGTGATGCACATCCTTGTAAAAGGCATGTTAAATATTTTTGTGCTTAAATGTCACCTGGCTTGGTGGAAGCAGAAGCCTCACACATAGGGCTGGTAGGAATGAGTCATTTTATAAGTTACAGTCTCTGCTGCTCCCCCTCATCTGGACCTGTTCTCAGGCTGAACCCAGCAAGGTCCTGTCACCAAAGCCACTTGAAACCTGGAATTTGTGCTGCAACATACTGTGCTTGTGTCCTGCAAGCAGCAGTTCTGAGCTTGGACTGTTCCCTGGCTGCAGTTCCCTGTGCTCAGACTCCTCTGAGGCTTTGTAGTGTGTTTCATATTCAATTTTGGAGGCCTGGACAATGCTGCTGTTTGGATCTCCTAAGTTAAACCTGGTTAGTTCTTGGACAGAGTGACCTCCAAGGAAAACAGCCTGTAGGAAGTGTGATGGTGATTCAGGAGGTGGCTCAGTTCCCTCAGGGTCAGGATTAAACTGGTAAATCTCTCCAGGGCCAGAAAGTGCAGTCCTGGCAGAAATGGCATCTTCCAAAGGTCAGGGCAGGATGGAAAACCAACCTCTGCTTTGTTTGCAAGGGAATGAGGAAAAGTTCCTGCCCTAGAAATGAGGCACTTCTGATGTGATTAAAGAAGTCAACACAACTGGGAAATGACCCTTTGAAAAGAGCACACCCCTGGGATTCTGGGAGGCCACAAAACACCCTTGGGCTCCAAGAGCCCATTATTTTACAGCCCTGCTGCACAGTGGAGTCAGCCCTGCTCTCTGTGTGAAGAATGTGCCTCCTTTACGTGCCAAAAATACTGGCTGGATTAGCATGATGGGCCAGTGCAGGTTGCATCAGGTCTCCTAATCTCCCTCCTCCACTTACACTTCCCTGCCCACAGGATCAGTCTGTGCAGTGCTAAAACTGGGAAAATGCAAGAGGCCTCAAAATGGACAGGACAACTTCTACCTGCCTTCATCAAACTGCTTACCCAGACACTGTTCTCTGCTGTGTGGAAGGAGGAGAACAACTACTGCAAGGTTTCTCCTCCTAGCCAGGATTAAAACTATCACCTCCTCTGTGTGGACTGTTGTGTCCAAGAAGAGGTCAAATTAGGTGGGAGCAATCAGGTCCTTTGCAGACTTGGTACAGTCTGTGGCTTGTCTCAGATTTTCACACAGGTTACCTTAGAATGAAGTCCTCGGTCTTATTTTATCAAAATTAGTTGGTACTTTAATCATTTTTGGGTCAAACTCCCTTTCTGCTTAACACTTTTTTTTCTAAGTCTCCAAGTGGAAGTGAATGAGAGTTCTTGTGACACAGATCTTTCCACCTCACTGCACACTGTCATACATATTACACCTGGCTCCAAACTTCAGCTCTCTGAATGAGATATAATGCTGTGGTTCCTCCTCCTAAAACTGGACAATGATCTCACTAACAGCAGATTAACTCATGTGAAATTCCTTTCTCACATCACTGTGAATGGATGTGCCTTATTACAATAATGTGCCTTTAAGGTAGATTTTTCTCTTCATGGAGGAGAACCTTTTCAGTACAATCACTGATATTCCTCACTTAGTCTATTGACCATTAATTTATTTTACCTTTATTTGGGACAGTGCTGAATGCATGCTGGATTATAAAGTATCGAGGCACTGATCATTATTGATTTATTGAATCCTGTGGTGGGAACAGAATGAAAACACTGCTAAACCTGTTTGAAAGTAAAGCCAAGTGAATGCAAAGCACAAGCTTAATATAAGTGCCTGCTTAAATGTCCTGAAAGAAGGATGGATTTCTCATCCTTAAGAACTTTGCATTAAATCACAGGGGTCAAAACTCAGGGTTTGTTTCACTGAAATCAGTCGACTCGGTACAAATGAGCTATTTCTCATCTCCCACTGATGGTGCTTTCCCTGCAGACAGGCACTTACTTGGGTGCTCCATCTCACCTGCTGCTTGTTTTGGTGAAGTACAGCAGCTTTATGTACATTTTTGCCACTTGCAGCTGGAATTGTCACTTCCTATTTGAGAGGAGAAAGGGGGGAGCAGTTACAATCTCTAGATTTTTGTGGGTTTAGGCATCTTCATGACAGCTTTTACTGAGCTTGCTCGTATTATGGCATTTTTTTGCTCTTCCTGGCATTTTCTCCTTTTGAAGTCATTAAAACCAATTTCATGTTTATAAATAAAATGTCCTAATGCACCTAATACATGATGAGGTCTGGCTGCTGCCTGCTTTTCTTTTTAATGTTTATGCCAGGTGCCTCTTGCTTTCAAGGAACCAAGCAATGAATAAATTTAACAGGTATTTCTTTTAATTAGCCCCCAAAGAGCTAGCAATGAAAAACACTATCAGAAACATTCTAGTGCTTCAGAAAACATAAAGCTTCTTCACAAAGCCTCCACACAGAATTACAGAACAGCAATAAAATCATCACTTGCATGCAGAAATAGATTGTTTACACAGGGATTCTTGTATGAACTGTGCGTTTATTACTATTAACTCCCAATCACACAAACATTTCCCCCACATGCACCTGAGCAGAACTATTTAAATCAGTGGGACAACTCTGCTGCCTGACGTTGGGTACGTGCATTAAAGTTGGTAGGATTAGAGCTCCATTTGTGTGCCTCTCTAAAAGCTTTGCCTTCTCTCAGAAAAAAGTTGGGGGGGGGAGGAGAATTTATATTCCAGATCGGTGTAATTACTGCAGCACACACAGTATTGGCAAACCAGATTCTCTGAATGTCTGCAGCGTTTCAAAGCAGTTTAAGAGAGAGGCTAAAGGCTGACAGTTTCTTATTCTGACTTACATTCTGCCCCCTCTGCTTTTGATTCTGCATTCAGAGCTGCCACGAGAACGTCAGCACTGCAATAAATATGCATTTATGTAGCACCTTTTTTTTTTTTGAAGTTTTCTAAACACTTTACAGACAGCCCTTTATATTCATAGATCTCAAAGTATTTGAGTAATCTCTGTTAGTATTGTTTTCCCTCTTTTTCTGAGGGAGCAGTGGTTGTGCTTCCAGGGAAGTGACTGATGCAGGAACCAGGGCTTTCAAATTAGGTAAATCAGAATTCTCCTATGAAGATTTTCCTTAAAAGATCTCAAGTGACTCTGAGGGAAAACATCCAGTTTTTATTTCCATATTGCAGTTTGCTGTTTCAGGCAGGATTGCACAAGGCTGATAAACCTCACGTGTGACAACAGTCAGCCTAGAAAACTCCTATCAACCAGACACACAGTGATTATCTCCACTCCATGGCTGGGATACTGGGCAGGAAATCCAAGAATCCTGGCTCCAAAGTTGATTGTTGTAGGTACACCATGGGGGTGTGGTATTTCTGCACCGAGTCCCTCCCACAGGTCACTTCTACATGGGGCTTTAAGGGAGACTAAATTTACATCCTGAAGTTTATTTTTGGGGTCTGGTTTATCTGGGTTGCAGCTGAATTGTCCCCAAGATGTGCAGATAATGGAGCTGTCTGTGTGCCCATTGAGCCCTGATCCTGAAATATCCCCAAAATCTGGAGCACTGGGCAGGGGAGAGCAAACACATGCACATGGTTCTGCTGCAGCCAGAGCGGTCCTGTCCTTTTGGTAGGTGATGCACTGCTATCAGGTGTGTCTGTGCCTCTGGATCAGGTGTGTCTGTGCCATAGGATCCATAATCTTTCACCGAGGAGTCACAATCCCCAGATAATGGAGTGTACAGGGTCAGCCCATTGTATTGATCCAATTCCTGAAACAGCCAGTTGAGAAAAAACACTCCCTTCTCTCCCCCAGCTATAAGGAAGTTCCTTCATTAGAGACCACTGCAGAGCTGCAGAAACAGTCTCTTCCAGCAGAATATTTCCCATAATGTTGTTATGGGAAATGCCTTAAAAGTGGCAATCAATTCCTCTTTGAAGTCATTAACAACCAGAAATGAATGCAGGAACTGGTGTGAGAGGGCTGGAAATACGAGAAGATTTAAAGTGTATCTCTTACATGTGCTCCAGCAGAGAGAAGGGAGGAGATCCAATTGCTTTCCTACCCTTGGAATTTCTCTGTTGGTTTTAATAGTCTGATACCCTAATGACAAACTCCACACACACTCTGGGGTATGTTCTCAACTTAATCCATGGGGATACATGTCTGTAATACTCATTAATGTCAAGGAGCGTTAGGACCAACATAAATCTTTGCTCACTAAGATGTGAATCTAGACTCTGATGTACACCATGCACCATCAGCTGCTGACTGAAGAAAAAGAGCAATTCCAGCACCCAGAAAGGTCTTACTTGAGAGTTCCTAGACTAAACAAATCAATCCAGCCAAAAAAAATCAGGGATGAAATTTCTACTCCGCACTTCGGGTTCAAAAACACCAGCTGCGATAGAGAGCGGGGCATCCCCGACGGGCTCACACAGGAAGTCCATAAAATCCCCAAGAATCCCCAGTCGGCCAGACAGGCTCTCTAGTTCCACCAGAAACCTTGAAAAATAGATAAGCAGTGCATTTCTCAGCTAATTGCCAGTGCCGTACAGCTCGGGGAAAACATCACACTCTACATATACATACAGAGAAATTTCCATGCCAAGAGATTGGAACTGGAACTGCTCTCTAACAGACTTCTGATTTGTGATTTCCTTGGCACCGAGCCTAACACAAAATCACTGTGATTTCCAACTGCAAATATTTTTGGAACCACCAGACTTGGTCCCATGTGTATGTTAAATGAAATGAATGTTCAAAATCCATAATGAAACTCCAGAGGGGAGACTCTGATTAGAATATTAACATTAATCTTGGGAAGTCACTAGGAACCATTCAAGCTATAATAATAAATTGCAATAAAGAAGGAATAGAAGGGCTTTTTTTTTGCTGTCTGTTCAGTAAGCAGGTGTTACTGTGAACTCTCTAATCTGCACAGCACACAAGTGAAGTGGTTGCCCTTAAATTTTCCAGTTGCATAAAATAAACAACTGACATTACCAAATTATGTACAACAATCCCTCTCATAGGAGCTGAAGTGCAGTCGAGGGACTGGTGCAGATACTGAGATAACGTAATGCAGCTCTCCAAGACAAGACTGGAAAGTTTTCAAAAGCCATCCTTCTCTCAACAGCTCTGGAGCCAGAAGCAGGAGCTTGGGTTTACTCCAGATTAATGGAAAGAGCCATCCCCAGGTCACCTGCTGGTGATGAGGTCCCTGGTCTTTCACCTTGGGAAGTCAGAGCTGTCAGGACAGGATGGTCTCACCTTGCTCCTGTACTAGAGCAAGGGCTGAGCTGTGCTGTTCTGACCTGCCACCTGTGCTGAACTTTGCCTTTGGTTTTATTTGGGGCCAGGCTGAAGTGGTTAAATTTAGGTCTCTCAAATGGTCTCTAAAAGCACCTTATCAACAGTGGCTTGATTTACAAAATGAATCATCACTTTCTAAGGCTTTAACTAGCAGCAGTTAATCAGCACTTCTCAGCTCTGTCATCCAGATAATATGGATATATATGTTCAGTACTAAACCACTGTGTTTAAAAGCTTTGACCACTGTCCCTAAGACCGAAATAAAGCTGTGGTTCACTGTGTATAATAATATTTGCTTGTAAAATTCAGCAAGAAGAATGATCAGGAGGTGAATCAAACCAAGCCAACCTCACCCTTTGACTCTGATTGGACCTAAAGTTTGGTGTTCTGAAATTTAAGTGGTGACAGAAAAAGTTCCTCATAGTGATTAAAAATTGGACTCAAGTGAGACCAGCACATGATTTGACTGGCAATGTCATTGTATTTGCACAAATAGGTGAGAAATGAGGTGTACAGGAATTTCTTAATTCAGTAAAAGGCTGCTTTCCAGCTCAGGCAGTGACTCCCAATGGTGAACGTATTTCTGGTTTTATGGAGAAGTCGTTTTCCACACCTGGTTATTTTGTGGTGTTCGCTGTATTTTTGATGCAACTCAGATTCCAGGAAGTCTGGGAACTCCCAGAGCAAAGTCTGCTCTGCAGGGATCTGCAGCTCAGCAGCAACGGCGAGGAGTTGGAAGCTAATCTACGTTGAACTGTATCATTGAATCTTTTGGGATTCACTCAGAGCTTGTTAGGAAACAAACTAAAGTCCTGAAATGCAAAGCATCAGGACACCTCAAGGAAATGTTTTGATCACAGGTACAATGCAATTCACAAAGAACTGTCTAAACACGCAGTGAGTGGTTTGAGTGTGCTCGGTGTGTCCCTGTGATGAGTTTTCTGTGTGCAGCCTCACAGAGCAGCAAAACTGTCCTTCCAGGTATGACACTGCTCTATTAATAGTCTATGAAGCACTGGGAGCAAATGAAAGACACTTCAGATGACTCTTGAAAAATGAATCAGTATCTGCTCTGAAATTGGACCCCAAGCATGGAAACATAAAATAGGATGTGTCTGTGAGGGATTATTTTGGGGCCATATGGTTTCTTACTCTGCTCCACCCTCCTTTTCAGGAAAGTAACATGTCCCAGCACCCTGTACTCATTTGAGATTGATATGGGCATGTTTTGGGAGAACACTTTGTTGGGCTATTAGGAATTTTGTTCTCTCACAACAGACAACTGCTCTGGTAATACCTCCCGACCTGTCTTTGTGGAAAACACTTACGAAGGGAGAAGCTCTTATGCACCAATTCTTGTCTTCATCCTACAAATAAGTTGCTGGCTTTTCTCTTCACCACTCTGCTTTAATCTCTCCCCTCTCCTATTTGACACATCTCTCCTGCTGGCTGCTGGTGGGACAAGCCTGTGATTTATTCCAGGCAAACACACGTGCCCAGTTTCCACCATTGTGTGGTCTCACATTCTGAACTTACCTGTGGGTGTTTACTTTGGTGGCATGACCTGGTATTTTGTAGCTCTGTATCTTTTTTTTCTCCTTCCTTGATATTTTGTTCCCCTCAGCCACCATAACTCTTCGTCAGAAGCTGCTGCATTTCTGCTTTGATCATATGGAACGTACCATACAGCCTGGGGGAACACAGTGCTGCTTAATCCAGATGAAATAGCTACAAACCCTCTTAGAAGTGGGGTTTAAAAAGGGATACCAGTGAAATCAGATCCCTCTAGCTGGACAGCAGTCTGATAGCAGAACAAGGGCTGTTGTGGTATTTGGCAGCCAGACAGTCTTTATTGTTATTAGATGAAACAAAGCTTGTGATCTTTAGTCCTTGACCTTCACTGCAGCAGCACACTCTTAATCAGACCTTAATTTAACACCTAACATGGTCACAGAAAGGACTGGCCATGGGCTGCTGGTTTAATTACATATAGCTGATATCATCCAAACCAATTTAACCTCACTGCTGTGTGCTGGGCACTGGGTGGGAATCGCCCTTCAGACACAGCACAAACAGCTTCCAACAGAAACAAACAGTGCAAAAGTTTGGTGCATTCACCTCAAAAAGAATTAACTACTCTTTTGGATACTTTTCAGATGATGTTATAACCTTTCCAGGAAGAGCTGGAGTCGGCACGATCTGCTAAATTTGTTTGCCCTTTACGCTTTCACTCTGGCATTTTAGGTATTTCTAATATTTAAAAATTAAGCATCTTGCTGATGGGATTCCACATTCATGGGATCTGTTGCTGTGTGGAAGCATCTGACAACCAAACTGTGTAACTGGTAAAAATGTATGTGTTTCACGATAAGATTTTCACATTGTGCTGCTGCTTTGTGCTCAGTTCTTCACAAACTGACACAATATTTATTTTTTGACATTTAAATCTGAACAGTCATATTTTTGCATGTTTTGACACAAAATTCGGTCTCTTTCTGAATTAGTCTGGAAATCTGAAAACATCCGAGGTCTTCTTTTAGAAACAGGATTGTTTTGATTAATCAGGTTTCACTCTGATTTTTTTTTCACCAAAACCACCATAAGCAAGCCAAGTGCACAACAAACATTGCACAAAATCTGCAATTTTTTAAAGAAATCCCAAATTTTCCATGAAATCCCAGTTAAATCCCAAAAGACTGTTGTGAATGTCATAGGTTTCCTTGAAAGATGGCTACCTCTAGCAGAGCACTTATGGAAAAATACTAATTGATGTAAAATATTAACAAGCACCAAGAGCTTGGTCTCAGGGACCTGGAAAGCACTGCCAGTGTTTGTCACTGGCTTGCTGACACCTCGGTCACGTTGCTTCTGCAGTTGAGCTCTGATGGCTCTGAACGAAGTGGTGCAAAAAATGAGCATTTTGTGTGGTCTGTCCTACCCTTCTGCAAGAGATCATGTGCCCCATGGCAGGGATGGCAGAGCAGGGCTGGTGCCAGCCCTTTGTCCATCCTTATTCCCATATTGCCTGCGTTGCTGATGGAGGTGGGTCTGCTCTGAGACACTGGGCAGTGGCAGGCAGGCACTGGATACACCCCTTGTATAAGCCCTGTGCACATGGAAAGGTGAATTTGGGTCACCTGCCACACTCAGTAGGAAGCTTCTTGCTTCCACTCTGCAGGTGACTTCCCAAAATGTAAGAATCAAGCCCAAAGATTTTGGGTTGCAATGAATTTATGAGCAAAATGAACCCAAAAACCTCCAAGGGAAGTTCTGAATAAAATCTATATTTTCTGCTGTTGCAGAGGAAAGCCAGACCTTGCCCATGTCAACGCTTTGTGCTTTAAAAGGCCAGACCCCTGAACATCTTCTCTGCTCCTTCCAGCCCAGGGGGTGATTGACTGTGAGTTTCAGGGGAGCTGGTGAGTACGTGTTGGTTCCCATCGTTCCAGCGCTGGAAGGGGAGAAGCCCGTTGTGTGTTTAGCTCTCAGTTGGGGTTTGCAGATGATGACTGCTGTGTAGTCATGTTCTGGGTCACCCTGCACAAACTTTCCATTGTAGACCCCTTACACTGACTGAGCTTTGACTGAGACAAAAGAAAGCCTTGTAGAGTCAGAGCCGTGGTGGGGCGAGGTTTAATCTCTAGCTGACGCTGTACTTACACAAAATCAATATGAACAGCAGGTTGTCACTGGAACCACAAAGAGAATCTCTATGACAGGCTTATGCTTTTCTAAAAAAACTATTTCGGTTTATCTTGTGCAGTTCTTTTGTATAGGTAATTCTTTCACTTGCAGGGTCTGCTGAAATGTTCCCAGGCCTGGCTGGAGGATCAGTGTTGCTTTAAAACCCGAATAAACAGTTACACGCCTTGGTAGCTTCAGCTCCAGTAGCCAGAACAAATGACATTTTGCATGAGTTCTTCCCAATGAATTGCTCTGCGACCACTGTAGACTTTTGAGTTTTTGACTCGTGGTAGTAGGATACTGCTCAGGCTCTTCCTGAAGAGCTCTGAAATGCCCTTCTTTCAGTACCCGACCGTTCCCAAAGCCAGTGCAGTTAACTCAGAGCCCCGTGCGGCTTCACAAAACTCCGGCGAGTCACGTTTTGACTCGGGGTTCGGACTGTTTTTTGGTGACTGAACGTTTTGACACGGCTCTCCGTGCCCTCACGCGAGGGCAGTGGCTGTGCTGATGTGCAGGAATGTGGATGGCTCTGCACAAACGTCAGGGTCTCCCATTAAGACGTTTCTTTCACCTCGGCAGGAGCACCCGCGTCGCTGCGGGTGCTGTTACGGAGATGCCCCGTAGGCAGGAGCGAGAGCACAATCGCTCTGATGTGTTCCAGCAGCAGGGTGTTAATGTGCCATTGCTTCTCGGGGTTTCAGCGCCGGGGCATCACTGCTTTGGATCACAATAACACGCGCGAGGGCACTTCTCTCTGAGCGAGCAGCTCTGTTGTGCACTGGGATAGCGGGATACACTGGGCAGCTTCTCCCACTCCACCTGAACGCAGGACACGCTCTCAAAGGCTTCTGAGTCCTGCAGAGCCCTTTCCACGTGTGTAGCTTCACACCCCGGGGACTGTGGGAATCAGTGACACGCTCTCATTGCTCCTGGGTAGCTCTGGGGGAAGCTGGGGCAGGGCTCCATTTCCAAGGGGCCCCCTCTTCCCCAGTGCTGAATGTCCATTTCCAGCCCCAGCGGGCAGTGTGTGTGTCACACGAGTGCCCTCGTGTATGGGCAGTGTTCTGTGAGTGCACTCACATAACGTGTTTTGAGTGAAGTTCTCTATTTGTTGGCGTTTGTCTGCACCATCTAAGGAGTATCTGCTCTACAAAGGCACTCAGCACCTAAAAGAGCAATTATATTTTTCAGAAAGTCTTAGAAGTTCTCTTTATGAGCAGGCATTTGTTTTGCCGAGGATTGAACTCTTGCAAAGAAAGCAAAGCTTGTGCTTTCTTGATAGAGACAAACAACACACTTTGTTCATAGTCTTCCTGATATTTTTGTGATTCTTATCATGCTTAGTGCTCTTCTTAAGTCTGGATACCCCAAAGCTGGATGATCAGAGAATCTTAGTTTTTGTGAAATTCAAAATGAGCTTTTGTGATTATGGAGAAAACCGTGGAAATCAATGCACCTGGAGTGCTCAAAAAAGGAACCCAAAGTCATAAACCAAATTGATGCAATAGTGTGGCATAGTGACTAATTTAGTCACAAGGTCTCACCGAAAATTGCTGCTTATTAAGCAAAATAAAAATATTTTTAATCTTATTGCCTTAAGGATACTTAATCCAACAGCAAAATTGTTTTGTTTATCAGATTTATTTTGGTGTCACAAATATCACATTCTATACGAAAACATAAGAGAGTAAATTTCCATCAGGAGTGAATTCAATACAAAATTAAACATTAGCCTTAGTCAGAGGTACTTATATATCCATGTGGGTGGATGGGTGTGAGTTTGTATCTTCTTTTTTTAAATTAATATTGGTATTTTCATGCCTGATTCATGACTTTTGAATGCTTGAGCTCGCCAGCACTGAACATCTGCCATAATTGTGGGGACTAAGCTTCTTTGAAATTCTAACCTAAATTTAAAATTTCTGCCATTAAAAAAAATTAAAAAATAAAAAACCCCTAGACCAGACACGCCACTTTGCCAAATGCTGGGCTATAAATTACAGCCATTTCTTTTTATTATACTGTTATACACTAAAAAAATAAACCCCAAACACCTAAACCCACAAATCTAATTACACCAAATGTGCTCCTCATGCAAAGCCGAGCTCTGAGCTCAGCTCAGCTCCAGGTAGGCCCAATGGTTTAGCTGCAGACTAAACTTTTGGAAAAACAGAAGCTGAAATAGTAACACAACAGCAATGCTGTATTAGCCCTTTAGGGAAATACCTAAATAAGCAATAAAATTAATGAAATAGTATTTATAGCCTTTGTGTCGTAAGTGTATTATTTGTAAATAAAAGCAGAGCAGGTTTGCCTTGGTAAACTGGCACAGCTCTGACTCCAACTCTGCCCTTACCGAGGCCTTTTGATGCTTAAAGGGGGTTTATAGGAATGATTGGGGACAAAACTTGTAGCGGGGCCTGTTGTGCACATGCAACACAATGAGTGCTTTGCCCTCAGCAGGGAGAAGGGAATTTGACTTTCCCAGCACAAGAAGATGAAGCTGTGCATGGTTACATGCATTTTGCATTTCCCTGGTAAATGTCCCTACACTTTGAGAAGTTTAGCCCAGGAAGTGACATTAAAAAAAAAATAAATCAATAGTTATCGAATTTACACTCAGCGTGTGAATCCTGTTACGGGAGGCTTTGTAGAGATGGTCATCTCAGTGCATCTGCCTGTTTTGCTTCAGAGCACGAGGCAGGAGTTGTGCCTTCTTTACTATCTGTATCTGGGGTTGGTTTGCAAGATAGAGTTAAAAAAAAGGTGGAGGTATCAGTTGTTCATTGCAAAGGGTGAACAATCGTAACTAATCAGGGCCCGGGCGCTGCTGCTAATGCCTGCAAACCTCCCTCCTCCCCACCAAACCATGTGGGGGTTTGAAATGTAAATACAATTTGTAATTGAGAGCAGCATTTTATTACTTGCTTTTAAGAGGCACAGGACGCCTGTAACCCTCAATATGAAATTTCCGCTGGCTGGAAATAAATTCAGCTCCGTGTTTTGCTTTTATTCCCGCGGCGACTCCCGCACGGGAAAGGTACCGGCTGGTCTGCAAGAGCTCAGTCTCTCACTCAGCACCGAGGGGAGAAGTGGCTGGGAGCTGTGGTTTTGCAGCCACACTGCTGCCTTCCTCACATTGCACACTGGAGGCAAAGGCAAACACGCTGCAGAATAAATCCTTGCAGATGCTGAGAGCTGCTGAGCTACCACAGCCCGGGCTGGGGGCAATGGCAACTGCAGGCACGCAGCCCTTCCCTGCATCCCGCTTTCCTTTTCAGTGCTGGGCTGCCTAAAAGCAGCTTTTGCTGCTGGTTGAAGTTGTTTCCACCTCAGCCTTGCAGTAGCACCCAGGAATTGAGGAGAAGGGCTCGGGGTCCGTAGGGTTGGGTGCTGCACAACTGTGGAACAAGCAACAGCTCCTGACACAGTGAGAGGCAAATGGGTCTGTAAGGCAGGTGACAGGAAAAATATACAGAAAGAGAAGTGTGGGGCATTTTTCCTTCTTCTGTGATATGGGAGATGTCACCAGGATATGTGATTTATAGTTAGATCCTTTAGGGAACTGAATACTCAGGCTGTATTTCACTTAAATTAACCATAACAGGATTCCACTTCAAACTCTCAGCACTTCAGCTGGGTTTGGAATGTGAAGTTCTTATGTGGAGATGGAGGCTTTTAGAATGGCACCACCAAAGAAGTAACTCGTGGGTACCTTTATTAGCATGGAAATAATCCCCTCATATTTTCTGTCTCCCTTCTTTTCCTTTTCTGTCAGCTCTGGATCTGGGAAACAGCGTGAAAAGAGATCCCCATAAACAGCACAATAACCCTGCCCTGCAGCCCTGGCAGGACATTGGCAGGGAAAGAGGAATAGGAAGTTATTCCCATTTTGGCTGGAAGGGCTGGTGACCTCCACCTGAGCAGAAGTCAGCAATGTCCAGAAAATTAAAGACCAGTGAAGAGGCAGGGATTTAAAGGAAGATAGAGAAAACCCTCTGGATTTTAAGGTAAACCATTACACCAGCTCGTGTTCTGGGTTTAACCCATCAAATATTTCTTCACTGAGGAATCAGGAAAGTATTACCTGTGAGAGCAGAAGGGAAGGCAGCCATGCCAGGGCCTGCCACTTCAGAGAATACAAACTCTTTCTGCTACTTCAAGGCTTCTTGGCTGAATTAATGTGTAGGACATAATAACAGCCATGCTGAGAGTGAAATATTCCCTCTCTCATTAGAAACCACTTCTGTTCTTGTTGAGCTGTATCCTCCCACCTTCATCTGCTCTGGGTTCTCTCCAACATTATTTACAATAATTGTACCCACCTTCGCTGTTGGATTTCTCAAAGGAATTGTGGCTAAGAGGGATAAAAGATGTCTACACACTCAGTGGCTTTTTCCTCAAACAAATCAGGAAGTCAAGCATGGTTTACAAGCAGAAAGAGCTACTTGAAGAGCTCTGGGGTGTACTTTTTTTAACCACTTAACGTTGCAGGACACCTTGACATGCTTATCTTATACACGAGGAACTAAAATTGTACATTCTGTCAAGTAGATAAGTGAGTTGATTAAAAAACCCCTCAATATCCAAGAGCTCCTACTGCATAACACATTCCTTGACCTGAAGGCTGGAGTAAGGTAATGTAGGAGTAATCTACCCATAGTTCATCTTCAGGGAGTCCTTCCTTCCATGATCTTGCTAGTAAGAAGTGGACAAACTGTCCAGGACTAAGACACAAGTGTGGAGTGACTTGATTTGCTCAAGTTATTTTTCTGCATATTGAATATTTTAAAAGTATTGAATATTATTCTGTTCCCTTACACACACACACAAAAAACCCCCCCAAATCCAAAAAATGAAATACAGAATGACGTGCAGCTGGTGCCTCCTTGCACATTAACCCTTTGCCTGTCACGCTGACAAATACCAAACTGCAAATGACCTCTCACCGCTAACCCACATTTATCTACGTGGGTCTCTGCCCAAGTGCACAGCTACAGTGGCTAAATGAGAGAGGAGGGCTTGGTCGTGGTTTGACACTTTGTGCTTTAGGGAGTCTCTGTGTGGCCAAGATGTTGGATTCACGGCCCAGAGGTCTTGCACATGTTTTTAAACCAAAAAGTTCAAGTTAAAGATATTCCTTCACAGACAAGGAAGACTAGCTCCTCAAGGATTGATTCAGCCCACCTGAGATGCAATTATTACAATTCATTATTATTTTTCGAACCTTGTGTCTTCTAAAACGTGACTTTTAGGGTGTGGACTCATGCTTTTGGGATCCTTGTGTGGAGTGTATTGGAATATGACAATATCTCTGAATGTGGCATTTGCATTTCCTCCTGTTTTGAGTGACTGTAGTGTGTATTTTCAAACTACCATGGGATTCTGTGCTGCATTTCTGAGTACACTGGGGTTGGCTCACATGCATACATAACTAATGTCTGTGTTTTGAAGTGCCAGGAATGTGAAATGGGTTAGCAAGGTAACTGAGTGGAGCAGCAGGTCGAGACATGTCACAACAGAGTAATTCATCCAACAGAATGAGCATAGCTTGGGGGGTCCTAAGTTAAAAGAACTTGATTAGTCTCAGCTCAGAGTAAGGATTAGCACAGACTGGCAAAGCCAGGAGCAAAGACATTCAGACATGGTTTAGGGTGATGGTTCTGTAAGGTTCTACTGACAGTCACCAAAATATTTAGGAAGTAAGGCCCAAGTGAGTCAGGCTGGGGATTCGAGTTGCTGAAGCATCGCTGTGAATGTGCCTGTTTATTTTCAGAGGGTTGGCCATGAGGTGCTCACTTGTCTCACAGCTGCCCCCTCTCTGGTCCCCCCAATGTCTGAGGCTGGCAGGACGTGCTGTCACCCACTGTGACAGCTGAGCTTCCCTGGCAGGACAATCCTCCCTCCTGCACATTTCACCTGCAGCCCCTGGACTGCAGTGGAACCCCGGCTTGCAGCATTATGGACTGGCTGATCTTCACAGGTCCCTTCCAACCCAAACCATTCTGTGCCTCTCTAAATGCACCAAAGGGGCCAAATTCTGTCCTCAACCCCATGATGGCCAACCCCAGATAATCCCACTCATTCTAAGGGGTGACAGTGGATCTATGCTGTTGTTTGTGAGGTCAGAACATGGCACCTTTCATATGTGCTGTGCTCCTCTTCATAACTTTAGGCCCAGTTTAGGAGTGTGGGTTGTTTCTTGAGCACAACAGGAGAGTTTGTTACTCTGCCATGTGATGATTCTCCCATAATGATTTTTTAGAGGAGTGCCAAAGGATTGAATTGGGAACTTGTGATGTGTTCAAAGAGTTGTTAAATGCCTTTGTGGTTCTTGGATTTACAGCTACTGTGCTGGAGGAATATGGCCCTATTACCACGTTCTACATTCAGCATCTGCAAAGCAATGCCAAGCTACTATAGCCATAATTTACAAAGTGGCTGTTTCAGCTGGCATTTTTCACTGTGTTTAAATTCTTGAGTTGTCCCTCATTTGGCAGTCCTTTCTCTAGTGCTCTTATGGATGGTGTAGCCTCCGATCTGTGCTGTTCTCTGAGGTGATATTGCTGCCCATCTTCTGTTCCACTCTGTGTGTTATAACCTGCAATGGAGGGCAAGTTCCAAAATCTCAGTGTGATGTGGTCCAACCTCCTGTGAGATTCATCTGCAATTAAACCACAAATACCTGGCATGAATTCAGCCTCTGGGTCAATATTCAGATATTATTTTCTGTAAACAATAATGGCTTTTGTTATGCTGATTTTTTTCAGAGGAGCTAGAACCTTAGATAGGTACATTTTAGGCGAAACGTTCCAATTGCTTATCCTGAAATTTTAGGAAGCTTCATGCCATACATATTCTGAACTATTTCAGAAATTATGCATGTGTGTGGGTACAGACAGAAATTACAAATGCAGCAGATTAATTTAGGAAAGAAGATCTTATCCTGACAGAAAAATGCGTAGTAGACCCCATCAAAAGCTAAATAAAAGACAGATACATTCAGGCAAAATTTCTGACAGGGAGAATTTGTCAGGTGGTGGGCTGGTTCTTCCATTCTTTGAAAGTTTCTAGTGAATGTGGCCTGTCTTTCTGTGAGGATTCCTGGCCAAGATGTCAGCAGACATCTAAATCTCACCTGGTTTCCCAGAGCTTTCTCTTTAGCTTTCCTTTAGCCCCCCTCTGTTCCTGACTCCTGCTTTGCTCAGCCCCAACTCCTCAGCAGGGTTTCTTGCTGCCAGAAAGAACAGGCATTGCCAGCAGAAACTAATTACTTTCTCACCAAATCCTATCTTGCAGCACAGATGTTGTGATCTGTCCCACTGCTTCCAAGGCCTCCCAAATAGTTTATGTAGAGATACCATGTCTGGAATGGCCAACAGCCCAAGGAGGGAGCAGGGGATGTGCTAAACTGCACGTGTGATGAAGTGTGGAACAGTCAGGGCAAGTCCACTGACCACACTGGCTCTGAATTCTGTCACTGAGGATGCCGTGGCTTCAGCTGGCTTGGCCAACTACTATCAACATGAAATAATATTAATAACAACCACAACAATATTTAAAAATACTTTCTGGCTCAACCAGAAGACATGGGCTTGACACAGCAGCTGATATATGCAATAGTGTGGCCTGTGTTAGCCAGGAGAAGAGGCTAGAGATGCTTTGCTGGTAGTCTTGTCTGTAAAACTCTAGTGGATATCACAGGGGATTTCCTTAGGAACCAGCAGCTCAATTATTTTGGTTCCTATTGGGTGTCCTGTTTTGGTTCTGCTGGATGAAGGTCATGGCAGAGGTGGTGCATGGGGGTTCATGGCATCACCAGAACATTCCCTTTTCACTTACTGTTGTTTGAGGGTCATGTCTGCTTTTGCCACTGAGGATCTGGGCAGTATAAAGTAGCCAGGGAATAAAAAAATAAAGGATTAATGCAAAAGGTTGGCCCTTTGCTGCCTTGCATTCTAGCCTTGCCTAGGACAGGCTTCCCATCAGGCCTATAGATGCAATTTTGGGCTTTTGCTCCCTACCTGTGGAACAAGGCAGGAATAACAGAGTGTTTCAACCTCGTGGGTGTGTTGGGCAGACAGATTCAGCCTTGGTTTTGAAATACCCATATACTGTGGTAATTAGAACAATACAATAGCAAATAAAAACAGGAAGAAGAAAAGTACCTAACCCACAAAAGGATTTGGTTGATGTGCAGCAAATGAGATGTGGGACCACAGACTACGTGGTGAAGTTAAGAGAAATATTGAGCAGCTGCTTTGCTACACAGTTCTACAAAATGAAATGACATCCTGCAGGAAAAACAGCACAGGCTCCTTTACTACCCAGGAGGGCAGAGCTAAGGTTACAGGGACTGTAAGAGTGTTGTCATTTCCTTACTCCCAGGAGCTGCATTTTCCAACTTGATGGCTTTCCTAATGTAATTGCTTTTTATGCCGTGATTTCTTTAGAGCCTGATTCTTGCTGGAGTAAATCAGGAGGAACCCCAACAAAGCCAAGCAAGTGATCTCAGTGCCAGGATTACAGGGGCCACAGTGGAATCAGGCATGCTCAGTCCACAGCCTTCTTCCCCAAATCCTGCAACAAATGCCCCATGCTGGAATGGCAAGGAGGTATCAGATGAGAACACAAACCAATGACAAACAGTGCATTTTTCAGTAGCCACATCATATTATGTCATTGATGTCAGGTTGAGTTATATTGGTCTGCTTTTCATTATGTTGTGTTATGCCTTTTGACATAATGCAACACACTGTAAGTAACATAAAGTGACCTCCAAGTATAAAAGAGTACACAGTTTTTGTCAGATTAGATAGTGGCTATGAATTCTCAGAGAGGGAGGGGTAACTCAGAGCAGGGGGTTTGGAGTCAGTGTCCTGAACAACAAATGCACAGAACTTAATTAACAGCCCAGGCTGTTTCCAAAATGGTCTGTGTGCCTCTGCTCAACAGAGAGAGGAGATTCACAGTGGGATTTGCACTGCTGAATTTATTTAAAATTCTGCAGAGGTATCTATAAGAGCTCTCTCTTTTCTGTACCTGTACTGCAGGAGCTCCATATACAGTGAACATAAGACTCCCTTGCCTGAGATTTGCCTTGTTTTCAGGCTCCAAAATACAGTCCTGAGAGCAAGCTTAGCCAGTGGCCTTTCTGAGCAGCACTTTGTAACCTGTCCTCTGAATGGAATCAGCTGCTAAGGAAACAACTGTAGGGAGCAAAGAAAAGGGAACCATGGTGGCTCTGAAAAGAAGGGGAGCTCCTCATTAATTCAAGGTGACTAAGGAAAAGTGGGTTGTTCAAGGGAGGTTGTTAATTTTCTCTGGAGGGCTTGAAATCCACCTTAGCTTGGTAGTTCTGTCTGGTGGCTTTGCTGGAATTAGCTGGTGATCTTCTCCCTTTAGCCCTTGGTCTACGCTCCTGACCCACAGGCTGCACAACTGCCAGGATGTGCAGGAAGTGGAGTCCTTTGATATAAAAGCTGGAATAAAGCTCTCCTAAAGGGAATGGTTGCTACCTGTTGGCAGGGTATGGAAGATTTCAGTTCCCACACATGATTAACTGTCACGTCTTCAGACTGAAGGCACCCACTCAAAGGCAGGATGGAAAACTATGTGAGGGCAGGAGAAGTGTAAAGCTGTGGTGTGAAGTTGGTCTCAAAACTCAGTCTGCAACAGCCCCAACACTTACAGAGGTACTCTATTGTACATTTCCTATGTAACATATGTTGCATTCCCTATGTAGCATATTCAGCATCAATGCTTTCTTGTGGCCCCACTGAACTAGGAGAAGAGGCCACTTGCCATTTGGCACCCATCTGGCATCCCATCTCACCACAAGAATTGTCATCAAGTCCCATCGTCTGCCTTTTCAGATAGTGAGTGTTGTAGGGATCAGAAACATTTTCAAGATCAGTCTCAAAGATGGAAGTTGCAAAGGCACTTGAATGCATTTGGTGTGGGTTTCCTGAGCAGTGGAATCTCACTTAAAGTGGTGTTTTAGGATTAAAATTAGACATTTCTAACAGGAATAGAGTGTAATATTTTGTGTGAAAAGGGTGCCCAGGTGAGCAGTTAGAACAGCACAGGACATCAGAATCCAGTGTGTCACAGAAATTCATATCTGCTTAATTTCCAGGCATGCAACATTCCTTTAAGATGTGTGTGGGATGCTGTCCTTGTTCATTAGGCCATTAATATTAGGGGATGAGCAGTTCCTTCTCCTGAACACTGTGCAATAATCCAGCTCTGCTCTCCATCCTGCCCAGAGACCTGTGCAGTCAACACCCACAGTGCTCTGCAGGACTCCACAGAACTACCTTCCAGTATCATTTTGCAGCATCAGAGAGTCCAGAATCAAACAGGAAACATTCTTGTTAGGTTCATATAGAGAGCTGTTCCCCTGGACCTGAGCAACTCCCAAAGAAAGCTGCTCCCCTTGTTGGGACACCGGACTGTGCTTGTGGCCAGGCACACACAGAGACTCAGGGTCTCACTGAGATTTGCAGCCGGGCTGGATCTCAGGAGACTTCCTATTATTGTTTTCTTTACTAGTAAATCGTTATGTTGTCTCCTTCACAGCACAGAGAGTTCAAATAAACCCATCCCTGCGACAATCTGATTCTCTGAAGGAGTGTCCTGTTCTGTTGAGTCATGTGAGAGGAAAATACAAAGAAGTAGAAAGACAGATCAAAAAGGGGTAGCAGAAAGAGCCCTGGAGGCAGACTTAAGTTTGGTATTTAATATTTCAGGTAAAATATTCACTTAGCATCAATTATCTTGTTGGGTTCCTTTTTTTTTTTTTTTCCCCAAATGAAATTGCCTTCTGAATCAGCCAGCTCTCTAATTACCAGATTGAATGATTGAAATTTTTAGGGCAATTAAATTCAAGCCTTTCTTTTTTCAGTCCTTATGTTATTCCCCCCTTCTCTCCCTCCCTCCTCCAGTCTGGAGCCTTTCTATAATTTGGAGGCAGTTGCAGAAGCAAGCAGACCTTTAAAGCCAAGATGCATGTCTCCCTTAATTCCTCGGTGGATTTGTTTTATAGACTAGGCAGGGAGGGTTCTGGTCTCTCAGGACATGTGCATTACAAACACACAGCTTTGTGTGTGTTTTATGCTAACATGTCACTGGAAGGATTCATTTAACACAGAAATTCTGTGAAAAGACAAAGATCAATGTGGAAAATACACGTGCTATTGGAAAATGCCTGCAGATCAAACTAGAAAACTAATGAGTGAATTGATGGTAATAATGATGATTGACGATCTACTGGATAAGAAAAAACAAATCTCCCAGTGAAACAGTACGAAGGTCTGTTCACAGAGCTGTTAGGACAAACTCATGAAAAGATAAGTATTCTGCCAAGTAAGGACACAGAATTCCCAGGATGAAATCCTGGGCCCACTGGACTGGGTGACAAATTTGCTGCTCATTTGTGTGTCTCGTTGGGATCAGAGCACTGATCCTGCAGAACCTGTAACCATATTCTCATACCTAAGTACGTGAGCTCTTCCATGGATTCCTGTGGGACTATCCCATCCTTGAAGTTAAGGGGATGCTTAACAGCTTTGCTGAGTCAGGATCTGGCCCAGGGAACACGAGAAATCTTTATCACTTTGAGTTTTTCAGCTTTCCCAACCCAATCCAGTGTACAAACATGGGGCTGCTCCCCAGCAGGACCCAGGCATTTATTTTCCTGCTCTGTTACCCTGAGTATTGGTGTCATGTCACTGAAGTCAGAGCAATGAACACTAGGCTAACTTCCAGCAAGTATCCACAGCCATTTCACTAAAGCCAGATGAATTGTAGTCTGCTCATTTATTACTTAATTACCCCTGTAGGTGTTTGAGGTGCTTCACAACAGCTAAAGCAGTCCTTGCCCTGAAGAGGATGCAGTCAGATTGAAGATTAGAGATGACAGCACTGCAAGGGGCTGGACCTGCAGAAAGAGCAAGGTCCTTGTTCAACCAGAAACACAAATGCACGTCTGTCTCAAAGTTCAGTGGATTGGTTAAGCACTGCTGTGGCTCCAGCTTGGACTGACTGATGTAGAGAAGTATTTTGGATGCAGGTTCCTGAAAAACCTCCTGTTTCTGCTGTTTTCAATGCTCTGGTGTTCTTGCATATATACTCTCACAGGCACAGATTAGACCTTTGGGAAATGTGATTTCATGTCTGTGGAATTATGACATTTCATTCTGGTTAATGTTTTGGCCCATTGTGATAATGCCAGTGGGATGGAATGTTATCCATCAGTGTCCATGAGCGTTCCCTGGGACACACAGCCCTTGTGGTTCTTGTGCTGCTTTCTGTTTCCTCTTGCTCTCAAGGCCACATTCATTACTACACCTCTCTTTCTGCATGCTCTGAAGTCCATGACTCTCCACCAGTTTACAGTGTCTTGGGACGTGGCCCCTGCCCTTCAGGCATGTTTGACAGATCTAGGGAAAAGAGACCTGATCTGAGTAAATTTATTGCCCTCTGCCCCTTTTCCAGCCTTCCTTCTGGGTGCAGATGCACCTCTGCAGAACCTCAGTCATCTTTCTGGAGCTCTGAATGCCTGCACCAGACTCTGGAGCTGCCAGAGCAGCCTGGATTTACTGCTGGTTTCCTCTGCATTTTCTCAAGGACTGTGTTTCTCTCTCTGCTTTTTCAGGTTGCCACGTCCACTTAAAATCCTCCAGTGCATGCCCTGTGTTCATTATTTAGCAGCACATGGGAAAGCCCCCTCAGCTCCAGCTTGCTGTGAGTGCTGTACAATTGTAGCCCAACTGCCTGCTCCACTTATCTGCTGCATTATTTCTGTGAAAGCAAAAGCTGTGCGTGGAACAGATGCTTGGAATGGTATTGGGATCCAATTACTGCACTTTTCCAACCTTACATCTATTGTCTAAACTTGGAGCAGGCATATTTTTGTTCCTTGGTGACACTATATAAAGAGACAATTGGCATTGTGTTTGCTGGCTGACTGGTTGGCAGAGAAGGGGTGGCAGGAGCAGCAGCACCATGGTAGGTTTTATTCTTTCAACGTCTGTTTTTTTTTGCCTGTATTTCTTTCTGACTCTAAATTCAATCAGAGCAGGGATGATCACACTGGACTCCATGAAACCTCACCTTAGTATCACATCCAGAATGAAGATATACCCCGTAGAGTGAGCTGTGAGCTTCCAAAGACTTCTTTGATAATTTGTTTAACTAATAAGTGAGGCAGAGAACACAGATGCACTTGCTGAGGGGAAGAGCTCGTGGGTGTCCGTCCCAGCCTGACACACCAGGGCAGCAGTGCCTGGCACAGCTGCTGTGTCACTGCTAAGGTCTGCTGTGGTGGGATGGGGAGTGAGGAGAGGGATAGCTCTGGAATTGTCACTGCATTGCTCTTGGGATTGGAAGTCCTGCAGAAATTTCTGTGTCTTGCCTTTGCCCCTCTCACTGTTGGCTTTTAGCTCTGGGACTCCAACACCTCTGCACCAAAGGTGCATTGATGTGATTTCAAGGAGCCAAGAAGAACTCCTGCCTAAGGAACGGGGGGCAGATTGGTCAGATCTTTGTCTTC
The DNA here is from genome assembly GCF_003031625.1 of Empidonax traillii. Classification (NCBI taxonomy): domain Eukaryota; kingdom Metazoa; phylum Chordata; class Aves; order Passeriformes; family Tyrannidae; genus Empidonax; species Empidonax traillii. The sequence goes on along the minus strand of NW_020955294.1, from coordinate 1,099,708 downwards.
TGCAAATTTGGAGGAATGACTAAAACAATATTAAAAAAAAAAAAAAACAAACAAAAAGAAAAAGCTGGTGATTTTCTCTTTCCTTATTTTGCCCCTTTCTGCAGGTGCTTTTCAGGTTGTCTTAAAGCAATGCTGCCCAGTGGCTCCCTGGGGCTGTGGGATATTTGACTGTGGAGGACACCAGAGAGGGAGTTGTATATGAAAAGCTCTCTCAAAGCTCAGTTCAACCTGATCCCATTTAAGCAGGTGATGAATGTGATCCACGTGCTGTTCTGAGCAGGATAAAACCCCATTCAAAGTCATTTCGAAAATCCACGCACCAAACCGGGTTCCAGTTTCAGCCAGTGCAAGCCCAGGGGCAGTGGATTCACACTAATCCTGTTCTTCACCACTGCTTCAGAAGTGAGCAGTGCCTCGTGCTGATTGTGCCTCTTCAGCTGTGGATTTACAGGTTTCCCTTTAATCAGCCTCACTAAAGCCTAAGCCAGCCCTTTTGTGGGGTGGGGGGGCCAGTGCTGGGTCTCAGGTTTTCTTTTTCCCCTCTTTTTTTTTTTTTTTTTTCCCATCTAAAATTTTATTTATCAGGTTTTTTCCTTCCTATTTAGTTCAATGACACACCAGCACTCATTGATGTTTGAAGATGTTTCAGGACATTCTGTGATGAAATGCTTAACTTAAGAGATGTGAAAATATAGTGAGAGACTTGTCTGTCTCCTCGCTCCCGGTTCAACTGACGATTCTCTGCGGTGGTTCCTTTCATTGTGCCTTTTGTTTTGGGAAAATCTCTTCTGAGGTACCTTACTATACAGGGACACATGAAACAGATTTAAAATGGAAAGAAAAAAATAGCCTTAATGAAAGAAAGCTGAAGAATATCTTTACATAAGGAAGTGATCATTTTTTATTAATCAGAGGGAAATGTATATGTAATTATGCTAGATGAACTCTGTGGGGAGGTTTTTTTCTCTCTTTATGATGTCTTAAGGGATTTATAAATATTACAGAGGTTTTATAGCATCATAATATTTCAGATGTGCAGTAAAGCTACTTTCAAAGGATTAGTGCAGACAAAGCAGCATAGTAAAAAATAATTACAAGTCAGCCAGTGCTACTAGGCTCTGACATCCAGGGCTGATGAGAGTGAGAGAGGCAGGGTTCAGGGAGATAATTTTTCTAACAAGAGCAGACCACACAAGTGCTGTGGAATGGAGTTCTGAGAACTGTCTCTGGCTCTCGGTTTATTCCAGGGAATTTCAGACCGGTTGGGTCTGGGATGTCTCCCTGCATGCTCTGTGCTGATGGGGAGAGGGAAGGGGAGAGGCAGAAGGAAGCACAGGGGAAGCCTTTTCCTTATTCCCCCAACATTGCTGTGTTTATCCAGTTCGAGTGACACCTTGTAGGGGATTCTGCACGCCCCAAAATAGACGGCATTCTGATCAAATATGCTCTGATCTGCTGTCTGGAATGTACCACCTGCACTGGGACAGGCACCAGCAAAGCTGAGTGACTTCAGCAGCTGGAGTGGAGCCAGTCGTGTGACCGCCGTGTTTGTGTGTGTGCCTGCACATGTGTGTTCATGTGTGTTCCTTGCACATGTGTGTTCATGTGTGTTCCTTGCACATGTGTGTTCACGTGTGAGTGTCTGTGGGCATGCACAGAGGGACTGCCCATCTGCTCATGTGGAGGAGGAGGAGGAGGATGTGAACGCTGGAGAGGAAAAACCGCTGGGTGGGAAAAGCAGCTGCTGAATTTTTGGGTCACAGAGGTCGAGGAGTCTGCAGTTGGAGAGGTTCTCTGAGAGAGAAAGTTTGGGGAGATAAAGCTTTCCCTCTGTATGTCTGCAGGAGAAAAAGGAGGCTGGGATTGGGAAGGGGGTTTGTGTGGGGCAGAGGAGAGTGTTTCGTGGATGGGGGATGAGGCAGGGAGGATGCAGCCCAACAGATTTTTGTATCTAGCAGGGATCAAAGGGGTGTGTGTGTGTCTGTGTGGGTGTGTGGGAGGCTGGGACTACACACAAAATGGAGTGAGGATGAGAAGGGAGGATCTGTTTGTGGCTGTGGAGTAGGTAATAAAAAGATCTTCTGTTTCTCAGTTCTGATAACGTGGGGTTTATTTGAATGATCTGAGGCTGTTGCCTGTTTGAAATGCAAATTGTGCCCTTAGAGCAGTTTATGTTTCTTACTCCTCTAGACTGTTCCCTCAAAGGCTTGTGTTTGGATTGGCCTTGTGCTGCTCACCTGCCATGGAAAGGACCTAAACCACTCTAAAACAGGGTGGCTTGTCCACAGCTGGGATCTTTGGTGCAGATGCAGTGCAGATTATCTCAGCAGAGAAAACTTGTTAGAAAATAATCAACAAAAATCCTGTCCAGTGCTGCAGAAATGCCTTGTCCAGGCCCAAGACGTAACTTCTGATTCAGAAGCTGTATTCCATGACAACAAAAATTCAAAGACAGGAAATGTCAGCACTGAGATCCCAGAGTGGATGAAAAACAAGGGGAGAGTGTGATGAAGGAAAAAGTAATAGCAAGTGAGAGTTACCATCATACAGTGGATCACAGCAGGGGACAGAATCTGAGCAAAATGATGGATGATTCTGTCTTTTCTGCAGTCACAGACGTAGCTGTAGAGGAAGGAAGTACAAAATGTGCAAGCCTGGCAGTATTTCATGTCTGCTTTGCCTTGGACTGAATAAACACATAAGGGTACAAAACAACAGAATTGGGTTCTTAATAGTGTACACTCCTGTTTCCCTCTGCAGGACCTGCTCATCTATTGGTGTCTTCTCTGGTAGAAAAGTTTTAAAAAGGCAAAATAAGTTGCTCAATGGGAAAGTGTTTCTGTTTGTATTTCATTTTTGGCTGTCACATTGTCACCTGTAGTTATTTAGAGTGTTCTCTGCGTGTTTTAAGGCAGGGTGGACCATACAAGGAACTGATGTCCCCAAACCAAACCGAAAATGTGGCTCCTGGCAGAGTGCTGCCCCTCTCTCCTGACTGCCTGTGGAGACACTCCTGCTCTGCAGAAAATGCTGAGTAGAGATTGGTTGCTTTATAATTACTGAAGGGCAGAAGTGTGCACCTGAGCAGGCAGTCAGGGAGCTGTGCCTGTGTTTAGCTTGCAGGAGCTTGGCTGGTTTACCATACCCTGTCTGCAAAATTCACTGAAGGTCTGAGATGATGAAGTCCTGCAATAATCCAGTGTCACTTCCTCTGTATCTCCGGTGTCAGGAACCTGCCCTAGCACGAGCCTTTTATGAATTTATCAGGGCAAACAACACCTTATATTCTGAAGTAAGAACCAGGTATTTTTATCTCCTTCTTCCTTTACATATGGAGATATGAACTGATTCAATGCCCCTTTTCCTTTTAGGTCACCCTGAAATCAGAGATTTCTTTACTCTGATTCATTTGAACACACACACACACACAAATGAATCCCTGTTCTTCCATCCAGTAAGGCAAAGGCCATCCACACTCACTGTCTCTGCCTACCTGTGTCCCTGCATACCCTTGTCCTCTCGGGCTCCCTGACAGTGCCAGAGAGGAGGAACATAAAGAACCTCACTGAAGGAAACTCAGCTCAAAGCAAATGGTGGTTTAACAGAGTTTTCCTGGGGCCAGATGTTGGTATATGGCTCCACTTTTTCACTGAAACCTTCTAAAACAAACCAAAACCAACCACCCAAAACAAACGAAAAAAGACCCTTTAAAATCCAGGCTAATTGAGAGAGTGCTAATATCAGTAAGACAAATGAGTGATACCCGACAAGCCTGCGGTTTCTCTTCTAAAGTGAAGTGTTGTTTTCTTCACAATGGGATGATTAATACACTCAGGCAGGAATATTAATAGGCTTGTTCAGTTGTTGCAACATTCTTCCCACTGCTGTGCTATTGAGGCCTCGGAATCTGAGCCCAGGGGACCCTCAGCTCTTCAGTTGCTCATCTGGCACGTTTTGTGTGTCAGTCTCCCAGCACATGCTGCAGTGAGAGCTGCTCCATCTTGGCAAAGTGCAGCTCAGCACACTTTGTGTGTCACGAGTGGGGAAATCAAGGCAGGCAGAAGTGATGTGTCAGTCACCCACTCGCTCCTCTGCAGGTCACCTACTGAATCTTTGGCAGTTTAGAAACCATATGTCTGCTCAGTTCTGTGATGTTCTTTTTAATATGCCACTCCTTCAGAGAGATACTCCGGAGTCAGAATCCTGATTGTGTTCATTAAAAAATTCTGGAGAGCTTGGAATTGTCAGACAGCAGCACGGACCTATTTCTGTTCTCTTAGAGCTGCCTTTTAATTCAAGTTACCCACCAGAAAGACAGTGACAATGTACCCTGTTCTATTCCTGCTCCACCCACTTATCTCTCAGCCTTCCTCCTCACCTGCCTACCCATCACTTGTGCAAAACCAGGGTGCACTTTCTTTCTGTGATTACAAATTTCCTGGCCTTTCAGGGCAGATAAACTACAATACTGGGACCTGCTAAGCCCAGATGCTCTATATATTTTGTGCTAAAAGGCTTAGTTTGACATTGGTGGTGGAAGGCCATTCCCACCCAGCAGCTGTCCAGAGGCCCCTGTGAGATATATTGGTGGTCTCAGCCCTGTCCCACAACTGAGCAGGTCATAAATAAGATCCACACCCAGAGCTTCAGAAAAACTAGAGATGGATGGAGCAACACAGGCACTGATCTCCTCTGTCACCCCTGGAGATGATAAACCAGAGAGTACCACTGAACAAATATGCTGGGATGAGTTTCTTCTAGGCTGGAACTACATGATCTCTCCCAACCCAAGCCATACAGTGATTCTATGATACTTCAGTAAGTGTTCCCTGTATAACCAGTTTTCAATCTTCTTTGCCTTGAAAAGGCCTTCACCAAAGTGAAGAAACTTTCGGGTGGTTTTTGACTTGCAGGTCTGTTTCTAATATAGATATTGAGCCACAGCTTTTGGGTTTATCTGATCCTTCCTTACATCCACAATCCTTGCTCAAAGCCTCACAGCACAGAGAGCCCACTGAACTGAGGACTAATGGAGGAATTGCCGGCGTTTGGCATTTCAAGGAGCTGGACCCACTGCCCTGCGCTGTGGTGACAGATTAAAGAGACACAGATGGTGTGCTGTTGTGGGGAGTATTTATCACGCTGCACAAGGATGCTGTGTTTGGCCACAGCAGAGCAGCCCAGGAGAAGGGGACAGCGTGTTTTGTCTCCATCAAGACCAGCAGGACCAGAGAAGAACCAGCTCGGCCGCCCCCCCCCGAGAGTCCTCGTGCCCCGCGGTCGCTCCCCCCGACAGCCTGCGATGTGTTCCACTGGGAACATCTGCTTCCCCTTTACCTCAGGGAACAAATACATGGAAATATGGAGGATTGTTCCTAATATTTCCATTCGATCTGGAAGTGTTGAAAACCTCCACCAGGCACCTCACGTTATGTGGAAGATTGCCCATGACTGCTCAAAAATAACACTTATTTCATGTGGAGGAGGAGGGAATCTGTTTATTCCAAAATCAATATTTCTACATTCATTAAACATTCCACTTATTAACTTCTTTTTTCCATGCCTGTGGTGGCATTCTATCCTTGTTTTTATCCCTCTTGCAAATATATTTTTCATTTGATTTCCATTCCTATTTCCAGATTTTAGTGCTCTGCATTAGCTAATTGGAGCTTGACAGGTCTGGAGTGTGGGTATGTGGAGGAGTGCCTACCACTGCCCTAATTTCCCCCCTTCCATATCCTGGGATCTAAACCAGGGTGGCTGAGTGCAGAAATCTGCCTGGCAAATTAAATTGATCAGACAATGTATGCTTCAAACAGAGCCAAGTGGGAATATTTCCTTGAGCTGCTCTGCTCCTCGGGATATTTGAAATCAGTATTGAATCTGAACTTTCACAGGCTTTTTTATTTTGATGAAAGGAGACAGTAGAAGTTGCCTTCTGTTTCATGCAGAATAGCCCAAACTAAGTAAGACTAATTTTCTGTGACACGAGAACCAGGTGGGACTATGATAATGAAGTTTAAAAGTAAAAATGATAAAGAAAAAAGTAATCTGTCTGGAAGGGAACTCCAAAGGCAATGCAGCTCATTATCCTGCCCCAAGTTAAGGATAATGCTGTGGTTAAAACATTTCTGTAATCCGTAGAAATCACAGATTTTATTCTTTACTGCAGAACAAGAACTGTATTGTCTTAGTCAAGCTGGTTGGGCCCTTATTCAAAGATATTTAATGAAGTCTAGTTCTGACTGATTTTTAGGGAGCATTAGATTCTTAGATATCATTGTAGCTCTTTCCCCAATCTTGCCCTGTCTCAGCCTCCAGACTATGGAATGGTGATAAAAGCAGTCCTGCCCTTTTACTTAAGATGACTATCTTGAATATTAAAATAACATGGTCTACTAAGATAATGTGGTATAGAGTCATAGGTTGGTAAAAGAATATAGGTTTCAAGTGTAGAGGGTGTTCCTGCACAGGAAGGATTAATCTGTTCAGTCACTGTTGGTCCAGACAGAGCAGATTTTGAAACATTTCAGTGTATGAAGGAAATGATATTATTTCCCTTTATAGTTCCTGAACTGAGTCTCCATGCAGGGCCCTACTTGGAATCCTGCTGCTGGTCCCAGCATGGGAGCTGGGAAGAAGCAGCACCTGTAGGCACTTTCCTGAATTGCTGGAATTCCCTGAGGACAGCAGGTTGGGATTTCGACCTTATATCTCCAAGTGGCACCACAACATTTCATCACTGCTCCTGAAGCACTGAGCTCTGCAAAGCCAGTGTGGAATCAGATGGTCTGTAATCCATGAGGTGGAGGTGACTGTGCCCCAGGAACAGGCACTTCCCTGGGGGAACAGGCAGTGCACCAGTCACGATGTTGAGCCACACTTTGGGTCTCTCACCTTTTTAAGGCAGCCCAGTGACAGTGTCCTTGTTTATCTGAGCTGTCAGGTTCCAGGAGGGAATGAAATCACTCCAGCAGGAGTGATAAAAATCCTCAGTGAGAGCAATTTTTATTGTATATACACACACACACACACATATATTCAATCCTATTTATGTATATATATAGGATTGAATGAAAAACCTTGTTCTAACAAAGCACAATCCTCTTGTATTACTTGGCTGTATATATTTTACTTTCTGTTGAAGATGGAATTTGTTTTCATGGGTGCTTAACAGACAAAAGAATATATATTTGATCTTCTTCTTTGTATTACAGGCTCCCAAAAAGGCAAAGAAGAAGATAGAAGGTGGTTCCAATGTGTTCTCTATGTTTGAACAAACCCAGATCCAGGAGTTCAAAGAGGTGGGTCACTGTGCTGCTGTTCTCCACAGTCTCCTGTTATTGCTAATGAGTAACATAGGTTTTGTTTGTACCCTTATTCAATTCTCCAGCTGCTTTAATAGAACACACAGTTGTTTCTGAATCATCCCTGTGGTTTTGGCTGGTGTATCATTTTCCTTGTGTGTTTGTTTGTTCTTTCTTTTCTTCTTTCATTCTTTCTTTCTTTCCTTCTTCTGTCCCTCACTCTCCCGTTTCAAGCTCCAGACTTATTTGAAAAAAAGCCCCTGCTCCAAAATAAAGGAAAATTACCATCTCATCCGCTTCAGACCTGATTCAGGAAGACACTTGATCACAGTTAAAGTGGCATTTTAAATAAGAATAGTCTTACATGCTCAATAATTACCCTGAATAGGGATGCCTGATTGAACCAGGGCTTTAATCCATGGTCTGTTCCACAACAGCAACAGAAAATGTTCTTCTGTGCCCTTCTAAGAGTGCCCACAAACTAGAAATGAAAACACCAAGAAGCCCTCAGCTGACTTTCTCCACAAATGCCAATAAACCAAAACAACATCTTGAGATTAACAAAGCACTTTTTGGCTCCCAAGGACTCTGACATTCCATGCACTGCAGATTCTTTAAGCACAGGTAAGAAGGTAAATCGGATGGGCTGGCATGAAAGCTGGAGCACATTAAAGACAGAAAATCTACTTGATAAATTTATGTTCTTTTTCTGAGTGGACATTCTAGAATGTCTGTGAGACCATCACTTTCTGGATTGGGTTGTCAAATTATTGGCTTTCCCCCCATTTTTTCTATCTCACACCTCCAAAGCCATTTCTGATGTGATAAATGTCTATTGTTTCATTTTGTGCATGGGTCCCTCAACAGTACTTTCCATGAGGATTCCCACCAGGAAAACTCAGCGGTGGATGAGACTAAAACCCATACAAAGGACTGGGAATATGACCCAGCTAAATGGATCGGAACTACTAATAATTTCTCCCCAGTTAATGGGAACACGTTTAACACTCTTCTCCCACCTCTTCTCCACATCCTATGAACCTCCATTTTATTTCCAACAAGGATTACTGTTTGAAGAAGGACCAGCAAGCAGAATGCCCTATTTTCTCTCCTCTAAATCAGATAATCCTGGGAACATTTCTAGGAGGATGGTGGCAGACTAATGGCATGAAACCCAAGACCATGTTGTGTCTAAAAACTGCATATTTGGGACAAGCATTTCGGAAAAGCTGGTTTTGATCAGAACATTTTTATCCAGAGATTTCAACCAGCTCACCAGCAAATGTTTCAGCACTGCTGTTGTGCTGTTTAAAGTTCACCCATTACAATATTTGATGCTCTTCCTGTCTTGTGTGAGCTTGCTGGTTTTTGCTTCGCTCTTCATATTTTCTCCTGTTCTGCTTCCAAATCGTGGGGATCACCATTCCAAGCAAACCTTCCCCAGGGAAAGGAAAGCATCTCCAAAGCGTTGGGCTCAATTCTTTATGAGGGGATGGTTTGGCAGGTAAGGGAAGGATTATGAACACGGATGTGGCAAACTGGAATGTGAGCAGTGGGGCTTTGTAAGAAACTGGAGGTGAAACTACATCAAGATCTGTGGATATAATACAACCAGGGAAGGAAATGCACCCTGCAGAGCAGCAGATTTTAAAAACTCTGCAAGTTACTGTGGCTGTGTTCTCCTGAGAACACAGTCCTTCATCATAATACTGAAGTAGGAATAATTCCTGGTCACTGTGAAGATACACTCTCATATTGATGTGCCTGTCAGGCAGATAACCAGCTTCAGAGACATGCCTGGTATGACCAGGGGGATTTCAGGTCATTAAAATCTTTCCAAATCAATGAAACATTAAAAGTGTGATGGCAGCAAATAAAGAGACAGACAAACAGGTAAACAGATAGATGGGCAGTTAACTGGCTTGGTAAGGAATGGTCAGAGAACATCAAGTCTGTGTTGGCTGAATATAAAAATAAATTAACTGGTTTTTTTCTATTTTGCCTGACAAGAGTATTTAAGGTCAGCACATCAGGGTCAGTCAGAGTACTGTCTCAAGGATACAGTTTATTGGAAAGGGGAAAAACCTTTAAATATATTATCCTATGGAATAGGATTTCTCTGTACTTCTGACAATTCAGCTATCTCCGTATGATGGGCCATTTTAAGTCCCAGAAGGAAGTGACTTCAGGTTGATTGCAGAGAGGTATCTACAGAAATTAAATGTTTTACAGAACATAACTGCACAGAGAATGGGGTATGGGGAAGGTACAAACACACAGAGCAAGCACTGCCTAAATCCTCCCTGACTAAAGTCTCCCTAATTCCAACTTTTATGGGTTAAGGCCTCAATGGCTGGAGCTGCCAGCACTGGCTCCAGCCCAGCTGCTCGCTGCACTGAGCAGTAATTTAGCAAGAAGAAGTTTGGGTGGGTTTAATTAAGCCCCTTGCCAAGACACAGTAGTGTGTTGAAAGTGAGGAAAGTGCAGTGAGGTGCTGTGATGCGGAGGAATCCAAGGAAGTTAAATATTCCTTTTTGCAGGATGAGTATCATACCCCCCTGGCCTGGTGTGTGTGGTTGCAGCACTGTCCTGTGCAGTGGCAGTAACAGTACCTGTTCCTTTTTCTTCCCACAGGCTTTTACCATCATGGATCAGAACAGGGACGGCTTCATTGACAAAGCAGACTTGAGAGACACGTTTGCTGCTCTAGGTAAACTGCCATAATTAAAACTAATCCTTCAATACTTGAAAAAAATGCAGTGTCAAACACCTAAGAAAGGTCTGTACTAGAATTACAGGGGGATAAGTGATGAGATTCACGGGAGGCAAAAGGAAACCTGTCCAGTTTGACCTTCCTCCTTCTGGTGGTTGCTGTGTCACTGCAGAGCTCCAGCTGGAAGGTCTCCTGCACAGTCTCCTTGGGAAGAGGTCTGATCCCTCCCCTGCAACTATTTCAGAACAAGCCCACCCAGGCAGGGGTCCATGCCAGGCATTTCTGATTTGCCTCTGAATCCAGGCTTCCCAGGCTGCACCTTTTTCATCTGGGAGCCATGGAATATCCACTGATTAGCTCTGCTGCCGTGGACTGGCTGCTCCTCTGCCCACGCAAAAACAGGAGGACTTCATGTGAGGTTCTGGGCTTCATGTGGGGTGAAATGTGCATGTCATGAGATTAGGTATTGTCCATTCCATGCCTATCACAGCCCTGATAATATCAAGCAGATTAGAGCAAATCTTCCCAAGGAAAGGAAAAATTAAAATGCTCGTGATCCCAAACCTGGAGTTGTATCCTCGTTGCAACATCTGAGGGCTTGAACAGTGATGTAGGCATTTGGGATTTTGCCATCTGGATCTTATTAAAACGAGTTTGATAAGAATCTTTAGTGCTCCCCAGGGTGGAATCAGATGCCAGCAGAGTCACTGCAAGGAGCAGAAGCTCCTGAACTCTTTATTGTGACAATGAGGTTTGCAAACTTTGGCCTGTAGCTACTGTTACCCTGAAATATTTATTTCTTAAGGCCAAGTTCTGGTGCCTTTCCTGTTCAGTGAAGCCCTTCAACAACTATAAAGTACAGTCACAGCAAATTACCTCTCAATTTGAGAAGGGTTGCCAGGGTCTAAATTCTCATCAGGGGACTGCACAAGGATGGGGAAGGGATAGGGCTACTCAGCTCATCCATCTGCCCTCTACTCAGTGAGGTGTCTCAATACACAGGAGGGCAAGGACTGAGACCTTGGATTCACTTCATCACTTTGATCTCTGCTGTATTAACATCAGTGGGGCCCATATTTCACCTGAGGTAAAAAAACCCCGAAAACAAAACAAAAGCAAACAGGAGTTTATTTGGAAGTGCCCCTTGCCTCGTCCACTGCTGGCCATGTCTGTGTTATTTATCCTCCTTACTCCTTCAGTCACCCTTTGATCTCAGAGCCAGCTCTGCCAATTCCTTTTCCACTGGGGTATTTGGGAGTTGTGTTCTACCATGTTATTAGCAAAGTTGTATGGAGCCCTGAGCTCCCCAGTGGGAGGAGATGAATGGGAATCGTTTTTTGAAACACAATTTGTGATTTATTATGAAAAATGATCTCTGCTGCAGGTCGTCTGAATGTCAAGAATGAAGAGCTTGAAGACATGGTGAAGGAGGCGCCAGGTCCTATTAACTTCACTGTCTTCCTTACTATGTTTGGGGAAAAGCTGAAAGGTAAGTACCTCTGGGGGATTGGAGAGGTATCTGTCAAAGCTGCTCGGCACTGAAATATCTCAGCACCTTGCAAATGATAATCATGTACCCACAGAACAGCGCTCAGAGGCAAGGAGGGATCTCCACCTTTGCAGGCAGAGCTGAAGTATGAAAGGCTAAGGGACGGTCCAGAGGACAGTTCAAAGGTGGGATTTAGCTTACACAAGCTCACATGAAAGTGCTAAGCTGAGAAAGCAGTGAAATCCCAGCAGCCTGGGGCACGGGGAGGGGAGTTACTCACCACCAGCAGCTTCCTAGGCTGAAGTCAGTTCCTCCCAGTGTTAGCTGGTTTTAAAGTATTTTCTCTGTTTCTGGAGAAAAGCCCCTTTTTACACTCCTTTGGGTCTTTAGGCAAACATGATCTCTGCACCCTCCTTGCAGTTCCAGGGCATGAAGAGGAGCGTGGGCTTCCCTATTTTCTGTATTAGTTGTAACCCAGTGGCCCAGCCTTGGTGTCTCTTGAGGTCAGTAGTGATTTTGCATTAGGTGAAGACTTCACTTAATGAAATAATTAAATCTCAGGGGATTTGCAATGGTAAGGCAGAGGGATTTTACCCATTGCTGCAGAATTTATAGGGATCACTGGGGGTAGTTCAGAAAATATGGGTACTAAATTTGTTGTGTGGGCTGGTAATTCAGTCATCTCTCTTCTGCTCATGGCTAGAAACTGCAAAAGAGGGGGGGTGAAGCCAAGAGAAACCATCATCTTCCCACATGCATTAGAGAATGGTGAAAGCCTTGACCTTCAAAGCAAGGCTGGCCTCAGCCAAGCACATTCCAGAAGTTTGTTAAAATAGCTAATGAACAGAAAAATGGAAAAATCCTATACAGTCTTCTTAAAAGCAGTTGTTGTATTGTTCCCGGATTCTGGCTTTACATTGCTGAGCACAATTCCAGTGGAGGGCTTTCTATGCTTGGAATAGAAAATAGAGAGGTCTGAAAGAAAGAATTCATGTAGTTAGTCCTTGAAGAAAATACCCTCCTGCTAAAGAGAGCAGCGAGTCTGGGAAGCATGAGAGGGGATGGAGGAGGCTGTAGATTGACACAGAGGAGGGGATTTTATTACCCAGACATCAATCTGTCTTGATAAATGTGGCACCTCCACCTTTACATGCCAGGTGTCACCTGGCACAGAAGGCAGTGCCCTCCTCTGCAGTTTTCCTTCGGGGGTATGTGGATGTTTGTTGTGGGGTGCCCTGCTGCCCATTATTCCATTTGTGATGCTCACAGAGGGCATGGAAATGAGCTCCTCTTCCCTTCCCTCTTGTCCTTTACAGTTGCTGAAGCTGGCAAAGACTCTGGCCCTGCCAATTGTGTGGCCTAAAAGCAGAGCCAGCACAGGAAGGTGAATGGCAAAGCATAACCCTCTTGTCTGCAGGTTTCCTGTTGGCTACTTGCAGGGGAGGAGGGTTTTTTTAATTTCCATTTGGTGAAGGGAAAATCACAGCTGTGCTTGTCATGCCCTTCTGGTTGGGTTTGTCATGCAAAGGAAGCACAGCCAAAAGACTGCACATTCCCAATCAAAACTAATTGGGATGAAGAGCCTTTGTAGTGCAATTAGAAAGGGAGAAAGGGCTAGAGGAAGTGGATATGGCAATTTTGCAACACTCTTTATTAGCTAAGTACCACTCAGAGAATTTGGTGAAAGGTGCTTTCTAAGTAAAATTTGTTGTGCTATAATTGATTTCTGTCATAAAGGGGAAGCTGGGATTTTCAGGATGAGCTTTAGCTTTGTACGCCGAGATTACGATGCCAGATGAACAGCTAACAAAACTCGGTTTATGTTAATGCCAACCACATGGAGCTGCTTCTACAGGGAGTCAGAATAATACAATTTGTACAGAAAACAGAGATGCCGCACATCAAAGAAACCACTTTATTTACCAGCTAATCAATAAAGAATGCCTGCTGCATTGCTTCTCTTCAAAGCCAAAGTCCAGGGATATGACAGAGTAGAAAATGCAAAACACAGCAAGGGAAAAAAAAAAATCCCCCCCACAGCGGTGAGCACTTAAAATGCAGAGCTCTCCTCGGAGCTGGGGGACGTTTCTCTTCACGGGACAATCAAAACACTCATTAAACACCGATGCTCTTTGTATTGATCGCAGATTCACTGCAGTTTGAATGCACTGCCTGCAGCTTGGCCCAAAAAATACACATGGCCAGTGCGTGACAAGGAGGAGGCAGGATAGCCCGAGGTTTGTTCCTGTTCCATCCACCAGGACAGCACCAACCCTGGGGAAATCTGAACAAAGACAGCTAGGAAAGCATCAGGAGGGTATGCAGCCACTAGAGCAGGGAACCTTGGCCGGGTTCTATCTCTGCCAAACTTTGAAACAAACTTTGAATCTGCAATTCTTTGTGTTCCATCCTTTTTAAGTCACTCTTTCAGTATTTCAGTTTACCACGAAGCTTCATTTGTCCTCAGGTCAGTTTACCTGCTCGTAGCTTTGGTTTCCTACAGCTGCAAAGACCTGTGTTGTATATACTGCAGTAATATTTTCAAATATTGTGGAATAGTCAGAAACAGAGTCTACAGTGTATTCTTGGGAGTGGGTTGAGACTGTGAGTGTACTGAAAATCAGCAATATTACAGCACAGTCAGACGCCCCAAGATTAAGGCACTGTGAAAGCGAGTCTCTGACACAGATTTTTTCCAGTCTAAATAGATGGAAGAAAAGGAAGACCATTACTATCATTTTACTGCTGGGAGCAGAGGGGCAGGGATATTAAACTCATACCAAAAATCTGTGGCCCAACTAAGAGCAGAAGCAAAACCTGGGAGCCACAGTCTGGTGCTTTAAACCATCCTGTTTCTATAAGTCGCACTTAATGAGGAGATGTTTAAGGGGAAATAAGTGCAGATCACCATTTTACATTGATCATCCTGTTTCCATTGCATTCCATTGGCATTTGGATTTCATGATGAGCTCCATTTCCTTCAGTGAGGGAAATAACCTCTTCTCTATACAGTGAAGAACAAGTAACATCAAAAAGTGTTTTTACAAGGAACGTACTGTACAAGATTAAAGGAAGCCAGTGAGGGAAACAGTTTGTTATATTTTCATTTCTGAAAGCCACTAATCCTCTGGGTACTGATATTGGAGACCAGTTCCTGGAAGTTTTCTCTCCTGCAGACACAGAATAGATATGAGTTATTATTTTTAAGCTTCTGAGCATTGAACTATTCACCTCTATTGTTTATCTGACATGACAAATGCTGCCGACTTAAGGAACCTTTGTCTTCAAACCCACAACTGCAGATTTCTCCATTTTGCACTGTTTTCAAGTGAATGCAATTACTTAGCAAGTGTTCAGCAGCAGGAGAAACACATCCACCAGGCTCCTAAATGATGTTTCATTAATTTCAGGCACGGACCCAGAAGAAACCATTCTGAATGCTTTTAAGATTTTCGACCCAGAAGGAAAAGGCCGCATCAAGGCAGACTAGTAAGTTTATTTCAGATCCTTTAAAAGAATAACAACAACCCCAATAATTGCACCATTTTAAAGAGCTGCTTAAAAGCTGTATTTTTCACGGTGCTTTAAGAGACAGAGGAACTGTCAGGCAAAGGAACATTTAGCTTTGTAAGCCGGAGTTAAAAGACTGGACTATTGTATGAATGTGTTTGTGTACCAAAAAGAGATGTTATTGTCTTCAGACACTGCGAGAGGCAACGGAAATATAATCACATGTAGGCCATTAGATAGCCTTTTTTTGAAGGTCTGGGTATAAATCAACACATGACTCTTTGTAGATCAACTCCATATGTAAAATTAAAACCAGTGTCTGGTGCCTAACTCTCAGAGTGCTTGACTCAAATGGGACAGCTACTCCCTCCTTAAAAAAGTGATCAATTTAATTAACTCTGTGACATGGTTTTAGTGCAGGACATTTTCCTTTTTACGCAGTTATGGTTTGAGCCTCCAGACAATAACTTGCAGTAAAATTCCACTGGATGTGGTGGGAGCCAACCCTAATAATACTATCAATAATCTGGCAATTATTGTCAATACGGCTATTTTTTAAAATAAGGAGGCAGGGCCTAATTTGTATTCCCAACCTGCTGCCCCAACAAAGCAATGTAAAAAGACTTCCAGTGCTAATTGCACAAATGTGAACCCTCATTGCACTGCCAGAACAGGCCTTCAGGTAAGTGGGATAAATGATATCAAACCAGGGCAGTGGATGGGGAGGTCTGACCTATGGCTCCAGAGAAATGCTTTATGTACCTGGATTTCTGCATATGCTTAACTCTAATGGTGAATTTGGGGTCTATACTTCTGTTGCAGCAGCCATTGCAGGGAGATTTTATAAAGCATGATATGTACAGGACATTTATTGGGATCCATGAATTACAGAACTATTTGCCTCAACTAATTCTGCAAATGTTGTGATAAGCTCTGAGTGGGATCCCATGAAGGTTTACACGCTCTTATCTGCAATTACTGATGTCTCCTGAAAGCCAGCTGAAAACATAAAATTCACATATGCAACATTTCTTTCCTTTACCAACGGGCTGTTCTGGGACAGTCCCCCAGTGGGTGTGAGAGTCACACTCTGGTGTGCAACATGCAAAATAAAAGCCAGGAGAAGTGTTTTAACTAAGAGCTTCCAAATTAACGAAAGCACAAATGGATGTAGCAAACAACCAGCAGGAACAGAGGGTTAACAGCTGTCCTGATGGCTTTGGGGTTAACATTATCCCAGCAGCTTGGGAAGAACAGTCAGAGGATCGTATCAGAAGTGACTCAAACAACCAGAATAAACGCAGCCTGTTGCCAGATAGGGCAGATCACAGGGCAGTGAAATCACAGCCGTGAAATACGAACTTCTGATACCGCAAACCCCATGAAATGTTGTATTTCCCACCACTATCTGTAACAATACCCTGCATACAAAATCTGCAGCTTGCCACCCTGTGTCCAGCTCTACATTCCTTGGATGCTGGAAGCCAGCTGGAGTATGGGGCAAATCAGGAATGCAGCATCCCACTCCAAAATGAAGATGAGAGAGAAATACTTTTATTTTTCCTTGATGGAAAAGGTCAACCTTGTCCCCACCCCCACTGCACTGCTAACATTAGACAATTGTTTTAGTTCATCACCACAACAGAGCATAATGTTTACTTATTAGACCCGAGGGTAATGTTGATCATTACAGAACAAACCATTAAATCAATTCCGTGAATGTCTTTGAGGTTTAACTTCTATTCATATGCTTCCAAAATTTAGACATTTGAAGGTTTTGAAATAATTTTTCTGTTGGCTCACGCAGCCGTTTCAATATGACTGTTAATGTTAATAAATAATATTTCTCCATATTAAAAAAAATCCTGGAATGTTTCTCTCCCAAACCAGCCACGCTGACCTTTTAATCAGAACTTCTTTTTATGTTCATGGAGTTAACATCCTTCTGGGGGTTTTTATGTCTCTTCCCTCGGCGTGTTTTCACCTCTAGTCTGGAAATGACTCACTTAGTCCAACTGATGGTAGCTGGGATGGAGCCTTCTAACCTTTCCAGAAGCTCCAGGAGTTTATAACTTACTTCCAAATTCAATGACAGACTTTGTTTGTCTGCATCATTATCCCCCACATAAAACCCTTCCTAGAGCATGATGTCAAAAAGGGAGAATGCTTTCGCTCTCATGCTCAGCTGGTGTGAACTGGCACAGTGCTTGGAAAGGTTGGATGATTCAGTCCCAAATGCCATTCATGGGACAGGGTGAGTCAGGCCAACACCAACTCTGCCCAGTGCTGATGCCAACAGAGCTGTTCACATTTGCACCAGGTGAAAATGGGCCCAGGGAGATGAAAGAGGACCTTTGGGGGTCCCTGGGGCTGAGCCAGTGATGGCTCTCAGGGTAGCTCTGCTCCTTTCAACTCACCTGTTTTTCTCCAAGACACCCCTGTAGAAAGGGCAAATCCAGTGGAAAACCAAAATGTCCTCGAGATTTCACAGATAATTTAAAAAAAGGTGCTGAAAAGATCAGAATGCAGCAAGGTATTTGTAACTGTGGAAGGATCTGAGGTCAGCCAGGACAAGAGACAGCATTTAGATTCCCGCCTCAAGGCACATGAATGTTCTTTTTTGCCCAGAAGACTTTGGGTTTGGTTTGGATTTTTGAGAAGCAAAAAGTCTTTATAAAGAGAGCAAGAAACGCAAAGAAAAAAATTCCATAATTTCTGGCTTTGGAAATTGTGAGTGTTTGTTTCCCTATAAAATAAATAATGGAAAATGTGCATAGATCCTTTACTCAGTCCTTCCTCCTTCTGAGTGTGCCAGAGCCTACTGGGCTGTGCATCAGAAGATCATAATTAGATATTCGATCTCTTCCCCTAAATACTTTAAGCATGTGAATGGAAGACACACAGTGCCCAGATCTCTTTTTAATTCAGTCCTGTTTGTGACGAAGTTTATTTGTGACTTGTGACAAAATTGCTGTCAGTGCTTCCCTGTATTCCCCAAGCTCCTTCCCAGATCACACTTCCCATTTACATTTGCTGATGCTGTTTGCCCCCCTGCACAGATATCCAGCAATCAGTTTATGCTGAGGTGAGTGAGGCCTCTGCTCTTGCACCCACTGATCAGTCGAGAATTTGACGTCCAAAACGCAGTCACACCCCAAATAATACAGGGAATAAAACACAAACAGCAATTTGAGACAAAGGGATGAAGAAACTTTGCTAAGTAAAGAGAAGGCTGAAGTAATGCAGGAAAAATATAAACAATAGCTTAAGCTCTGTCTGTGACTTCAGAGCATTTCCCAAAACTTGCACGGATATTTTCACACTTGCCCTTGTGGGTAAGATCCTTATTCATCACCCAGAAACTTCTTTTTTTTTTTTTTTTTTCCAGTTTTCCCTTTCTGGGCTTCCAACTGAGCACTTCCTATCAACAAGAAGGAAAAAAATATGAGTCAGAGCTCTGAGGAAGTGCTGCTGTAGCTTTGCCATCCAAACCAGTTTTATCTGGGTGACTTTTCCCACTTGAGATGCACAGTGTAGGGGAGCAGAAAGGGGAGAGTCACTATTTTACCTCAACATCTGCATCCACAGGAGGTGAATTTTGCTCATCTGGAAGGGTTCCTGCTCAGGCACGATTTCTATTACAAATAGTTAGTTTAGAATATTCCCTTTAAGAAGGAGGAATAAATATTCCCTTTAGAAAACAGAAAGGGCTGCTTTCAGAAGAGCTGTTGCTCTCACTCTCCCACAACAAATTCTTCAAAAAAGAAGCCCTTTTTTATTTTTTTTCCAAATCTACAAACCAAACCAGATTTCTATATTTGCTTCAGCTTTTGTTTTTGTACAACAGACTGCTCAGCTGTTATCACAGCTTCAGAGTTTGCTGTACTGATCTAGAAAAACTTCTGATGATGTATAAATACCTTTGGTAGCAACAAAAGGAGGCAACTCTGCCTCTTCAGCGTGAATGCAAACTGTGAGATTAAAAAAGGAATTCTGTCACAGGAAGGGGAAATTCCTGGTGCAAGTGAAAGGGATGTTTTGTGTGATGTAACCGGGTTCGTAGTGGTGGATGTTGGAGCACATGGTGCATGTGCTGCCCTCAGCACATGAGTAACTGGGTGAGATATAAAGACATTTTATCTGAGGGGGTTAGACTGGAAACAAAAATCATCTTCCTGGCTTTTCTGTTCACCTGTAAACTTAGGTAAAAAAAAAATTACACGCTCCACTGCCTTCCCACAATGGGTGTAAAACAGAGGGTAAATCAGCTGATTGTCAGCCCCAGAACTATTCTCTTTGATGTAATTGCATGGGATACAGATTGTGTGGGGGATAAGCTCCTTGTTACAGTGCTGTAACTCCAGCTCGAGACACTGCACCACGAAATACAACAGGTCTCATGCAGTCCCACAGCCTCCTCTGGGAATGACTGCATGCAAATAAAGGGATTCTCAGATGATGATTTGGAATAGCTGCTGGAGTTCTCTTTCAAGTCCTCTTTCTCATTTCATGCTCTGTTCCTTTCATCCTCGGATTTTACAGAAAATATTCTCTCTTTTGGTTTTGTTAAGTGATCCAAACTTTAAACAGCAAGTGAGAAAACCTACCACTTTAGGTTAAGATAAGCATACAAAATTGCTGTATTTCAATTAGAGTAATAACCTTAAACAATTTTAAAACCTCCATAAAATGTCACAAAAGCGAAATAAGTTGGCAGAGCGAGGCATTGACACTGATGGGTGCCCACGGAAAATCTCTTACAATATCATGTAAGGATTAACAGCTCTAATTTATGCGGTCACACAGATTTCCTTTCATGCAACTTCAGGAAGGATCTTGCCATCTGAATTGTCATGTGCCATTATCACCCTTTAATCAGGTTATTTCATTTCATTTGAACAGCATCAAAGAAATGCTGATGACACAGGCAGACCGGTTCAGTCAAGAGGAGGTAAGGAACTGCTTTATTCAAAACTGAAATCTCTCTCCAGCTCCTGTTCAGCACTAAGTCTTTGCCCCTCTTTAAATGCATGAATTCAGCTGAAATCCAGACTGAGAGAGGGTTGATGCCAGCTCTAGCAATTAGTAACAATTCAAAGCCTCCCTTCTGAAGAGCTCCACAGCTGAATCAAAGTCAAACAGATTCCTTGGCCTCCCATCCACGATAAGCGTGGCCTATCTCCGGCTGTTCTTTCCTATGGTGAGCTGGGCAAGGCATTTACTGCAGCCCAAGTGACTTTGGGTGGGGACTGAGGTCTGGTTTCCATTTCTGTGAGTTATTTTGTTTGAAATTTGAAATGAGTTCTGAAACGAGGTACTGACTTTGTGGTTTGTGAGAGACTGAACACGAGCTCTGCTGGCTGGGGGGGAATTCAGAAGGACTTTATTTTCAGAAGAGGAGATTGAGTGGAGTTGGTTTGTGGCAAGAACAGATTGGACAGCCTGTTCCAGTCAGAACAGCAAACTGGACTGGTTTTGACCAGGGCTTACCTGAATTTCAGGGAGGGCTCTTTTCAACAGGGATCTTGTTGGGATTCCAGCAGGACTTTATTAACTAATTGTGCTCTAACTCCTATTTCAATTTCACTGAAGCTAAGGAAAAACCTTCCACAGTGGTTAATGGATCAGGGCAGCAGGGAGCTCACCTGGGTTGAAAATGAAAAGCTGAACATGCTGCTGTCCCACAGTCCCACCTTTGTAACACTTATCTCCTCTTTGCTTGGCAGATCAACCAGATGTTTGCTGCCTTCCCTCCAGATGTCTCTGGTAACCTTGACTATAAGAACCTCTGTTATGTTATCACCCATGGTGAGGAGAAGGACTAAGAGCAGAGAGATGAGCTTCTCCTGTGGGGCTGCACCAAGTTATTTCATAATGCCTTTGTGTGCAAGACAAAGGGCTAAACATCCAGTATGTGAAGCCATGTGGTCATCAGAAGAGAACAAATAAAACAACTGAAATTAGATTAAAGTTATTTAATGCTCCTGGTTTTATGAAATATCAAAACACCAATTTTGTGAGGGTTTTTTTCCCCATCCTTTTTATTCTCCCTGTCAGTGGTTTGAAATGGAATTTTCTTGATGAACTGGTGCTTTTGTGATTTATTGACAAACCTAATGTTCACCAGATGGTCCACTGGGCACTGCAGTGTTGCTTAACCTCTTGTCTTTTATACATAAGCTCCACGTATTAATTGAGAAATCCTCCAACTTATTGCACCAGGAAGAATATCTGGCAAATAGAATTATGTTCCATTTCACAGCCCCTAGCAATGAAAGTGTAAATAAAACAATCTTAAGTTCTTGTGAATATGCAATATGCCCTCTCCATCTCAGTGATGTGGTCAGTTTCATAAACCACTTCACTCATTTGCTTTTGTGAGAGAGAACAGAAATAGTGGATTATTGGCTATTTTGCTCATAGTAAAATTTACCTGGGTGCACTTAGAAATAGGAATAACAGATTTCCCCCTTCAGAGGCACCTCTGAAATAATAATAACACTTGATCTCTCAGCCCTTGGCCATTACCCTCGTGTTACAGGTGAGGAACACACTGCAAGGATGTTTTTAACCCAAGATCAGCAAGTTGAGGGCCAAAGAGAGGGATTTAGGAATCGTGGCCCAGGGTGGCACATGAAAGCAAATACCACCTCTCACTTTATTAATCTAAGATCAGCCCAGCTTCTAAAATGGGCTACAGTTTCTTGTATTTAGACTTCTAGGAACTGGGCATATTCTGCCTGTGTGGAATATTGCATGAACACTTCCTGCGTGGGAGTCAGGAGGATGCTGCAGCCAAAGGAAAACAAGCTGCTGCTGTTTTAACAGCTCATGAAAATGCTTTCCTTGTGCATCAGTGCTGCTGGCACCACAGACACTGAGAGGAAGCAACAGGCTACTTATTTTCTGTTTCCATCTCGGCCTTTGCAGCAGGAGAACTTGAGGGCAACATGTCAACTTGTGCCCTCACCAGGAGGGACAGAAATTCCATGAAAAAGCCTTAATACCTGCATGACTCGGGGATGTGACCTTCACCCCTACCTGCATTTTTTGTTGTGCCAGCAACCCCCTGCATTCAATGCACTTCAGCAATACAGAACAACTGGAATGAGAGGGCTTTTAGCAGACAGAAAGTTCATAAAATGAATCTCACCCAAAGTGCAGAGGCCCTGGGCATGTTCCTGCACCAGCAACGCTTTTCTCATAGAACAAATTGATCCTCAATTATATCTGCTTGTAATTATCTTTCTTAAAAATATCAGTGGACACAGCTAGAAGGAAAACTCAGCCTTTTCTTGCATGAGTCTTGCTGGAGATGTGGAAAGGGCTTTAGCACTTCCTGCCACGTGTTCCTGGAACATCTGCAGAAAGGAATGGTCATACAGACCTGTCCCTCCAAACACCACGTGCAGCTTGGCTGGGCTTTGCAGACTCACAAAACTTCATGCCATGCAAGAGTCCCCATGACCTCTTCTCCCACCCCAAGGCTCAGGAGCTGAGCTTTCCTCTACAAGCCCCGTTCTTATCCCTGTTTCACACAACGCCTCTTTTCTCCCCAGAATGTTTTTATTCCCAGCTCCATGGCCGCTGCTGGTGGGACAGGGTTGTAGATCAGCAGCTGCAGGTCATGGAGGTAGAAGATTTTGGTGGCACAGTAGAAAAGACGATTCCTGAGCTTCTGCTTTGGGCTCTCATGCAGACCCAAACAAGCGACAGCTCTTCTCAGCAAAGAAGAGCTGGTGGGAGAGGGCTGCAAAGTGGATGTTTCTTTTACAGACTCCATGTGGAAATTTCTTGAGAGGTGGGTCTGGAAAATGCTCTTCTATGGCACAAACGTGTGCAAAATCCAGTGCTACCCTGTGTGAGCTCCACACAATCCCATTCCCAGCCAAATGAGTACTGACTGTTCCACTAATATGGGCTGAAGTCTCTCAGGCATCAGATGTCAGACAGTGCTTCTGGTTTTTGCACTGTTTGAAGATTTCAGAATGAGACTGAAGACTGGATGAGATGGCACACGAGCTTACCTTTGGCCTTTAATCTGGAGAGATGTACTTTTCCTCATGCAAGCTGGTAGGCAAAAACTTTGAGGATAATGCTCTTGGGCTCTTGGGCCTGATCAGCATCTTTGGGTTTGCTTTGTTTGGACACTGGGGAGGTCACTCTCCTGGTGCCTACATTTCAATGCCCTGCTGCAGGCACCTGCAGATGGGGCAGGGGAGTGGAGCTGTGGGCAGGATGGACAACAGGACCCCCTCAGTGTAGGTTAGGCCAAGCCAGACTTCATCACAGTGAGGGGTTTGTTTTGGAGCACTGCAATTTTGAACAACCTTGCCTTGAACAACCTGGGTAGCTTTTTTGGAGGAAGCTCAACCAGAGGCTCTGCTTGAAATTCAACCCAAATTCCCTCCAGTTCCTGATGGGGACCAGACCAGGGTGCAGCTGTGGTGCCCCTCCAGCAGCCACCAACCTCCACTGATGCACCTCAGAGTGCTCTCAACCACCCTGAGCTCTCAGACACTCTGGAGTGGCTCCTGGGCTATCCAAAGCCCCAGTTTCCATCTGACTCTACCAGGCTTTTTGCACTTCTGCTCCTTTCCTGTTGCTGCACTTTTATCTTTGTTCAAAATCCATGTCTTCCCCTTTCTTCTGCCTGTTGCCCCAGAATTCTGGCACTTGCAGGGCAGTGCAGCTGAGGTGCCTGTTGCAGACTGCTTGAAGAGATCTCTGGGTTGGGCTACACCACCAAGCTTGTGCTCATTTGGATTTCTGCACCTTGAACCATCATGCAAGAGAGTCTGAAGCTGCAACCCTCCCATTCTACAAGGGGGAACATCTTAACATGCTCATATAAGTATAATGAAAATATTAAAGATTCTTAAAACAAACCTGTATCAATCCCAGTTTCATGTCAATCTCCATTTTCATTTGGGGACATGGGGCTGTGCTAATGGGGTTTGGGTGCAGATTCAAATGAGGGAAGGGAACAAAGAACTGAGATTAACTGCACAAAACAGATTCTCACCAAGCATCATTAAAATGATCAGATGGGGATTGAACTCGCATGAACCCTGACAGTTGCTCTTCAGTGTCAGCCCTTTCACAAACAATTCCTACTTGGATGGGAAAAAACCCCAAAGAAACAGTGTAGAATTGATGATGTGTTTTATTAACTCTTAAATGTTTAATCCTGTAAACCTTCCTGAAACCTCGTGAAAGGGCAGAGCAGCCTTTGAAATCCACTGTCATTAAAGGCAAGGAAAGGTTCTCATGAGTGTCCCCAGCTTGTTGTTCCGCTTAGAGGCAGGATTGTTGTTAGAAATGTTTGTCTGACCTATCTAAACTTTCTAGGTAGCCTCAAGTCCAAAGCTAGCTTTAGATTTATGCTTTCCCCCCCCCCCCTCCCATCCAACCTAAATCTTTCTGTCTGCAAATTAAGCCAATTTCATCCTTTGCATCCTCTTTGTAATGACGTGAGTGCAGTGGAAGCCTGGTTTGTTTTCTTTTTTCAGCATTCTTTTTCCAACTTTTCCTCTCAGTGACCTTTTCTCCTCTACTAATTCTTCTTGCTCTCTTTAGGATTACCTTAAACTTGTGCATATTTTGTTTTTAAACATGCTATGCCAACTTGGACACAGAATCCCAGCACCAGCAAGAATGGAATGATTATTTCAGAGGTTGGTTGTCTGTAAAACAACCAAACAAACCAATCCCCCCTGTGGTTCAGCAGCACTGAATGTGTATTTGTAGGCAATGTGGGTAAAAGTTTATTCCATACCTCTCTTCCTTAATAACTGCTCACTTCTGATCCCCCTGTAACTTCTGCCTATCCCAGAAACTTCCTCAGATCTGGTTCCCTCTGCCTCTGCTACCTTGGTAATGTGCCAGCCCAGGTTATCTAAGGACATACCTTGAACTTTCAGTGACGTGAACAAGGTGTAGATGGTCTGGAGTGCCTCTTTTCTATTTGCAAACAATGCCAGAACTGTGTAACATTTTCATTAATGACCTGGGCGATGGACTGAGGACAACAAATCCATGCTCTTCCCAGCAGTGTCCATCGACAGGACTGAAATGCAGGAAAGTCCATTTAACCCTTTATGGCTGTGATGGTGGTCAAAGATGAGAACAAGGTGGCCAAATGGGTTGTGGAGTCTCCATTGCTGGAGACATCCCACACCCAGCTGGATGTGGCCCTGGGAAACTCGCTGTAGCCCGTGCTGCTCTGAGCAGGAAGTTTGGTCTAGACTGCCTCCTGTGGTGCCTTCCCACTTCAAAACCCCTGTGGTGCTGTGATGTTACACATGTCAGAGCTGTTAGCACAGCCCTGGTGACACTGGCCTTTTAGTGGGTTGCCATGTGATCAATCTGTGCTGCCCTTTGAACCTCAGATCCTCTCCTGAGGAGCTATAGCCTGACCAATTACTCTCTGAATTTTACTTGTGTCTTTCTTCTGACACGTAACTGATCTTTAATTCCTTCTCTTTGACTTCATATCTCCCCTTCAATTTAGGGCTGTTTGGAATTCTCTCCCTGTCCTCCAAACTCCACACAAGTCACCTCAGCTTACTGCCCATCACCCACAAATTTTGTGTGTTCTCTGTTTTGTCCTGCAAATTGTTAATATTGAATAGCATCTCACCCTAGGACGGTCTCATCCTCCTCCTTTTCCTTCTCCCTTGTCACCCTTGAAAGGTCTCCTGATTTTATCAGTGATAATTGATGTTGGACATGTTTTTAACTGCACTCCAGAGCACTGGTCTCCAACCTGCCTGTAGGAAAGAGCACAGAGGAAGTGTCTCACTCATGGGACTGGCTTCATTTCCCCATCACTCAGTTTAAACTCAGGTGGTCACCAGCAAAACGTTGTCCGTGAGCCAAGACAGCCAAATCTAAGTCATCCTGTGATAATCTGAGGAGAATGGATTTCCCACTAGGAATGGGGCAAACCACCTTCAACAAAGCTGGTTTCTGTGCAAGAGCAAATCCACTTGGATTCCCAAAGGGAAGCCCACGGCTTGCACCAGAAAAGGCTCCCAGTGCCGCAGCTCTGATGACAGGGCTGAAAGCAGGACGTGAATCCACAGCTTGTGAAGGAATGTTTGGCACGTTGATGCTGCCTCTTCCAAACTCGAGACTTTGGAAACCGTAGGAAGCAGGCAGAATCTGGACCCTTGAAGCACTGAAGCACAGTATTTGAAATAACAGTTTTCTGACATACAAATCTGGGAATTTCTTTTAGAGTTACATAACCTGGGGGATTCTCATGTGTTGACTTTGTTCACTTAGATTTAGCGTGCAATCAAGGAGGGTTATCTCTGCAGGACTTCCCTTCAGTGACTGAGGAGAGAGAGGTCCTTGAATAGGCATTTTGTGGCACTTAAGCCCATCTCTCTTCCAGCTCAGGCTCTGCAAGCATCTGCCCAGCTCCACTGATTATAAAGCAGCAGCCCAGGAATGCTAACTCAGGTATTTAAGGTCAAGCATGGCAATACCTCCTTGAGTCCTTATCTGGGGAAATGCTGCCATTTGTTACTGTCCCTTTCAGGTTAAATGATTGCTTAATGTGCCTGTTGACCTGAGGAACATAAATTTTTTTTTTGCAAAATATACGAGGCAAGCTGGGTGTTTGGTCAGCTGCTTCAGCAGGAACACACAGCTCAGATGCTGGGCCAGGCAGGATTTTTTTTATATATATATAATGATTAAAAGACAGCAGCTGCCCTTTCATGGGGGTAAGAGAACTTATGCACAAGGGAAGAGGGATCCAAACAGCCCTGTGCCTTTAAGCTTTGGAAGCTGTGGCCACCACCACAGCTGTGATGAGTAGAAAGTTCATTACCAGAGAGAGTGGGGTGGGGGATGGATGGGGAGCTTCCTCTAACAGGCCAGAAGGAGCCATGAATTCATCTCCATGAATTTCCTGGTAAGCCAGCGCCTTTAAGCTATCACTGGGAAAAGGATGCAGTTTAAACAGCAGCCAGAAAGTTATTTGTAGAACAGGAATTAGCCAGTTGCAGCGAGCATTGTTGCCCTCCCCAACTGGGCTGGGAGTGTAAAGGCTGTGACAGAATTTAATGCTTGGAAAAATAATCCTGGTGTGAATCAAGTGCTGAAGCAGTACAAGTATCCGTGTTTTGTCTGGAACTGCGAAAAACCTTAAGGAAATATCAGTGATTTCTTTTTTAAAGTGGTGTTATGGTTCAGCCAGGTTTGTACAAACAGGTAATGCTGAAATACCATGTGCTGGTTTGCCTGGAAAAGGTGGAAAAGTTTAGTTTTGTTCCCTCAGTGAAGCACATCCAGTGCCAGCCTGGGCAAAGCCCCAGGACTGTCCCAGCCTGGCTGCTGGCAGTGACCACGGCTCAGATGGGCACCTCAGCCATGGCCAGGCTGGTGGGACACAGTGGCTGTCCCTGCTCACCAAAAGCCACAGAGTTTTGCCTTCCCACACCAAGCTCCAGCCACCAGGCGAGGGCTCTGGTCAGGACCCCCTCCTCCCTGTGGTGAATGGCAGCTTTTCACGTGCACTTTTACACTGAACTGCAGGTTTGCGAGTCCATGTGAAATGTTCTCAGGTTTGCTATGTGAAAATCCTGACTTTTTTAAATACTGTGGTGCCTTTGACCAGCTGCTGGAAACTGCTGCAAGTATTTGAAGCAACATGTTTGAAAGCTCTTTTTTAGCTCCAGTGCTTCTGTAATGTTGGAGAAAGCCCCTCAGAGTCCGGCTGGCACCTGGAGCATCCCACACTTGCGTGGGGCTGGGGCAGCTCCTGGTGCTTCTCGGGCCCCACAGGTGAGGACAATTAATGCTGAAGGGCTCCTCTGCCCACAGGGATCACCGTCAGAGGAGGGGTGAGGAGACACTTGTGGGCTTAGCCTGGGGCACAGCCCTGGCTCTCCTGCCCCTGCCCAGCCGAGGTGAAGGGGAGCCATCGGTGTGCCAAAGTAAGTTGCTTTTTTTATTATTTTTTTTTCCACGTTAATGAGGGTGTTTGAGGCCTCAGAACAGCCTTGGTTGTGTGCCTGGGGAGCTGGTTCTGTGGGGAGGCAGCACGGGAAGGCTGGGGAGGGTTTGTTGTTCTGTGTTACCTCGGCCGTGGGTGACTCTCAGTGCCCTGTTTAGTCAGCTGTGGTTGATTATATAAAGTAACCCCCCGGCTTTTCGTGTAACGCAGAAAGCTTATCACCTTTTTCCAGCCACTACAACGCTCATTAGAGCACCCCTCAGTCCCTGAAAAAACAACCACCTGCTCATATTGTTAAAGATCTCCTGTGTTTGGTGCCTGCTGGAATGGGTGAAGCCTCAGGGACTGAGGTGCTGGGCACTGTGCCCTCACGGCGAGGCCTTTCTACGCTGCCTGGCCATGTACCTGGCTGAGGGAGGAAAAAAGCCTTTTCTTTTTTTTTTTTTTTATTTTCCTATTTTTTTTCCCCTCCAGTTATGCTTAAATGGCAAGGTAAAAACGGTGAGAAAAATAGAGCAGAGTGCCTCAAAGCCCTGCTATTATTGATTTTCTGTGTCAGAAGTGAGAGGAAAATAAGAGGCCGGGGCCAGTTTAACTGCTGTGGGTATTGGTGGCATCTTGTGGAAGGGCTGAAGTGAGGAATAGGATTTTTGGTGCTTTCCTTGTAGTAAATCTAGTGTGGGGCAGACCAGAGGACACTTCAGACCCCTGAAATGATGTGCTAGGTCTGAACTGATTCCCGAGGAGGACACCAAAACCCAAATCCCCATTGCTGTGTGGCAGCACGGGGGTCTCTGAGGAA
Source organism: Empidonax traillii (assembly GCF_003031625.1). Lineage (NCBI taxonomy): Eukaryota > Metazoa > Chordata > Aves > Passeriformes > Tyrannidae > Empidonax > Empidonax traillii. The sequence goes on along the minus strand of NW_020955294.1, from coordinate 1,070,917 downwards.
GCGCCAGTTGGCATCCCTGGTGACCCCAGGACAGCCCTGTTGGCTGCCCTTGGGCAGAAAGGTGCAGATACGGGTTTGGGAACAGCTACGGGAGAGGCAGCTGAGGGTGAAGCAGAGCTTCAGCTGCCTCTGGCAAAGACAAGAGCAGATGTTCCCAATAAAGCACCGACTCCTCAGATGTGGGTGCTGGGCTGATAACAAGCAGCAGGAGGGCCCTGTGCTATTAGACCACAATGAGGGCTGGTGTGGATTCTCTCCTGTCTCATAAACACTTCAGCTCAGGGGAGCTCTTCAGTGCAGCTCCATCCTTTACCAGCTGCCTGTGCTGGGAAACCCACAGGAGCTCCGTATCTTTGAAACCTCTCCCACTCTGCCAGGCTTGGCTGAGGTTTGCATGTGGTTATTAGAGCACAGGACAGGCAAGCGCATGTTTTATGATTCCCTCTCCCCCCCTCAGTGTGTTTTTTCATGTGTGTGCACATATCCCGCCGCTCCCGAATCAATTTTGGGTTGAATCCTTGCTTTGGTTTAATTTCACTGGCAGAGATGGGAACTTGGAGGCTTTCTTTTCTTTTCCTTCAGAGTTGCTTCTGTCTACTGTTTTATGAATATTCCATTGCTCAATAACGGGGGAGGGGAGGGGGTGGAAAATGAAATCCCAAGATCATCTATTAAAGGATGTAATGACCATGAATGCAACCAATATAGTTAATAACAGTCCAGGCAGAGATGGGAGACCATTCTCTTTTTTTGAGTAAGGGCCAACATGGCTTTCTGATTATCCCTTCTAGAGAGGGATCTGGATATTAAGGGATAAGTCATGCTAACTATTTCCTTCTTAGCCTCCTTATTCATTTATGCCTACTGGTTTTTGTCATCTTTAAAGGTGTTGTTTAGCCTGGTTTGAATTACTTGAAAGCAAATGAGTCCTTTAAAAAACAGCCCTTGAATCCATGGAGATGTTTGCTAAATCCTTTTGATTAAAGGGATGAGGTTTTTCTTCTTGAAGCAACATTTGGTAACAAAAGTAAGAATTATTCATAATTTGAAGTGTGAAAGGGAGGAATGAGGACTCCAGACTTGAGAAAGCTCTACTTGGCAGAAGGGGTAGAGGGTATTCAGTTTTTCTTTTACTTTCCTGTGTTAAACTTAAACATTTGGAGGCTCAACAATAATGTCACAAACACCAGCATGGAATTTTAGGGGGGAGAGGGGGAAGTACTGTTTCCTTTCCATAAATCAAAAAGCAGCAGAAACTCCCCATATTTTAACCCTGGAGCAATGGGAAGGTAAGGAAGGATTGGACAGAGAGAAACAAAGCCCTTTAGGCTAAAGAGCCTGTTGCCTGTAGGTTTCTCTCAGCTCTACTTCTCTCCTTTGTCCCTGTATCCTCCAGTCTCCTCCTCCTCCTCCAGTCTAGCTGCCTCTTAACCTCATTAATACTTTGCTTTGATGGTCTTAAGTTCTTGACAATTTATTCCAGATGTTTGCTACTTCGAGTGAAATAGACTTCCCAAATTTCCTGTTTACTCTTAATGTCTTTTGTCTTTTTCTTCTTTGAAAGTGTGACATTTTTTTTAACCTCTCAGCAATCCAGACATGTTAGTTCACTGTTCCACCCCCTCTTCCTCCTGGCATCTCCTGAAGTTCGTGGTGCTTTCCATAGAATGAACACTCCTTTTTTTGTTGTCTTCTTGTGGGGCAATCTTGATCTTTTTTCCCCTTCCTTAATTCTGCACACATGAAAGTCGAACTCAGAAGTTTTTCAGGTGCGTGTGGTGTTGCTTTTTTTCCCCTATGGGTGCAAACACAGAGGAGAGCAAGAAAATTATGGAGATAAAAAAAAAAATAAATCATCCTTTCTGACTGGCTCCAGACCAAATGTTCATCAAACATGGATCTGCCCAGGTTGCTGTTCCATCAGGTGCTTTCCGTGGATGGATTCCCTGGAGAGCTTTGAGTGGACAGTGGGCTGGCATCTTGTTGAGCTGTTCAAGGTGCAAAAGTTGTGGCTGCTGGGAAGTGCTGGCACAATTCCCTACACCGGGAGTGCAGTTGGAGGAGCACAACTGACCTGGGAATGGCTGTGCCCTTGGAAGTTCCCGTTATAGCAATAAAACCGTGTCCATTTTAAAGCGGTTGCATGGCTTTAATTATTCTGTTGTTTTCTTTAAAAACAAAACTAAAAACAAAACAAACCTTTATGTGAACCAGTTTTTCAAGTACAAAAGCTGTGCCTAGACCAGGCCTTAGGCCTTTCAATCTTGCAGACACTTTCACAGGTGCTTAACTTTACCACTGTGAGTAATCCTATTGATTTTAAACGGCACTACTCAGGCAATAAAGAGTGGATTTGTATGATCTGGGGCTTACCTGGGGGTATATCAGAACTCACTCTTCTGAAATTAATGATTCCATGGGTGGAAGAGGAGGGTCCAGAGCAGGATTTAGTTAAAATTAGTAGTACTTTTGCTTGTAGGCTTCCTTTGAAGTATTTAGCTGTCCTGTCTGCTCTTTTGAGTGCTGTATCTTGAAGACCATTTATTTTTATTTTTTTTTTGTTTAACTTTTGTTATGATGACCTTCAAAATAAATATTCAGGTAGTACTTGGTGTACTGCAGCTTTCCATGTCAGCTGTACCCTTCCACTGAGGCCTTTCCAGCTATCAGTGCCTTTGCAATGTCATTTTGTGGCGCCTGGCACTGGCTGAGCTCACGCTGTGGGTTTCCAGCCCCTGCATCCTTCTTTTCCATCCAGTTGCCTTTTTTTTTTTCCATGAAACTTGTAGCCAAGTGACAGCTCTGAAACTCCTGTCTCGCTCTGAAATTGTGCTGAAAGCAACCAACTCATTCCCAAGTTATTAGAGATGCAAGCTCGTGCACCCCATGCTCATATGTACATTATTCTTTGAGGGAAGTCAGGCAGAAAAAAAAATTAAAAGTGATTTGATTAGAGAAAGATGTATTATAATGTTATATAAGCTTGCAAATATGACTTTGCTGTAAGGCTGGTCTTATAAATACATTGCACCCCAACTTTTCTCTCTAAAAACAGGCATAAGGCTACAATGTCTGCAAAATATTAGAAAAGGACTCTTCCCTCAGAAGATGGTGGGCACTGAACAGGCTCCCCAGGGCGGTGGGCACAGCCCCTAACCTACCAGAGCTCCAGAAGCGTTTGGACAACACCCTCAGGCACAGGGTGGGATTACTGGAGTGTCTGTGCAGGGCCAGGAGTTGGACTGGATGATCCTTGTGGGTCCTTTCCAGCTCAGGATATTCTACGGTTCTATGAAACAGAGATAGACAAACATTTTGGAAGCTGCAGAAGGAAAATTCCCCTTTTCAGTATTTCAACCATATATATATGAATATATATATATATATATGTAGGCTTGGCACTGGGGCTGAGACCTGTGCCAGCTGCTGACAGGGAGTGAGTCACTTCTGCTCAGGTGTTTGCTGGAGAAGGAAATCTTTGAGTTGTGCTTAGCTAGAGAAATACTTAAGGGAAACAGCCCTGGTGCTAAAGCACCAGGAATCTCACATTGCAGCCAGCTTTGTCCAGTAGGTAATTACAGTGAAAGGTTTTATTCATTCCAGCCTGTTTTCTCCCTTAAAGGGGGCAAACACTTGCATTTTAATTTAAAGAATTTCAAGGGAGGAAAAGAAAAGGCAACAAAACAAACCCAGGTAGTGACCAAGCAATCAGGGGTGGGGGTTTAGGACACCAGGGGGAGATTAGGAATCCCGAATTCTGTCACTGACTTAATGACTCTCGAACGAGTTGCTTTGCACTTGCCCCTCTGATTCTCCTTGGATTAATTGTGGCACTTTGTTAGGATTCTTGGCACTGTACGTGTGGGGGTTTTGCAGGAGTCTGCAAGACCCACAGGAATTACAAGGTAGATGATGATAACTTGCATATCCATTATTGTTTCTTGGGAATTCTCAGCGGAATCACCTCATTCAAATCCAATTTGCTGTGAAGTTCACAAGGAAAACGTCCCAAATTCAAGCTCTGGAAATGCTGTTTCTTCCCTGCTGTTTGGGAGCGAGTAGTGCTGATCTTGTTTTTCTGCCTGTGTTTTTAGGAGACCTGTGGTGCCTTGGAAGGAAGATAAAGGTTACAGCTCCTTTTTCTCCCTCCTCCAGGCTGTAAGGCCAGCCTTCTGGGTGCTCCCAGGAATCCTGCACCTTCCCCAGTGATAGAGATGGGGGTTCCAGCTGTGTGACAGCCCAAGGGGTTGCTGCCACTGGCCTTACTCCTTCCAAGTACTGTTCTTGAGGCACTGCCACTGCTGCTGCCAGAACCTCAGGCTCCAGCTCAGCTCCTGCTGATGCTGTTGCTGGCTCAGGTGCCTTTTTGGCAGCTTTCTGGTTAGACAGTTGGTAGCTGCAAACATGGGGTGTGAAAGATTGGTCGCTACTTCATTTCTTTTCTCCTCTTTCTCTTCTTTTGCTCTTCACCATTTTTGGAGAGGAGTATAAAGGGAGACACACTGAGCAGAAATAATATTAATTCTGTGAATGTTCCAGAAGGTAATTTTTCAGTCCTAGATAAGGACTGAATTGTGTGTGTCCACATGAGGTTGAACCAAGGAATTTGGGGTTGAAGGCACAACAACATCCTGTGAGGAGAGCTGGTGAAACTGGAGCTCAGGGTAGAAAAATATCTTGGTCAGGTTGTCAGAGCTGTGCAGCTGTTCCAGGTTTTTCCTGTTATCCTGCGAAATAATCCACCCATTTCCATCTCCAAGATGCCCCTCAAGCCCTGCCTGGGAGGAATAGGATCACCCAACATGCTCCACACAGGATCTCCCTCTCCTGTGTTGTTTGGCAAAACAATTCAGTAGAATCTTTAGTGTTGGTTACAAAATACCCCATAGTGGGCATTGAAGCACATTGAATTTGCTAAAATGCTTCTTTACAGCTCTCATGTCTAGAAGCCCCAGCTGTGATCTGGGCCTTGTTGTGTGAGATGTTATGCAAATACATATTTTGTGCAAACAGGATGATGCAACCACATGGAAAACTTCATAATCAAAGCAGGAAAAGAGCAACAGGGGATAGAAAAAACCCACATGGAGTGGAGCTGCTTCTTCAGGGTCTTGTAGGAGGTCACCAGCAAAGGCAGGAATAGCAGTGGGTCTCCTGGGTTCCAGGCTGGTCCTTATCTGCCATGGCATCCTGTCTCTCCTAAAACACCCCTGTGCTTTTCCTGCTGCTTTGTAGCCTCTTCTACACCCTGTGGCAGAGCTGGAACAGTAAGTGGGTTCAGCTAATTCAATTTATCCTTCCCTATCCAAGCTGCAGGGCTCCTCTGGGAGCTGAGCTGTACTGAGCCATGGATGTGCCATCCCAACAACAACCTGTGGTCACAAAACAGGCTACCTGGTTTTAAATAGTGTCCAACTAAATATTTCTGAAGCTTATTAAATTAACCAGTTAGACCAAGGCAACACAGAAGGTACACACAGGCCAAAGAAAGCATTGTGGGTGCGACCTTTTGAAGGAGAATTATAGTTGCTGCTGATCAGGCTGTTACAGTAAATGTGGTGTCAGTGTTTCCATATTGGTCTCTCTTTTTTCTTTTTTTTTTTCCCCAATGTGAGAAGGTTTGCACCTCATGAAAAGGTTTTCATGTGCTGCAGAGTGTAAGGTGAAACCGCTGGATCTCTGTTACCTGAAGGGTCTGCGCTGTTTGTGCAGGGAAGGAGCCGCTTTCCAAACTGGGATTTGAACCCGATGCAGAACACCCAAAATTCTGGGGGGGGTTCAGCTCTCATCTGATTCTCCCCACCATGCAGAGTATTCACTCTGGTTCTTGTTTAGCACTGAAGGGCTGACAAATGCCTGAGCCAGGTACACCTGTGCTGTATTTGGGCTCTGTGAGGATTCCCAGCTCGTGCTCCGGGGCCGCAGGGAGGGAGGGAGGGCAGGAGGCTGCACAAGATCCTCGCCACAAAGAGCTCTGCTCCTGAGGAAGCTCCGTGGCTCAGCCCACACAACCGTGCAGACGTGCTGCACTTGATTAATCACGTTCATTATGGTCATGTTTTCACACCACCCAGAGCAGGGCACTGCAGAACCAGCCTCCCTTTGTTTCCCGTGGAACGTGCCAACCTGTTTCCCCAGGCCACACCTACTTTCTAATTTGAGTGACAAAATTAGTGAAAAACTGGTTTGAGTCTTGCTCCTCCATCCGCCTGGGCATGTTTGGGAATCCCTCAGAATGACTGAATTCAGTGGTTTAAGCTATTTTTTTTTTTATTGCACACCTCCCACAATAACTCTGAAGCAGCTTCATAATGGAAATGCTGACACGACTCGAGCCCTGGGAGTGTGTTCCACCTTCTATTGTTTGCCTTGGCCTCTGTATATTGTGTATTGCCTCACTTTAATTGGTTAATTTAATAAACTTCTGCCGTGCTGTATCAATTGCCTGGCTTAGCTTTTATCCACCAGCCTGATGAAGAAAGTATAAGTTTCAAAAGCCTTCCTGTATGAAGTTAATTAAATAAAAGGTATCTCCTACTGTACTTTGCATATATGTCTTGGAAAGACAGCTTGAACTGACACATTTTTACAATTAAAGCATTTAACAAAACCCTCAAAAAAAAAAAAAAAAAGAGGCAATTTTAAACTTGGGGCTGTGCAATGCTTCAGTAGCCGCATCTGAATGGTGTGTTTGATATGCTAGGCCAAACGGTACTTCAGATGGACTCTTGGGGCTGGAAAGGGGGAGAAAAGAGGGAAAACCATAACAGAAATGATCTGAAGGTATTGTGGAAGCCTTGCAGCTCAGGCACGTGTGAGGCTTGGGGGAGCTGCGCCGATGTGCTGGATGTTGCCGAAGCTCCTCATAGCCACCAGCACATCCTTTATCTCCTCTCTGCTCCATTCCCCCTTTGGAGGTGTCTCCCCTGTTTTGGGTGTCTCGTGAATCCCGGCTGTGGGACGTGGGGCTCGTGTGCTGCCATGGGGCTTTTTCCTGGGCAGCTCTGCACGGTCCCTGGGGGTGCAGCAGAGCCTCGTGCAGGGAGCGCTTAGGAGAGGCCCCCTGAGCACACGTGAGGGAGCGTTTGTGTGCGCTCAGCAGAGCCCGAGAGCACAACGCACGTGTAACGTGAGCCCATCTTCATCTATTTTAATCCTCAGCTCGAGCATCCCAAGGTTTAGGGGTATTCATCTATCAAGAGTGATTTAGATATACTTGATCGTGCCTCAGGGCAGGGGAACAGCCTAGGTTACTTCTTGATATCCCTTCCAGCCCTGTTTTTTTATGACTCTATTAGATCTGACAACAACAGAATCGTATACTTTGTTCCAAAGGATTCGTCCATTAATTAGTACTTTGTGGTGCACAGCTCCTCTTCCCTTGAGGAGCTCTAAGAGGTTGACAAGTGCTAATTAAGTCCTACAAGAACTGGTGTGTTGGGTAATTATTATTTTACAGGTAGAGAAACTGAGGTGCAAATGTAACCCACAGGAAGTTTTGGGACAGAATCTCACTTCGGTGTTTAGCATTTTAGCTGCTTAAAATTCTTGCTGAGCCGTGCCTCTGGGCTGCTGTCAGTGGAGAATAAGGTGGTGTTTCCCTCCTCCTGCCCACATCTGAGCTAGTCAGGGCTCTAACTGGCTCATCAGCCACATTTGGGCTGCATCAGCGTCAGAGGGGCACTGCTAGCAAAATTAATCTGGCCTGTGTGCCAAAAATAAGTTTATTTTTTCTCTATTACTGTGCTTCCTGGACTTGCAGAATTATGTGGGCTTTAAAGGGGAGCTGCCCCAGAGTCCTGAATCAGGCCTTTTGTATCAAGAGGGAGGTAACCTCTTGCAGTCCACGCCATTGGAGTGTAATTTTCAATCAAACATTTGCCAGTGTAATTAGGCTGCTTCAGAGTTCTCCGGTGTGGAGTGACACGGCCAAGTGGCATTTGAGAACACTTTAAAAGGAAATGGGCTAATTAGTTTAACTCTGGGTCAACAGCACGTCAGGAGCCACTGAGCCAGGCTGGGCCTCTCTCTGAATCTCTGGTGTTTGAATGTCTCTGTTTGGTCAGCACTGCCTTGCTAAAGGAGGGTCTCTCGTGTGGGCCACGAGGTGTGGCTGGAATAGTTTCCTTCGCGCTGTACAGGGTCATTATCCATTCCTGTATTTCCATGTATGATGTTGTATCTGTAGGAGAGACAGCACATGCTGCTTTTCCTGTGCCTTGTGTCCCACAACACCTGCTTGCAAGGCTAGACTTTGTGTAGAAATCCAGGAAAACCTGCTGTTCCTGGAAATAATAATACTTATTGCTCCTACGCAAATTCTGTCCCAAAGATTCAGTGATTCCACTGAATCCTGAGGTCTGTGCAGTCTGTGCACAGGGATCTGACTTTGATCAGCTGTGGATTCCGATGAAGCAAATTTTATTCCCCCCCAGCGGTCCCCAAACCTGCCATTTGTAAATTATTCAGGTGAATTGCCACTTCAGCGCTGCACACGCAAGCCAAGATCAATTTTCCAAGAGCTCTTCCTGGCTCCACCATTAAATGCTGGCAAACCAGGAACACAGACCTGGGAGGACAGATTCCAGGGTGGAAGCAGATTTGTCCTTGATGTGATGTCGAGGGGCTGGTTAGGCAAGTTAAGCTCCAATTTGCAGCGTGATGGGAATTGTTGCCTCGTTGCCCCTGTCGGGCTCTGTCACGCTGCTGCACATCCGTTCCCTTCGCTCCTCCAGGGTGTGGTCTCCAGGAAGGTTTGCATGCTGTAATTTGTGATGCTGCTCAGTTTAACAGCACCAAATTTGCCAGTCCAAGCTGTGAGAGGGTGAGGTGCCTATTAAGATTGGGAGGTTTTTCCTTGCTCACCCGTTGGTCTCCTGTAATCCCACAAGCCTGGGCGTGAGGCAGCTCTGCACGGCAGTAGGGCTGGGAGATGATGGGTTGATTATGAGGGCAGGAAGAAATAGTGGGAATGAGACCCAGAGACGTTTCTGTCTTGTTTTTGCTCCCTGATGAAGAGGCTTTCTTGACTGGGACTGCACAGATGAGCTTTGCAAGGAATCTTGTCCCAGATCTGTCCCAAACACTGTCCCCTGTGCTATGTTGGCTCCTTCCAGGGCTATCACACCATGATCACATCCACCATCCTGCACAATCCCTGCTTTAGTGTCCAGTTTCAGGGAATTCTTCCATATTCAACCTTAAAGAAACCATTCCTGTGGTTCTGAACATCTGTCTCTGTATTTAATGTTTCAGAAACAGGCCTGTTTTCTTTCACAGGTGGTCACTGCAGTGTGCAGGAAGGAGACATGGATCTCCCAGCTCTTTCCAGGGAAGCAATCCCAACCTGCTCTGCTGGAGAAGGCAGCAGGCAGGTGGAGAGGTACAAAGAAGCACTGGGAGCAAATCACACCCTGTGTTTTTCTTATGGTCAAGCCAGAAATGGCTTGTGAATGGACATTTCAATATACCCTCCCCCTCCTCAGCTCTTTGTGGGCCCAACCTCCTCAAACACTTCCTGCTCTGTGGAGTGTCCAAGTCTGGAGCCCGTTCCAGCCAGGAGAGGCTGAATTTTATGGCTCTGCAGAGAAGGAGTACTAAGGGAAGGTTCAGCATTCAAGGGCTGCAGCTGTGAGAGCCCAGCTGAGCAGACTGGCCAGTCCCTGCTGCTAAGTGAGCAAATCCCTGAGCAGAAACGTCCCTGAGCTTTGCCAGAGTGGCCAATGGATCCATATCCACATCCCAGCACAGAGCTGGGCATTTCAGCCTGAGCATTCATGTGAAATCAGAGGTGAAGGGCTGGCAGGGGACAGCAGCAAACCAGTCCAGGGGATGTTAAACACCCCCTCTCAATGCAGCCAGACCCTGTGTCCATCTGGCAGGTAATTAGCTGGAATTCTAGCTGAAGAATCAGTGAAGGGATCCCTCTTCCCACATCTCCTTGTAAAGTGACTACTCTAATTTTTGTGACATCCAGCTGGAGGGTCTCTCTATCTGTCGTTACAGACCATTAAACTCCTTCAGATCCATCTATATATTTTAAGTAGTTTCTGACCCTTGGGTGACAGTGGCTGAGGGGGACCTGATTTTTTTTTTTTTAAGGAACATTTTCTTGGATGGAAAGAGTCAAAAAGGCCTTGGCTACGGAGGGTGTGTGTTCACAGGCTCCTGTCCCAGCAGGCAAGGGCAGAAACTGCCTTCCACAGCAGTGTTGTATTTCCCAGACTTATAACATGTTGGATTGCTCCTGATTTTCCCAGGAAATGGGACAGTTTTCTGTCTCCAGCAAGAATTCCTCTGGTTTCTAAATGGCACTAGTCTTGATCCTGGTAGGCACGAGTTGCCCTGGAAGAGGCAGGAAGAAGTCAAAATGCTGCAGGGAACAGAACAAGCTGCTCCAAAAAGCTACAAGGAAAATGTTTCTTAAAGAGCAAAAAAAAAAAAGCCCCTCAGATTCAGGAGATGTTGGTGATAGCAGTGAAGGGACCAAAAATGGGAATTGGTTCAGCTTGAATGAAATGTTGTTTGACTCAGTACATAATGCTTCCTTTCATTAAAGTGCCTGCAATATTTTCTCGTTAATTGAAATTAATTTATTAATTTCAATTTGAAAACGTGTAAGCGTTTTCAGGCTGATGACTTTTATTTTTGCAGCTGAAATGACAAAATCCAACATGAATTTGCAATGTTTTTATTGACCCAAATATGCCTGTTTTCTTTGGGCTGGGATAAAAGTTTCAGCTGAGAAACTCTGCCTGCTTCTAATCTGGACAACACCTTCTGCCTAAGGATGCTTTCCTTCATAAATAAAGAGACAAATGGCAGGAATCAGAATGCAGGGAGTGAGTAGGTGCACTGTGAGGGTTGAGGATCTCACACAGACCAAGAAAAGATGACATGGGAAGAAGCTGGAGAGTGTAGCTTTGCTTAAACCCCTTTGGTGAGCCAAGAGGTGTTTTGTAGGGAGCATTAGGATGTTTGCACAGAACTGGGTTTGCTGTCGCTGTGTAAGGTGTGACCCTGACTTTTGTGATGGTTCTCCATCTCTGAAGCGTCTGCAGCAGTGGTGAACTTCTCCCAGTTACCTGAGTTAGGGACTTGCATAAATAAGAAAGCACAGAAATGTGTGGGGCAGCATTTCTTCCACTGCCATCTCCCAGCCACCATTTCCAGGCCATTTTCCTCCTCCCCCTTCTAACCAGTGGTGGGAATGATGTCCCAGTTGCCCAGTAACCAGCCTTCAACCTCAAAAAGAGTTTTCAGCCTTTATTTTGCCAGAATAAAGGGTTCTTTATTGCCATCACCAGGGATGAAAAGGTGGCATTTTCTTTGGTTGTTGTCAATAACAACAATATTTTCTTCTTGCAAAAGGACAATAGGAAAAGTTTACAACACTAATTGTCAGTGGAAGCAATTTTCTGAGAGGGGGGTCTGGGCTCAGCTGTTTAAATGTTTACTTGCTGGTGCTTGATTAAAAGCTAATTAGAGAAATATGATTTTTTGTAGTTTCTAAATCTGTGAAATCTGGTGTCACTCAAGGATTGAGCTTGTAATTACATACCATGTGTGGGGAAAAGTCCTATTGACAGTCCTCACTGATGTCCAAGGAAACAGCTGGAGTGAGTGTAAACATGGGGCACCTTGGAAAGCTCAACTCACTGGGGGCCTGTAGAATTTTTCTCTAATATACATTAAAAATTTATATAACGAGTACAGTGTATTAATAATAATAATATTTGAAAGTTGCTATATAAATAGGTCTACAAATATATATTGCCTATAATAACATATATTAATTTGATTTCATAAAGGAAACTCATGAGCTGAAACTCACATATCTGCCTCCCGAACTGCTTTTCCTTTGTTAGGAAACTGGAGGCTTTGGGGTCTGTTCTGAGAGAGGGGGAACGTTTTTTTGGAAGGTGTTCAGAACCCAGATTTACAGAGAGCTAAACAAAAGCTGGGTTATCAGAAGCATGTGCCGTGCTAAGGAGCATTTAATGAAGTTGAGACGTTTCTGGAAGCCGCTTCCAGAGGTGTCTGACTGCAAACCCAACTCCTGAGCAGCCACCTCTGGTGCCATCCTGAGTACAAGCGGGGAAGCGCCTTTCCCGAGGGCTCTCCGTGGAAACCCCGGGCTTGAGCTCCTCTCCACAAAGAAACTGTGTTGAAAAGCTTCAGTAGCGACCGAGTGTGCGTTTCTGCTACGCTTTAAGACACTTGCTCGTGTTTGGAAACCTCCCATTAAACCCATAAAGGCACACGATAAAAAAAAAGAAGGTAAAAATCAGTTCACACAGAAGGGAAAGGGAAGGGCAGAGGAAATATTCTGTAGGAAATCAAAATACACCAATCCTCTACAAATTCAGAGGAGATGAACTGTTTGCCAGCGACTACCTAGTTTGGGAGAGGGATGGTATAATCACCAAGCCCATTTTGAAATACACTCCTAAATAAAAAAGTGTTTTGTGCAGTCGCAGTAATTACTGGTTGCTCTCTTGCAATAGCCTGCAGAAAACTAACTCATGCATTTGACAGCAAACATGAATATGCTTGTAAAAGTGAGGGGAGTCGTTGGGCTTGTGTGAGCTTGAGCACTTCAAAACAAACCCAGAAGTGAAGGTGGAAGCGTGTTCCGACGCCGGGGCTCGAGTGAAGTCGAGGGGGGTGTGTTGGGATTAAATCCTGGGGAGAGAGGGAAGGCCCAGCTCGTTTTCAGCCTCTCCAGCACGGGGAACACTTGAGACCCCAAACTGCACAAGTAATGGGTGTTTTGAAGAACAAGGGCAATTGTCACACTGGTATTTATGTGGTTCTTCGGAAAACTGGACCTTGCCATGGAAAATGATGATTTTAGATACTTGTGCTCGCCTCTAACTGCTTCCTTTTTGCCTCTGGCTTGCACGAGGGCAATTTCTGCAGGAGGAAGCCTGATTTGTTTAGGGGTGAGAAATTGTGCAAACCCTAAAAATTTCGAAGAAGCAAACAAGAAGGTGCTTCAGGTTGCTTCTTGCTTTGCATGTGCTTACCCTGGTTATCCCACCCGGAGAATCTGCAGGCAGGAATTTTCAGGAGCATTCATTGGACAGGCTTACAAGGAAATATGGCAAAGTTTGCAATGGGCAGTGAATTTCAAAAATCTGTGTGTGCTGCTGATTCTCTTTTTATATATCTGAGCAAGGGGCAGAGGCACCTCATGTGACCACACCAAGTTTCTACTTAGAAAATTTGGATTCTTTAGGTTTGGTGTGTATGTTGGGAAGTATAACATCAGTTTAAAAATTCTTCTAAACTGTAGAAAAGTTCCTAAAATGAAACATGGGGGAAAACCCTGGCAGTCTGTGTAAAATAATATGCTGATTTCTTGAAGATGAGGTGCATGAAGTCTACTGAGAATTATAACTCACGCTATAGAAATTACACATCTGATATCTACCCATTTTTCATTTGCATCATGGAGTGCAAAGTGCAGGATTCTTACAACTCAAAGATCTAAAACTTCCTAATTACTGGTAAATTTAAAATTTTCTATTTACAAGGAACAGAGTTTCACTCTAGTTCTGAGGGAGCAAGTTTTGCTCTTGCTTGCAGAGAAGTTATCGGGAAGGCTCCTGCTGTCTGTTGGATCTACCCATAGATAGAGAAGGATGGTGGGAGTGGTAAATGAACTCTTTTCTCCATAGCAGGGCTTAACGAAAACCATTTGGAGCAGGAGTCATCCCCATTGTGTTTGTGCTCTCTAATGTTATTTCTAGCTGCCTCCTGCACTGTGTAGGGTTGCTCAGTCCCTGGCATTAAGTCACTTATGAACTTGACAATTTCCTGATAGATTGTTTATCAAAGAAAATATTATGTCAATAATGTCTGAAAGCTGTAGCAATCCTGCTCCCAGCCCAGAGATGTAAATACTGTGTTATCTCATGGCACAGCCTTAAATGACGCCACACATCTTGAAATAACATGTCCAAATGTGTCAGAGGAAGAGATTGTTAAAACATTTGCCTTACATTACCTGCCTGCTAGCAAATGGGTGGTGAGAGACCTAGAGTTTAATTTTTTTCTTTTTTCTTTTTTTTTTTTTTTTTTTTTTTTGATGTCTGTTAGGCAGATCATGCAACCATCTAAACACAGTTCTGGAAAACCTGTTTGCTGGCTTACTCACAGCCCCAAATGGCTTTGAGTTGCAATAGTGTGGTGCCTAAGCCTTCGGGGGAAAAGAAAAACAGAGCAAACCCAACCCAGTGCACCTTCTAGAACAACATCTTCCGAATTTGTGAAGATTGGAGGGGAGGAGGGAAGGGAAAAATGGCCTGTGTGTGAAACCACGAATTATATTATGTCTGCCAAACCCCTTTGAGAATTGGACCAACTGTCGGTTCAAATGATTTGTGCTTATCCAAACTTTACTCATCAAAGGTTTTTATGAGTTCACTTTGGCAATGGCTGTGTTTTTCCATGTGGTGAAATCATACACCTGGAAAACATGCAGCCAAAATGGTGTGGAGCCTGAATAACTCTCCTTGTTCTCCAAATGCTCTTGAGCTTTAAGCATCATGGTAGTTAAAGTGTTTGTGGTCCTATAAAATTTGTACAACTTTATTGTAAACCTGACTCTTGCATAACCCCCTCGGCCAGATGATTGGCAGCTTGGTTGTGATCTCGTAACACAAAAAGGAACAAATATTGGGCTGAATTTTTACCGTACAGAGGGAAGAAAGCTGAAAATCTTTACCTTTGTGTAGGCCGTGCGTGGTGGCACAGAAAACATCCTGGAGAGTGGCAGCCTATGAATAACCCTGGTTTATGGTTTGCTTCACAACAATGTGCAGAGCCCTGTCCAAAATGAGGCAGCTGTGGGGTGGACAACAGCAGTCAAGACAACTGCACTTCACAGAAGTTATGGGGAGAGGCTGATGGAAGATATGGCAGAAAATTCAAGGGAAAGGGTATGTCAACAGCAGTGCTTGATGTTGACCTTGAAGTTACCTTAACCAGTCTGCCTGTGTTGTTTCTCGCAGCCTGCAGCAAAGCCAGTTATATTGCCCTTCTGATTTGCAAGTTGGGCCCTCCTAGGACTTGTTTTGAGGCCAGCTTGCCTTTCCCGTGGGCAGGAGAGAGAAGCAGAGCTGGGGAGGAGTGGTGGGAAGTGGGAATGGTGGGATTGTTGTGGGTTGGCTTCTGTGGCACGAGCCTGTGCTGGCTGCAGACGTGGCTCAGGAGAGCTCGGGGCTGGAGGCCTGGCAGTGAGGGCAGATCTCTGATCTGCCACCGAGCCAAAATCCCAGGGTTGTGCTGGTACCACTGATAATTTGTGGCTTTGGCAACCTCGGGGTTAATCCCCCTGGCATTCTGGGTGTCGTGGGGAGGGTCTTTGAGCAGGGCTGCAGATGTGCAACTCTTTGTATTTAACTGAGGAGCGCCCTTCCCCTGCAGTGTATTGTGTTATTTCCCAGCTGCAATTAAGCTGGAGTTCTCTAGGGAAAAAAAAGGGTGCAGCATTAGCTCAAAATGGCATCACGGAAGGAAAGATGCATAAAGGAGTGTAACAAACCTGGTGAAGTCGTAAAGAATTCAGGCTACGGTGAACATCAGCTTCTTGCCTGCAATGCCCAGTCACTTGTCTTTCTGTTTACACAACAGAAGAGAGTTAATATGTTTAGAAAACGGCACTTGCGTGTGTTTCTAATGGGAGAGGAAACCCAGCAAATTGATGTGACTCAACAAATTGAGGATACAGGGCAGCTCACAGCTCTGAACAGGCCGTGTGCACATCGGCTTGAAGGGCTCTGGCCTCTGGCCAGGGGAGATACTTCTGACTTGCAGGGAGCACAGAGGAACAAGGAGGACACTGAGCTGGGTCTGGAGTGGTGATGCTCCCGTGCTCGGAGCAGAGCCTGCCCCACAGCATCCCTGCCCGCCTCTTCCACCGGGGAATGGCAGGGATTGAAAACAACATAAAATGGAATTTAAAAGAACGTGAATTATTATGAAACACTGCATAAAATGCCTGAGCTGTTAGTTGGCTTCTACCTGGGCACAGGTCTGTGTGCTGCTCTTGCTACTGTAATATAAAGGTCTTTGTTCTCGCCCTCGCATAATAAGACCCCACCTCATATCTAGACAGCCTCGTGGATATTTTACACACACGTCTCATTTAGCTGTTAAATATTGCTCCAAAGCTCACACGTACACCGAAAGAGCCGTGTATTGTCAAACTGGTTTGAAATCTATAAAGAAGCAGTGCTTGGGAAGGGCTGAAAGCTGCAGAATTAAACAGCATTCCTTGTAATTTTGTGGCCTTGTAACATGCTACTGAGTAGGAGGAGAAAAGAAGGAGTCTGGTGGCTGGATTGGGTCTGTGTTCCCTCTGTTGACATGGGGTGGGTGGAGAAGGATGGTAATGGTGTTCCCAGCCCTGGAAGGAAGACCCTTGGGGTTTCACCCTGGGACAGAGCGGCTGGATTCACCACCCAGGCTGTTTGTCTTTTAAATAAATGTTACTGCTTCTTCCCCTTGAATTTAATCTCATAGACCTGGGGAAACCCCTTTTTGGAGGGTCTCACTGATGTGAGGTGGGGGACCCCTCCTGAGGCCATGGTGAGGCTGTGAGGGCCTGGGATCCCAGGTGTGATCCAGGGACAGGGTAGGAACAGCTGTGAATTCCTGGGGAATCTCCTCAAGGCCAAAACACTTGGGTTGTCAGAAACCTGTGCGATGTTCAGTGTTGGACTCATGACTTTTTTACTCCTTTTTATTCTCTTTTTCTCCTATTGTATTAGGGGAGGAATCTGCAAAAAATCCCAAGCCCAAAGGCCCAACCCCGAGGAGCCTGTAAACAAAGCTAAAAGTTAACACATGAGCTGCTCTGAGAGAGGAGGGAAGGGGAAGATGTTTTTCATTTTGTGATGAGTTGCTAACTGGGAGTCCCTTTGCCATCTGCTCGTGGGAAAGCCCTGGGAGGAGGCTTTGACGTACAGCCCATGGAGTTCCCACTGCTCCCCCTCCCAGCCGTTCTCCGGCATGGAAAGCTGATCCTGCTGTGAAAGCACCACATGCTGGAGATCTGCCACACTCTTATGGGGAATTCTGAGGCAAAATGCCTCCTGTCCCTCCCTGCACAGTGGGGACAGCCAGTGCTTCCCTACCACATGGGGCTTTTGTAGGGACAACGCTCATTATTGTAATTTCCTCGGCGACTGGGATGCTGGAGTGGTGGGGAGAGCATGAGCAAATCCTGGGTGATGGGTATGGAGAGTCCTTGCCCAGTCAGCAAGGGTTTTTCTGCATTCTGTGGGGATGTTCCAAATTATAAACCCAGCAGCTGTGTGGTTATGACCACCCCTTGGGCTGGTTTATCTTCTGGCTGCAGTTGGGCCCCGTTCCTCTCCTCCACATCCCCTCTGTGCCCAGCCAGTTCCCCGCAGAGGTTTCCCCAGAGGCTGCAGAAAAGTCACTCCGCAGCTCCCAGTTCTCAGGTGCCCGTTTACAGATATGTTAAACACATAAATTAAAAACATCCTCCCTCCCTCCTGTCCTCCCCCACGTTGTCTGGAGCAGCCATCACATGACCTCCCGCCTGGTGGAGCCGATGATGCAAGGCTGGAGATTACTCTGCTCGCAGGAGCTGCGAGGCAGTTCCAGCCCTGTATTCTAATGCTGTGCCGGTCGGCGCCAACCGGGTAATCTCTGTGATAGCCTTAGGAGCAGCTTTGCCACGAGATCTTAGCAATGATACGTTGCCTCCCTGTGAAAGTGCTGAATTAAACAAGTATTTGCAAATTTTCCATGGCCGTGAAATTCCATTCCCCCCCCGAACAAAACTGGGGAATTTTCTTCAGTCTGTGGGAATGAGATATGTGGAGGAATCCTGTGGTTAGAGTGTGACTCTGCCCTTTTAAGGTACCCTGCCCTCTGTTTCTCCTGTTTCTTAGGGAGTGAAATCTTTTCTAAAAAATTCCTGCATTATGGTTCAAAATGTTCTGTATCACTGAGGGGAAAGAATTGGTAAATCTTTTATTATGAACCCAGGAATTTTGCTCCGTAGCTTTCCAAGGGTGAGCACCTGCCCCTTGTTTCATTGAGTGAAGGATATGGAGTTCATGAAGCTTGTCTTGGTGTTGACTTTATCACGCTGATGTCCCCCAGATTATCAAATTCTATTTGTATTAACATATAACAATTTCTGTCTGTATTGGTGGACAATCGTACATGCAACTGCACTGTATCACATGATATGAAATATGTGATTCATCCTTTGTTCCTTGTGAATCTGAGAACTGGATCTCCTGCCTTCCCAGGCTGTCTCTAATTTAGAGACTACAAGCTTGAGGCATCAAAATCTGCTCCATCTGTGGTTGTTCCAGGGAATGGATTCTTCACCCAGTTAGGCCAGTGAGGGGAAGAGCTTCCTTCCAACCCACAGCTCTGCTGGGAAGGTGCAAAGTCCTCCTCTCCCTTTGTCTCTCGTGAGGACAGTGGGTACATCCTTCCACTTAATGTGTATTTAGAGCAGTGCTGCCTTAAGATCAAAAGAATTACCCTGGATTTGTACCAGGGTAGCTAAACATGGAATCATACATAATTCCCAAGCACATTTGTCTTGCAAGAACCACACCTGATCTGCCTCCCAGCCCTTATTTACATGAGGCGTCCTCGCTGTGTTGGGAACATCTGGGGTGGGGTTGCTCGCTGCCAGGGTGGGCAGAGCCTGGATCTCACCCCCTCTGTGACCCTCCTGACTGCTCACAGCCCTTCCTCAGGCAGCAGGAACATCCCTCTGCTGGGCTCCTGCGTCTCTGTGGTCTTAACCACTAACCTGGTTTATCCCTGAGCACAATGGGGTGAAATCCTGCCGAAGAAAGACACATCCCCAGTGTTTGCAGGCTGAGCACATCAGCCATGCATGTGTAGTTTCTAGCACAGAGAGGATTAGAATAAATGCATTCTTAGTAGATACTGTTTTAATCTTTCAAGCTAAACTTAGATCTCGGACACCTGTCTCTGCAGCAGTCTGTCTCTTGAGCTCATGAATTTTGTGCACAGCTGTCAGTGCTGTATGTGGGGTTCTCTCTTTTCAGCTGGCTTTATTCCCAGTTGGCTGAAAAGTAGGAGCCTGTCTTAGAAAGAGAATTTCCACTCCTGCATACTTTGATGGAAACAAGAAGATATAAAACAAGATTTAATGACCCAGGGTTTTTTTTTTTTTTGAACCATTTATTAGCTGTTCTGTACATACTCAGTCTCTGGGGAACTAAGTTACATATTATGATAAGTATAGAGTGCCTGTTCCCTGTGGACTTTGTTTCATGATTTATGTGGATAAAATAAAGCATATAAACCAAATAAATTACCTTGGATAGCTTACTTTGAAATAGGACTCCGGGAAGTGCCACGAGGTGGCCAGATGAGATGCTGACCTGAAGCAGTGGTGCTAAAATGAGTACAGCATCCCCTGCTCCTGCTAAGCCCTTTCTTCAACTCTGAGGCTGAAGGTTACAAAAGGAGGAAAAGGCTTTTCCCTAGGGAAAACATCCACCTGTGTCTTCTTTATTCCTTTGGGACTGATTAGATGGGATATGCCACAAGCTGAATGGCTGCACTAAGAGCTTAATGACAACTGGTGTCTGCAGGGCTTTGCAGCTTTGTGAGCTGGACTTTGATCGGGGCTGGACTTGGATGATCCTTTGTGGGCCCCTCCCAACTGAGGAGATTCTGTGATTCTGTGATTAAGAAATGGCTATTTGAGACTTTGGATCCCACCTTGTTCTTCTCACCCTCTTGGGATGGGAATAAAAGCTGCCCAAAAGGAAGGGTTGCCTGGCAGGATGTGGGGGCCTTGCTCTGATCTGGCCTGAGTATCCTCAACCTTCCAGTCTGGGTCATTTTAGGTGTAGCTCGAGGCAAATATCCAATTCAGAAGCAGTAGTAATTGGGTGTTCTTGCTCAGAGGGAAATCCTGTCCCCAAAACTCTTATCTGCAAAGAGTTTAAGAAGCCTCGTGCTGTGTGAGGGAATAGTAAAAGTGAGCCCTTGTGGGCAGTAACAGGGATGCATTTCCAGGGAAAGGCATGTCCTTTGGCCCAGGTCAGGGGAGAGGGTGCATGTGGAGATTGGGTTTGCAGAGGTGCAATAACTGGCATTTTTACTGACAAGTCACCCCGTGAGTAGCAACAAGGCGGTGGAAACAGAGCCCAAAAGTTCCAGTGCCACTTTCTGCACAGGGTGAGTCAGGCTTGGAGGACGTGGCAATACTGGAAGGCTCAGCAGCTTTAGCTGTGCCAGGAGTGCAGATCTCTGTGCTGTGCTGCTGAGAGGGGCTAACTGTTTTCCTACCTTGTTTTTGCGAGTTTTCTGTGACTGTTTTTTGGGAAGCAGAAAGCTCAGCCCCCCCCGGGTGAACACGAGCCCCTCTCAGCAGTTTGTAAGAGATGCTGCTGAAGCCATGAGTGGAATTCCACGGGGGAAGGCGCCTGACAGAGTTTTGTATCCTCTCTAGAAGGGAAAAGCAGCAGGAATTTGGCTCGTGCTGGAGGATACACCTACACCGGCAGATAATGATTTGATCAATCGGCAGCCTTGTCAGATCGGACCCCAGATAGGGTGGCTCCGTGCCAGGGGCTGGATCACAGAGACTCTGTTTGATGTTATCACGGTTGCAATTAGGTTACAAGCACTGCTTCACGGCACAGGCCAAGTGCTGGCAACCCGGAGGTTCATTTCCCTGCCCTGGGAGGCCCCGGGCACGACTGGCACCTCTGGTCACAGCCGGCACCGCTGTCACCCGCTGCCACGGCCGGGGAGGGGGACAAAGGGGGTCGGGAGGGCACCCCCTCAATCCCTGCCCGGGTTTTGGTTCCCCTCGAACTCTCTGTCAGCCAGCAGATGAGAGAACAAGTAGATTCGGTTTCGGGAGACCTCGGGGCTCAGTAAAAAAAGAAAGCTCAAAGGAATTACTCTGTAGAAGAGTAAAATACCAGGTGTAACATGCAGCTAATTATGCCACTGGTTTACAGGATGGATTTTAAATGTTTCTTTCTGAAAAGCCTGAAAGGAAAAAAAAATCAAAGGGGAAAGATTGAAAAACAAGTATGAGAAGATATAAAACAAGATTTATATCTAAATAATTTCCTCTAATTGCTGTTAGAAGACATTAATTTTCCTTTTGATGCTCCACTTTACCTTAGGCTTTGCTGTACCTGCCAGGATGGCAGGGAGTCAAAGAGGATTAGCTCAGCAGCTCTCTCTGCCTTAGTAGCCTCTGTAAAAGATTTAGCAATGGGAAGAATATACACAGCTTTAAAAAAAAACAAAAACCAAACCCACCTTCAACCTTCGTTTATCCCGTGCAATCCTGATGACCTCACCAGCATCCCGTGGGTACAAATGAGGCAGGATCTGGGTCCACAGTGCCAGGGGGGTGTGTGTTGCTCTTTTAAAAACACAGAAGTGCCTGATGTACCTGTGGCTGCTCAGGTGTCGGTGGTGGTTTCAAAACCATTTCAAGTGGAAAACACTTTGTCCATGCAGACAGCCCAGCCTAAAGCCCAGCACCAGTTAAGGTCTGCCTAAATCTTGGTCTGGAAAGGACTTCAATAACTTATTGCTCAGGGGTGAGCATCCCTTTGCCATGGGGGGGCTTTGCCTGGGGCGAATCCAGACAGAAGCAATAGGAGAATATTTCATTTGCCCAGATTTTTATAAGCTTTTGTTCTGGTTTGCACATGTGTGGGCCATCTCTCTGTGTCTGTGGTGGCATTTGGGCTGTGATTCCATTGTTGCCCGTTTTTCTGTCTCCTCCATCTGAAGATTGCACAACTTTCTGGACTGAGACTGACCCAGAGGTTGCAGCTCACCTCGGAGTCTGCTTGCTGAGACTCAGCCTGGCAGCGTTGCCAGCTGGATAGGTCAGATGAATTTTGTTTCACCTCTTGCTTTGTCAGAAACCTTCAGTTTAAGGGCACTTCTTGATCTCTGATTGCACCTGAAATCCAGAATTGCTGCTGGTGGTTGTGGCAGCCACTTCCCAGCTTGACTCAGAGGCGCAGACACCCGTTCACAGTTCGACAGGAGTGGGAAAGTCCACATTCCTCAGGCTGTGCTGAATATCTCAGCCTGGAAGTGTTGTTTATCAAAACTCCTCTCAGATGAACCTTGCGGTAATTCTCCATTAATTTATTTCCTCCAGTTATTACAATGAGTTCTGCCCAGGGGTATCCTAGAAAACCACTTGGCAGCAGCAGTGGAGCAAAATGAAGTGCGGTTGGCTGGAAGGAGCACCCTGTGCCACATCACAAGAGTCGATCTCTTATTTTCCCACTGCTTTAATCTATTCTCTTCTCTGTGTAGGGCTTAAACAAAAGTAACCTAAGAAGATCCTGTCTCTTTGTTTCTCTCCTGCATATCATTTTGCTTCTCCAGCACAGCTCACAGCTCAGCAGTGCTGTAGATGGGCCTTCTGGGTGAAAATAAAACTGATGCACAAGTAATGAGACTCAAAAGCTGCTTTTAAATTGCAGGTTGAAGTTATGAATAAATCCCTTCCTTCAAATGGAAGTATAGGAGTGTGCAGTGTGTATTCACCATCGAGCTCACTAAGATCATGGTTTTCATGAGAGTTGTTCTCATTATCTAAGCCCTGCAATAAATACCCAGGCTGTCCAAAGGAGTTAGTGTGTTGAAGACAGACACTGGTTGCTGAGCTCTTCTGAAAATCTGGTCCCGCTAAATCAAGAGCAGACAGTCTCTCTTATTCATCTCCTTGTCTGCTCGTGGTTAAACAAATGCTTTTGAGTCTGAGGAACATTAAAATTCTGCAGCTCCCATAAATGACTTTGATTTCAAGACGAACAACGAGATGTTACAATCAAAACCAAAACCGCTGCAGAATCCAGCACTGGAGGAAGCTGTGCTAATTTTTTCAGGAACAAATGTAGAAGTCAGTAACATGAAACAGCTGACCACGAGCCAGATGCTTCAAAGCGATAACAAGTAGTTCAGGAAGCCCCCAATAGCTTTGGTTTTCCAGAGAACTCTCAGATCCATATGTGTACCTTTAGGGGTAGAACTACTTTAGCAAATGCAATAGTGCTCCAGATAGGAAAACAAGAACAGACAAACACCAGTCAGTGCCTCCTCAGTGGGGAGGAGGAGATTTGTCCTTTCGAATACCGAGTTAGGAATTAAGTTATTTTGCACAAGAAGCAGCTAAGGAGCAGAATCAATAACAACCAAAAGACTTCCATCTGCTTTAATATGTTTGATGAAGTCCCCTTGCCATCGTACTCAGAAGCAGCTCACACTGGCACGAGGAGTAGATTCCAAAATAACTACTCAAAGAAACGTGCATGATTTTCGTTCTTCATTCCTGCTCAAGAAAACTCTTCAGTGCCCCCAAATGGGACTGTGCCTTCTATTAAATCCAATGTATCTTGCCTGTATTCTGACCCACTGCACCCTCTTTAATCACAATTTGACCAAATTTAGCACTGAGTAGGGGTGCAGACTGAACTCAGTGGTTTGGATCTTAAGCAATACCAGAGTTACTGTGACTTTCTCCTGTCAGACATGTTCTTATAAGGACGTCCTGTTCTGCTGTCAGGTTTTTCATTTTCAAAACAATGGATGAGTGTTTGGGAGTTGAGAGAAAGAAAACCAGTCTCCTAGAGGAGATAAGATCTGATATAGAGACCTCAGAAAGAAAATAAGGCTAAATTTATAGTTGCTGGAGTGTCTGCTCTGTATCTTATTTATCATTTTTTTACATTCACCTGAATGTGTACTCACTGCTTCTCGAACAATTTTGTGTCGCTAAAAAAGTTCTTTCCAGCAAATTCAAGGAACAATTTAAAGAGTGTAAGAAATGGCCAAAACCTCAGAGGGCCGCCTACCTGAAGTTTTATCCCAGGCTCTCCGAGTGACAAAAGCAAATTAGGGAGTGATTTGATTTTATTTTCGAGTGAGGGGTTTATTTACTTGCCTGGGACCTGGGGCACAGCCAGAGAGAGACCCCGAGGTGTTCCCAGCCCGGGTTCGTGCCAGCTCTGCTAGACAGGGCTGCTGCCTTGTATTAGAGAAACTTGATGATTAAAAAGGAACAGCTAGATATATCTAATTTAATAAGATACAACCCATGTGGATCATAAAAGGGAGATCATAGCTGATTAAAACTGCATGAATTGTTTTAAGTGCATTCCTCAATTTTTAGACTAGAACAAAGGAGATGACCTGATTTATCCTGGAATATGGAGATAGATAAGAGCAACTACCTCGACTAGACTTCTCCTCTGCCAATTCAGGATTGTATATTTAAAAACTAGTCTGGACAAACACTAGCTGTGTGCCAAGCAGCAATGTTTCCATCACTTCCTTTGGAAGATTATTCCATACACTAATAGATCTTGTTGTCAGGAGGCTTTTTCTTACAGCCTAAATCACTCACCTCAGAACATTAAGGAACTCAGGCAAGAGTCTAATGGGTTGGGGTTTTTTTCCCTTGTGCCTTTCTCCTCTCCAGTGTCTCCAGGCTGTAGCCATGGAATGTGGAGCTGCTGCTGAGCCACATTATCAAGAGTTTGGGAAGACTCTGTATGAAACAGGCTGCTCTGAAAGGCCAGGGTAGAGACTGGTTAAAAATTGGCTTCTGGATAGAAAATAGAGGATGTCACAGCCAGGAAACAGTTCAGGATGGGGAGGTGTGGCAAGGGTCATTTTAGCTACACTTTTGTTTCCCTTATACATAAAAATGATCTTCACCCATTTGGGGCTTGGAACAAATTGCTGTTCAGGCAAAAGGAGACTGAAGAGAAGGTTTCTCAGTAATAGCAGAGCAGTGCTTGGCTGTGGTGGTACAATGGGGAACTGAGCTGACCAGTCTGTCTGTTTGTCCTTATCCCTGGTCGTTGTGGTGCAGGACCATCATCCTTACCTGCTGTGGGCCATCTGTAAATAAATAAAACCAAAGCAGGAGTAGTTTAAATGAACTACCTTAATGTATTGGTCTGATAACAGATTTATGGGCCTGTTTCCACTCCCGTGAGTTGGCACAGCTCCACTGACCGAATTAGGGCTGCGCAGATTTACACCAAGCCGAGGATGTGGCTCGTTGCATTTCATATACCAGGAACTCTCAGGCCAAAAATAGCCAGAGATACCTTGAAAGGAAATGCCATGTGAAATGCTGACCGAGAACAAGGCTGTGGGGAGGAGGAGAAGGAGGAGGAGGAGGAGGGGAATATTGCTGGTGACTAATACGCTACAGCCATCTGCACAAACTGGCAGCTGTAAAGTAAAAGCAAGGAGGTTTTTGCACTACATATATATATATATGTTGGAGCATTAGGTGTAAAGCGTGTGGGTATTCTGTAAGGAAGCATTCAGCATTAATCAGTGGGGAACGTGGAGTAAAACACGTAGGCCATTGTGTGAGGGTTTAGTTACCTCATTATGGGAAGCGTGTCGCACATTTGAGAGCGAGGAAGGGGCAGTGTAGGGCAACCAAAGTTATTCAGGGATTTGGGGAATGAATTATAAAGAAAGATTAGCTAGGCTTGGCCTCTATAACTTTGAAACAATTGTTGAGCTGAGCAGCTTGCTCAGGCACGGTGGTACAGAATTGGAAGCTCAGGGAAATAATACCTTATCTGAGGCCTCTGACAGACTTGCTGGAAAAAGCACCGTGGAAGATTGGGAGGGTGAAGCTCCGTCTCGGTGTGCTGGGGCTGACCCTGAATCCATGTGTGGGGTTTGAGTGCAGGGATGGCTGAGAGCACAGGGAGTTTAGACACCTGCATGTCATTCCCCTTTGAAGTTGGAGGGCGTTTCTGTGGTGGGAGAACTGAAAGAAGGGGAGATCGTGGCCCTGCTGAGGCATCGGTGGTGCTGCTTTCACCGAGGCACTCCACATCCCTGTTTTGTGTGAAGTCTCTCGTTGGCTTCTCAGGATTGAAAAGGCATGACCTTCAATCCTGGCATCAGGTGTGTTTTTGTTTTCAGCCCACTTTAGCTTTCACTGTGATGTTTCCAGCCAGGTTTCGTGGAAAGCTTTTTGGAGAATCCATCCCATTTTAGCATTCCCATACTGAGGATCTACTTTCAATCTACCCTTCCTATCACTGGGAATTAAACCAGGACCCTTAACCTGTCCATGGCACCTCAGATCACCCGTTTATACGACATGAACCAAGATGAGTTTGCAGTGCCTTGATGTGGATCAGTGCCCTCTGCTCTCCCATCCAGTAAAGGTGTCTCTCACAGAAGTGTGTGGATGTTTTGGGGGAGTTACTTGCAGTAATTCCTGAACCACTCCATGGACAGGCAGGAATAAGTGTTTAATAATAATGAAAATACAACAGTGCCTGCACATGAATCACCACTTAGTGTTTCCAAGGTTGGGGGTGAGAGGTGGAAAGGAAGTTGATCTGAAATGCAGCCAGAGCACGCTGTTGGTGTTTTAGCAGGAGACTCCCTAAAAAATGTGCTCCTTTCTCCTGGCTGATGGCTCCTGAGGAGCAGGCCTTGTGCTGCCAGGAGAGCCAGGCAGGCAACAGGACCGAGCACGGGAGATAGTTTGGCACGAGGTGGTTTTCACAACGTGCCACTGGAAAAGAATAGATGGAGGTGCTGCTCTGTCAGATCCTGTGGTAGCTGGTCCTGCTCACCCTGCTGGCCCTCTCAGGGTGTGTGTCTCTTCTTGCTTTTTATGTGTGTGTGGGGGTGGACACCACCCCCTTTCAGGTTATTTTATTTTCTCTTTAGCCAGGAGTGACTATTTCTGAGTTGAGCAAAGCTGATATGAAATAAAGGGAAGCCCAGACTTTGGGCTGTCCCTGTGAGGGACACCCACCAAACCCATCCCATAATCTTCTGCTGAGGTTAGCTCTGATGAACCTCCTGCATGGTGAACTTCAGCTGTCTGGTCTTCACTTGGTGTTGAGGGGTTTTTTTCTGTTTTGGTTTGGTTTTATGCCTTTTTTTTTCCTTTCTTTCTTTAACCTCAGGACAGTTCAAATGTGTTAATTACTCCGAGGTAAAGGAGGAGACATCTTTTAATGTGAAGGCTACCCCTGCACATGTGAAATATTTAACACTTGGTATGCTGAGACTTGCTCTTCAAAGCATTTTTGTTAGCTCCAGGGGTAAATAATGTTTGGCAAGGATGATTTAGCAGGCACCAGAGAGAGGGTGCCTTCACACAAGGAAATCACCCAGACACCCCTCCAGATTTCCAGCTAATTCCAATATCCCCCATCCATCTTGTTCTGCTGAAGCACAAAAAGCCCAAAGGAGGGGGGCCAGACACCGTGTCCCTGGCAGGAATCTCATTTTATCTTGCAAATTTTATTAGCATCCTTTCATATGTACCAAATATTCTATTGGCATTTACAGAAAGAAAAGCAGTTGATCAGATTGTAGATGCCTGATTCAGGGCGTGCATATGGTTAAATCCCCTGATGTTTTCTTTACAAACTAATTCCTGGCCAATTTGGCTACGTGAGTCAAAGCCTTAGATGGCTCCCCAGCATTGAAGCTTCATGGAAAACTTTAGTCTCCTTGATGAAAGGCTGTATCCACAACACAGAGATCTTCTGAGTTTTGGTGTAACTGCAGTGCTGAAGAGTTTGTTTCCTTAAAAAAAAAAAAGAAAAAAAGCTATAATTAGTGCCATAATTAAGCAGACAATTTAAATGCAAACTAAAAGGAAATTAATTTCAGGGGGGGATTTTTTTTTTTGATCTACCATTCCCAAGAAAAATTTTTTTTTTTTCTCCTTGTTCAGAAATTCAAATACTGAAAAACTCAGGGGCTCGGCCAAAATACTTTTGTTTTTTATGCATTTAGGTTTTCAGGAAAAATAGGACGAAAATTTTCCACCCGAACCCAACACTTTTCACAACCTTTCATGTTTCCTTGGAAATTTTTCCTTCCAATTTGTTTTTGTTGGAGAAGTCGGGCTCCACCCGCCCCCGGGGAAGGAGCCGCAGCCTACCTGACTGGAGTCCTCACAGGCAGGTTAATGCAAAGGTGCTTCACCTACCCCTGGTTCTGTGGGCAGAGGAGGGTTATCCTCAGTACAGCCATGCCATGGATATTCCTGTGTGCCCTTAACCCTTCTTCTCCCAAGCCTTTACTGTGGCACGTTCCCACTGCGGGCATCCCTTGGGGGCTCTGCACCAAACCATGGGCACAGGCATGCCAGGGCTCCTGCCCCAGAGCTCCCCAGTCAGCCCAGGCCTGGAGGGGAACCTCAGGGATACCCAAAATTGGTGCCTCCCTTGGTCCTTTGCCACATTCCTCAGGCCCTGAGGGCTGACAGAGGATTCACAGCCCCAACAGTGGTAGCTTTGCATTTCTGGAAGCTGGAGGGGAAAGGAGGAGCCAGGAGGGAGCTTTTTCTGCTGGGAAAAGGCATTTTTGCAGGCAAAAAAATAAGTTATGACAGTCCCCAAAAGCTTTAAATCTGTGGTTTTGCTGTAGGAATTCCAGCTCCAAGGAGTTTCTGCTGTTGGTTGGAGGGTAAGGAAAGTGTTCTGCGTGGAAATTTGCAGAAGGCACCCTGTCCTCATGGGGTTCCAGTTACCCAAGCAGGGCTGGGGGGATTCCCAGGTGTGGAGCTTGGGGAGCAGGAGGGGCACAAGTGGCTCTCTCTCTCTCTCCCTGTCCTTGCTGATGCTAAACCCGGCCCCAACGCCGAGGTTTCCGTGCCTGCATTCCCTCTGTGCTCCTTTGGCTTTATCCTGTCAGACTCCAATTTCCAAAGTGTATTCGGAGGTTTGTCAAGAGCACCGAGATGTGCTATTTTTACGGAAAATCAATGGGGTTTAGCTATTCAGCGCTTTCACCCGAGCCTTTTGAAAAACGTCCCCCGTAAATAACAAAACAAAAGCGGAGCCTGGGAGGGTTTGCAAAGCGGCTCCAGCCGCAGGAGCAGCACCGGGGAGTCAGGAGGGCCGTGAGGACACGTCTGGCAGCAGTAGCTGCATTAGCTGGTGCAAGGGATTATCTTGGAGCTGTAATTTCCACAGAGAAAAGTTCACACTGCTCTTAAAACGTTTATTCTCACAAAGTGAGTGTGCTGCAGAAGCAAAACACTCAGCCTTTTAATGTCTTGTATAATTAAGGACCACTTTATTTTCTCTTTTTATTAATGACTTACCTTTAATGTTAGCCCGATGACACAGTTGTGTAATTTAATGTGAAATGTATTATTCAGCTCGCTGCTGCCTCACAGAAAGGTTTTGACAAGCTGGAATGGTTTTGGTTTCAGGACAATAAACCATCTTTTTCATACATGTTGGGAAGAAACTTGAAGGGAGTGAGGTGGTTCTTTTAGTAGTTTGATGGGATTAATTTTTTTCAAAGAAAGTGTAACTGAAGGGAAAAAAAATACAGTGAAGGCCCTATCATAGAAAAGGCAAATGAGTTGATCAGTCCCCAATTCAGAGGAAGCATTTAGGCATATCCTTAAGTCTCCCTGGGGACTTGCCTCAATGAAGCTTATGCTCTCATAACTAAAGACTGAGTTTAAGCAATTATTTACCCTTTGCATAGTGAAATCTGTAGGAAGAGATGCAGCATCTTTTATTAAACCAGTGCATTGTGAGGCACGCCAGCATGGCCTTTGTCTTCTGAAAGCCAGTTGGAGTCAGCTGAAGATTAGCAGTTGCTTTAAGTTAATCAAATTTAGTGATTTTGTTGAACTGGGGGGCAGAAATATTAATAATTGAATGGACTACATGAAGAGGCTTCCTGTGGGAGCAAACAATTTGGTTCAGTGACCCAGTCCTAAATTCCATTTGCTGAAGCAAAACCATCATACAGGGAAAAAATGAGTGAAAGCTCGGAATCTTTCCTTTTAGTGCCATTTTCTTAGGAAACAGAGCCAGTGCAGTCAGGCCGTGGTGCTCAGTGACTTTGGATTTCTTCCAGGCTGGAGGGAGGTTTTGGCAGGGAACTGATTCCTGCAGGGTCTGTGGGATGAGGTGCCCGGGCAAAGGGGACTGCCCAGATCCAGGTCCAGACCTCCCATGGGAACATCAGCACCAAGAGCATCCACAGGGGCAGAGGGATACCTGAAACACAATAAAATCCTGGTGGGAGGTTTTCTTGGCTGGCTTTCAAGCTGGGTCTCCCATACCCTGTCTCAGTGTTCGGCCTTGATCTCTGATTTTTGTACAGCCAAGACACTTATTTGTATCTGTGCAAAATCAGATGGTTTGACCTATCCCTGCCTGCACGACAGGAACAGATTCCTGACAGGGAATGCCAGCTAGTTTAAGTGCACAGATTCCTTTTTCAAAATCCAATTCACTTCCCTCCAGCACCCCAGCTCTCATGAAGGTAATTTGTTTTCCCTGTAAACCTGGTCCTAGAGTATCCAGCCATCCCTGGGGTGCTGCCTATCTGTGTTCCAGCAGCCTTAGCCAAGGGAAAGATGCATTATTGCTCTTAGGGCCAGACTAAAGGAGTGACCAGAGGTGTACAGAGGTATCACCAGAGCACAGAAATCCCCAGCAGGAGGCTGATGCCCAAACAGTGGGGGCTTTTCATCCTTTCTACCTGCAAAAAGTTGATAATTTGGAGGCAAATGCATGAAGGAGGGAAGAGAGGTCTGCACTGAAGGCAGTGGTGTTTGCTCCCTGCCCTGCAGGTGATCCCAACAACCTTCCCAGGGCCTCATGGATCCTGCCAGAGCTGGATACCAGGTACAGGGAGAGGCTGTGGAGAGCAGTTTGTCTCACGTCCCCCCTGCATTAAGCAGCATTGATATGCTTAAATTATGATCTTGCAATTAAAAACTGTATTAAAATCTTCTGCTGGTTCTGGAGTGGGAAGCTGTAGTAAATCAGATAGCTACATGGAGACTCTTAGACAAGTTACAAATTATTCATAACCAATTATGTAAATTCCTCTGGAGCTGTAATAGTAAAAAACATCCCAGAGCCCTGTACAAAAAGTGGGTTGGTTTGGTTACCCCCAGAGAAGGAGCAGCACTATTATTGTTTAAGTCTAGTCTGTAAATGTGTTAATGGATCCACTCTGAAGTATCTGAGGGGAGAAAGAACAGACGCAACCTATTAACTGCCCATGTCCCAGTAATCATGGAATAAATTGACTTTTATTGTATCCAAAAGTAAGAAATCTTCTGGGATAAAAAAAACCTTTTGCTACTTGGCTGCTGATAATTGGAATCAACAACTCAAGGAATTAAGGAGGCTAGATCAGCTACATGCTTTTAAAATGATTTGTAGCTGACATATTGCCAGTTATGCACTCCATGGGCTAATCTCTAATTGTATTTTCATGTATGGCTCTGGACTCGGTGGGTGATTTATTTGACACACGGTTTGATCTACTCATCGTCAGTCCTCACCATACAGGATTTGCCATTCCAGAGTGAGCTCTCCGTCCGACAAGCCCCATCTTCTGCCTTTGGCAGTGGCTAAAAACGTGCTCCCGTGGCAAAGGGAAGATGGGGTTGCCAGGCACAGCTCCTGGGGGCACCGTGGCTCTTCCCACCCTGTCCTCAGACACCCTGCTTGGGGCCTGGCCCGTGATAGAGAACAAGAGGCACGTTCCAAGGCCACTTCAGAGCCATGAGTTGTTTCTTTGTCAACTGCTTGGGAGCCTCAAGGCAGAGGCCACCAGACAGCAGGAGGACCCTGTCAGGTTTGAGGGAACCTGTGTGGTTTAGGCACCGGTTCAGAGCCCAGGAAACTGTTAGCGAGCTGTGCTGTGGGAGATATTGAATCAACTGCTCTATCTCTCTGAACTTGTTTCCACCCACTCCTTCTCCTGCGTAATTAGATTGGAAGCTCTCCGGGGCAAGGACCATCTTTTTATAAGGTGTTTTGTGTAACACCTCGCACAATGGGGTGCCAGGCTCACCTGAGGCCTGCAGGCACCGCGCTGCTGGAGGTAATTAGGATTTTTTTTAGGCACCGCTGTAGTACAAATAACCAGGGTGTTTTGTTGTTGTTTATTCTTGGCCAAGTCCTGCTGAAGGCAGCAAGCAGAGGTGGCTGAGTTTAGAGAAGAGCAAACACTCGCATGAGCTTGTGGTGAAGGTGGAAGGATTCTTCAGGCCTCTGCCTTATTCCCAGCTCAGCCACCCAGTTGCTTTTGGATGGCCACTTCATTACTGCTCAGCAACGTTTCCTTACTATGGAAAGTGCGTAATTAATGACCAACTCCTTTGTAGAGGTCTGTGAGAGGTTTGGCTGGAGACAATGAGCTTCAGCAGAAAGAGTAAGAAATTAGACATGGCAAATTCAGTTTAATTGCTCCTCACACTTGCAGAGATGAGAGGATGTTCTTACAGCACTTCTGTAGAGTGCTTTGCTCTGGGTGAGCAAAAGGAGGGAGATTGGACAGAAGCTCAAGTGCCAAAGTGTGTGTGTGTTCCTCTGACCAGCTGGGTGTGCACAGCCTCACGTGCAGAGAAATGGTGCTTATTTTCCCTTTAAATTCACAGAAGTGTTCTTTGTTTCCTTAATCTCACCGTAGATGGCTTCCTCCTTGCATGCCCATGCTGCAATTCCCCCAGTAGACATCTGTCAGGAATACACAGAAACGAGCAAGGCTCTGATGCAACAACAGAATCCTGGAAACTAATCAAGAAAAAAAAATTGCCCTTGTAAAACTGGGTCTGTAATTATTATGGGAGCCAAGATATCAAGATAATAAGGAGACAGCCCTAAATAACTTGGGGGAATTACAGAAGGTAATAATGTACTGCACCACTGCCAGACAGAGTTAGACAGACAGAGTGGCTATGGGTTTTGGCCTGGGTTCTGCATTGTGTTAGGGCTGCTCTGCTGCTGCCAGACCGTGCAAGGGGTGCGAGGAGAGGAGCTGTGCAGGCTCCTGCCCCGAGCTGTGCCTTGCTGGGTGGAAATGGGGGATCTGCAGGTCCTCAGCCCCTCATCCTGCAGCCTGGGGAGGCTCTGGCGCTGCCGCTCACCCGGGAGCCAGAGGGGCTGCTGCAGAAACGCCTGAAACCCGTTCAGTTCTGGGGGATCAGCTTTTCCCTCTGATCAGCTTGGCCTTGATACCTCATACCCATGAGATGATCCACTCAGTGCCAACAAACCTGCCTGCGACACAGCAATCTTCCCCTACAGTGTGATACCAGTGGTACCCAGCGAGGCAAAATAGGCAAAGGGTTACCAAAAACAGACAAAAAACCCAAGCAAAACTGTCGCTGTCTCTGAGGGAGGGAGTGTCAGCTCGGCTTTGCTGGGTATGGTAAGCTGTTGTACACAGGCTCGTATCCTCAAACAGGAATCTCTGTGCCAGAAAGTCCATGTAGTCTTGGAAAAACAGATGGTGTGGGAGCGAGCTAATCAGGAGTGGTTGCCCTGCTGCATTTGTGTGTTGCCAGAAGAGTCAAGCCAAGCTCCCGTTGCCTTTTCTCAGCCACCTTCAGCGGGGCAGGAGCAGCCCAAATTAGCCTGCAGAGGAAATGTGCTGGAGCTCTCCCTGCCTCCAGCTCCAGAGCCAGCTTGTTGGGAGCTGGCATGGGCATCTCAGCACTGCGGTGTAGACATATCCTTTGGGTGTAATAACAATAGAAAGATGAGATATGTCCTTTTCAGAGGTTTTGGAGCAACAGGGTGTTAAGATAATACAGGCAATCAAGCTCAAAATGTATCTGGTGGTGGTTTCTAACCCTGCTGGTATTTCTCCTCGGGGTTCAGTGTGTTAGAAGAGAGCAGGGGCATGTTTTAAAAGTATGCAGAACCCACAACCAGGAGCAAAGATTTCCAAGGATCTTAACACTCGTTTAGACAAACAAAAATCACTCTGTGGTGCAAAGCTGCTCTCTGAGCTGGGGGCTGAACCCGTTTGGAGATTCAGCTTTTAACTGCCATCAATTTGCTAGGCAGCAAGGCAAGATCTTTGCATCCTTTTCAGCAAAGCAAATGCTATTTAAAGACACAAATCCACACTTATATTATTAAACTTAATGCGCTTCTGTTTTTGCAAGGCTGTTCTAACTCCAGGATGGGGACGTGGATTTGCTATCCCTCCAGGCTGACTTCAGTCCTCAAAACTGAATCTTAAAGAGCAACCTCTTCACTTTCCCACTTAATCTTGGAGATGCACTAAAATACTCTGTGTCTTCCCTAAATAAAAGCAGAAAACATGAGTTTGAGGTGTGTGAGCACTGGAAATTCCAGCAAAGCTGAAGAGTCCCCTGGATAGCAGCACTTTCTGAGGACACTCTCCTCTAATGTCCTGGTACTCAGTAACTGGAGGAGCATAGCATGCTACTGCTAAGTGCTTTTAAATTAGGATTTTAAAACTTCTCCTGTGGCTACCCCTGTTGATTACAAATCTGGTTGGTTTTTTTTTTTTTTTTCCCTACCAAAGACCCAGTGTTTTGGCTCCAGCACCCTCATCAGTTGTAATTACTGTGCCCTTTTACATGGAAAATGTGATCAACTTCAGCTTGTCTGAGCTGCTTCATCCATCTGCACCTGTGGCTATGGAGGGAATGGCTCATGCTGGAAATTCTGACTCTATCAGAATGGCAATTATTAATCCTAGGAACTGCATTAAAAATATCTCCCTTTTTATTAGTGCTATTAAGAGAAGTCTTATTCTTGATGATCTGCTAATCGCTTGTCATGTTAATTCCAATGTAAAGTATAAAAGCCCTTCTTTAGTTTGAGTCAAAATCATGTGTTTAAAGACACAGGAATACAGCTGACGAAGGAATGTGGCTGGTGAGGGTAAATATGGCCGGGGTAAGGCCTTTCCCTCCCTCTTCTGCTTGAATGCTGTTTAATTCACAAAGACAAATGGCCATCCAATACCCTCCCACACTGCTGGATTTCAGTGGGTGTCTGTGCTAAGAACAAATGGCCTTTGCAACCTGAGCTGAGCTTGGTGGGGTGTTCGTGGCACCCCACTGATCTGTGCCCATCCTGCATCTTGCCACAGCTCACACCAGGGCTGGGATTCTGCTGTGGCTTCAGTGTCAATAAAAAATTCCTCTTGATGGAGGAGCAGGAGGAGCAGCTCAGAAAGTTTCCTCTTTTAGATATCTGTCTTGGCTGCTGCTTTTGGTCCTTCAAATAAATTGAGTGCAGAAAGACAGAAGTTCACAGTGTCTGTGCACAAACAGAGGGAGAGAGAGACCAGGAACAGTTCCCAGGTCCTGCAGGCACTGTGTGCCTTGTCCTCCTCTGCAGCACCAGGTCCAGCACCAGAACCAGTGTTGCTCTGGCCTAACCCCCATGCCCAGGTTAAACCTGCTGTGTCCACGTGCAGTGACCAGATCCAGCATCAGTTCTGGCCCTGTTTCCATTCCCACTGCCCTGCCTGCCTCTGCTGGGCTGTCCCGAAGCCCTGCAAACATCCCTGATGTCCGGGAGCCTCCGAAATCCGCTCACACGGAGCAGAGGCGGGGCACGAAAGCTCCTTTTGCAATCCCAAGCTTGTCTTTCTGCCTCTCCTGCCTGGGTGGCACAGCAACCACAGCTCTCATCATTAGCAACCACTGGTGGGTCCCAGATTTAGCCCTGTCACCACAAACCTCTCTTTTGCTCCAGCAGTCTCCAGCTTTAGCAAGTGGCAACTCCCTTAATTATACATTTTTATCTCCTCCACCCCAGCTACTGCACTCAGGGCTGGGGGAAGGGAGGGAAGAGCAGAAAGAGGGATTCTGAGGGGGACAGTTAAATGAAGTGCCTGGGTGCAGGGAGCAGTCCAGTCCATCTTACTGGCTGTGGCATAACTATTCTCTGAGCACGAGTGCAGCAGGAGCCTGGCCAAATGTCTTCTCCTTTCTTTTGGGGCTGCAGCTTAGGGCTGGATTTTGGGGCTTGCCCTCACCCCTATCCTCTTCATCCCGTTCAAGGAGGATTATTGTGTGATTCCCCTTCTCTCTCCCGGTTTGGGGTGAACCCTGCTTTACCCTGTGCCCACCACCGTCTCCTCGGGCATCCTCCTGCTCCTGCCGGGGGCTTTCCAGGTCCCTTGTTCTTCCCTGCTCCTCTTTCTCTTTCCTTTGCTGCCCTCTATCCCTCAGCCTCGCTCTGCTGCCTGGCGCATAAACCCGGAATTTGCTGCATAGGCATAAAATCCTGTGAACTGCTGCACCTTTTGCACATGGATAGGTCAAAAAGAAGTGTAGCAATTTGCTTGAACATGTGCACGGGCAGTATTAATGCAGATCAGTTGCAAGAAATAACGTAATACAGATTTGCCAACGTATGTATTGCATAAATGCTGACAGGTGCTGACAGAAGTGTGTGCGTAAACATTTAATAGCACTGTTAATTCATAGCACAACAGTTGCTGTTGGCATGGTTTGGAATTTATTATATTTTGCTATTTATTCCTAGTCAGCTTGTTGTCCATCATCCTCCCAGATGGCATGTCTACCGCAATTCCTTCCTCCTCACATTTGCATGATGCTTTTCCTGGGAGGAAGGCAGGGTGGCTGAGAGCTCGAGCTGTGCTTGCAGACTCCAAAGCCTCCTTTCTTGTTCAATATAAGCCCACTCCGCGTCTGTGAAGAATTCCCCTCATCTCTTTATATCTTAATTGCTTGCTGCCAATCGGGGGAAATAAATATTTCATTCCCCTATAGATGGGTTTCCCTTTTCTGCTTTTCTTTCCTCATCTGTTCGGATCACTGTGGTGAAAACCCTGCCCCGCTGAAGGCAAAGGCGAAACCACCACTGATTTCAGTTCAGCAGGGATTCACCTCAGCTGACTCTGCCTAAAAGTTAGGTGTCTGCTCCAAGATAATCATCAAGGCTCCTTTTATAGTCCCTGTCGAAAGATACTGGCACCTCCAGCATCAATTCACCCTCCCTGTCTCAGATAACTATCTTGGGATGGGATGAATGGCCCTCCAGAGGTGCCAGTTTCCCTCTCCATTCACTTCAGCAGGAAGTTCAAACTTAAACGAACTTTTAGGTGGCTATTTTTCAGTTGTGAGTGGCAGGGATGACTCCTTGCACTGTGATGGCCCTCCTTCTCTCCCAGAGATGGGGGTCCCAGTGGGATCTCAGCCTGCTGCGACGCTGCAAGTATTTTCAGCTGGATCAACACTTGTGTGAGATTTCTGCCATGGCCTCAGGTATCCATCCCTCTAAAAGCCACACTCAGGTGGCCTTGGACTGTGCCTGGCTCTGGCTCCCTGCTGGCATCCCTGTGTTAATCCGTGGCAGATTTCAGGAGCAGCAGCAAGAGGTGTATGGATACACTGAGCAGCCTCTGCTGGGCATTGCCAAGGGAAAAACTGAACCATCGTGTCAGCGGAAAAACTGGACACTATCAAATGACAGGAACAGCTTTCCAAAAACATTTTCTTTCCAGCAGTGGGTGAGAGAGGAGCGTTTTCCTTATTAATCTCTAAAGTTACCCATTAAATGATCATGTCTTGGATATGAGGGGCAGTAAATGTCAGTTTGGGGGTCTCAGTCTGCTCATTCTGATCATCAGAAATGTGGGAGTAACGAATGACCATTTTCGGTAGCCTCTAAGACATGTTCCTGATTGTTTTCCCCCAAATTCAGGATGCTGGTTAGGGGGTGCCACTAACCAGGACAATCTCCAGGAGGTGATTGCCTGATGGGATTAATTCCCTTAATTTCACCAGTGTGGCTGGTTATAGTAGGGGGGTTGCTGCCAGGCTGGGGTGGCCATAGGTGCTGAATTACAGCCCTAAAAGCTGCTGGGATGTCCTGCTGACAGATGAGAGGGAGAGAAGTGTCTTGGCTTTAACAGGGTCACCACACAGGGAAAGTCAACACGGAGAAGAAAATCAAGCCGTTGTTCCTCTGAATTGCGAAAATTGTTTCCTCTGGGGGTGTAAATTGACGGGGGAATATTCTGATTTATTGGGCAAGGATCTGGTCTAACTTGCAGTAAAAGCTTCAGGTTCTGGCTGTAACTCAGGGCTTAGTCCTTTAGGTAGTCACACAGGAGGGCTTGCAGGGGGATCAGAAGGCAGGGCCCTTGGGAACCCCAGGAAAAATAAACACAACCCAAAAAGCTGTGAGAGATGGCGTGACAGCCTCTGGTGAATGAGAAGTGACTGAACACCAGGTTTTTCTCTTTCACAGCCATAAAGCCCGGGCGGAGGGGGCTGCCCATTACATCTCTGCCATGGTATCACTCCCCGTGTTTGACAGAGCTCCCATGATCTACGAACTGGGGCCTGGGTTTGATTTAGCACTGTTTATTAACTGAGCAGTGCTGACATATTTTAGTGCAACATATAAAATCTAAGGCTTTTTCTTAAGCTGAGGAAATGAGGTTATGTGACATTGATCCAAAATGGAGGGGAGTATTTTAGGTTTCACGTTAACAGACAAGGGAGCCGAGACAAGGGAAATGCAGTCTTTTCTCCTGCCCTCCCTGCCAAGTCCTCTGCAAATGGGGCAGAAACACCAGGTTTCAGTAAGGTCTGGCTTGCATTTAAAACCAGCTGTAAATGCCTTTTGATCATTTTGTCGTGTGCGTGAAAGATTATAAGAATCAGTTTAAAACTTGAATTGAGACAATAAGAAATTCAAAATAACACGTCTGCTTGAGTTATTCAGCTCTGAAAGCAGCTGGACACAGAAACCCCATGGCTACAGAGAAGGTACAAAATGTTGTCCTCGTTATATGGAAAATGAAACTGAGGCCCCAGGGTGAGGGAATGGTGACTCGATGGGCAGAGCAGAGGTCGGTCCTTCTGGTTTTAGGGCCTTGTGGAATCCCACCAGTGCTGGAAATGTCAGTTAAGGATAACCAGATTAAGGAAATCTAGAGCTCACTGGCACAAAATAGTGATCTGCAGACAGGCAATGACAGGCCATTAATAGGCCTGGTAATATGGATTTGCATTAACTGTTTGGAGGTATTTTGTAAGCCCTTTGGCCTCATGTCAAAGCACTGAGCTGGTACATTGTTCCAGCACTGGAGTTACTGTTGTTGGTGTGAGTCCAGAGCTGCCGTGGTTGTGCAATGCTCCCAAGCCCTTGCTTTTCTCCTGGCTACCCTTTGAATGGAAGTCCTTTCCTGGATTTTGATAACAGCTATTAAATTTGAATGCACCCACTCAACTTCGCTGTGCTTCTCGGAAATAGGGTAGGGGTTGTGTAACTTCCATTCATCCTTCCATGCAGAGCAGGTAATTTCCATTATTGAGGTTTCCCAACATCATAACAGAGTTGCATTAATGGGGCTTATCTGTGATAACCAGTGCAAACTAGTGCAGGAAAATCCATGAACAGAGTTTAATTCAGCCTGGTGAGTGAACATTACACCATTATATGCCACCAGTGGCACCATCTCTCAGCTTCCTGCTCCTCCCCACGCCTCTCCTGACCTGGGCCATGGTGCTTGAGCCCCTGTCTGTGCTGGAGTTGCCTGTCATGAGTTACCACCATCACTTACTCTGCTATCCGAGCAAGCTGTGTTGTTATTTCACTGAATTCCCTCAATTCCCACCATTAGTGTGCAGTTGCCTGTTTTTCTCGGGTAGCCAGCCCAGAGCTCACTGGTGCATCTTTCCTTTCCCATCACTCCAGTCACCCCATGAAGAAGGGCTGGAGGAGCTCACACGTTGCCCAGTGTAATCTTACTGCTAGTTGACATTTCTCCTCCTCCTTCACTCATTTATCCCAAATCCCTTCCTTTTCAGATCCCTTCATTTCCTCCTGCTCTCGGTTTTTAAGCCTTCTCTTATGTGACTTACTGTCTAGAACAGCTTCCCTCTGTACTCCTCTCCCCTTTCAAATCCTTCCTTAAACCACAGCCACTTCAGCAAGTCCTCCTTTTCAGAGCAGTAATCCCCAGTTATGCCGTAGCCCACAAACATTATCTGGTGTCATGTCAAGCACGTGTTCAGCCTCTCAGGAAGTCTGGGGAGGTTTCTGAGAGGGAGCAGAGCTTCTAAATCCCTTTGAGACGCAGCAGAGATCAGGCACCTCGTTCCCTTTGGTTTAATCCCCCAGTTCTCCTCCCGGGGCAGGGTGTGTGAACTGATGCTGGTGCCCCGGGGCAGCACCACCACCCAGAGCCAGGAGAGGTTTGCATTGAACCACTGAGCACTGGAATGCACAGCCAGGAGCCAGTCCAGAGCTTGGGCCCCGTATTAGGGTGGGCTGATTTCGGGGTGTCTCGTGGGGCTGGTTCTCGCTCCGTCCCTCCTTTCCAGATGTGGATTTTGAGAAGGGCAGAACTGGCAAGTGCCTTGCCTGTCCTCTGTTTGGGATCCCACACTGTCAGTACCATCTCCCTGTGAGTGACTGGGGTTGCTCCCCGGTGGGATCAGCAGCAGCAGGACTGTAGATGCTGTGCTGCTGTTACCTGCTGTGAAACAGGGTTGCTGCCAGGTGTATCTGCCAAGCAGGTGGATTCCCTCCGCTCCCAGAGCAGCTGATGCTGTGAGAGTCCTGTACAAAAGGGGACACTGAGCATCCTGGACATGTCAGGAATTCTTAGCCTGCTGTGTTTCTCAAAAGAAAAGAGATTGGGGATGGGATTTAAGAGCAGGGTGGCCTGGTCATAAAGCAGTTTAGGACTAGGACTAGGACTAGGCATGGGTGTGACCGTGGGATAGCCTTGTGGATTGGTGTATAGTGGGCAGAGCAGAGAAGTATTTTAGATGATGGTGGGTCTGCTCTTACCTCCCTGAGAGTCAGGGTGTTCACACAGGGACCCCCAGCAGTCCTACAATGGGAACAGGAAAACTGGCTGCTAAAATCTCTGTGGCAGCCTCTCTCGGGCCCTAAATCCTGAACATGTTTGAAAACTTACAGTCCCCCAGATTTTGACCCATTACATTTGCTCCTCATGTTGTGATTTAATTCCAGGGAGAATCTTTAGGAACAGTCTGTGAGTAGATGGGCTCTCTCCCCTCAAGCAGCAGCTGGCAGCAGATCCCACCCAGCACATTTGTGGGATATGTTCTCTTCCATTAGGAAGATGAAAGGTAAAAGAAGGAGAGAAGGCTAATCCTGATCGATTGCCAAAATCATAAAATGCAGAGGGAGAGAGGGAGAGAGAGGGGGAGAAACCTGCTGTAAATTACCCAGAGAGTCCACGCTGGAGCTGGGGATTAAACCCAGGTCTGCAGAATTCCAGTCAGTTCCTGTGAGCAGGAGGCCACTTGCATGTGCTGGCTCCCTGCTCCATGTGCTGGCTCCCTGCTCCATGTGCTGGTTCCCTGCTCCATGTGCTGGCTCCCTGCTCCATGTGCTGGCTCCCTGCTCCATGTGCTGGCTCCCTGCTCCATGTTCTGACTCCCTGCTCCATGTGCTGGCTCCCTGCTCCATGTGCTGGTTCCCTGCTCCATGTTCTGACTCCCTGCTCCGGCTGCTCCTCTCCATGTTCTGACTCCCTGCTCCATGTGCTGGCTCCCTGCTCCATGTGCTGGCTCCCGCTCCATGTGCTGGTTCCCTGCTCCATGTGCTGGCTCCTTGCTCCATGTGCTGGTTCCCTGCTCCATGTGCTGGCTCCGTGCTCCATGTGCTGACTCCCTGCTCCATGTGCTGACTCCCTGCTCCGGGCGCTCCTCTCTGAGGCAGCAGAGCTGCCTGCCAGGTGTGAGAGTGGCAAAATTGGGGTCAGTCGGCACTGCCTTTGGAAGCACCGCCGTTCAGGGGAGCCCTGCAGTGACTGTGGGATGCAGGATCACATCCCCTCCTGCTGCCCCGGGACACTGGGGCTGCCTCAGGGCTCCCTCGGGAGCTCCTGGTGGAATGACTGCCCGGGGTGGGGCCGGGGGTCACTGGCTGGGGGCTGTGCAGGAGGGAGGTGGATGAACAGCAGAGGATGAACAGTGAGGGGGGACAGGCATTTCCATTACAGGAGCTCTGGATTTATTTCTGTTCATTCATTGCAAGTCAGAATCCATTCTCTTCATCTTTATTCTTCCATGCCGTGACACCTTTAAAATCCATGGTACATTTAACTTCTGATTTTCATTTAATACCTTTTAAAGTGATCTAATGCAGACAGATTACAGACAGTGAGGGTTACTGTCCTTCGGTGGAAATACCCTATTTAATAGAATATTGTAAGACAACTTGGCCGCTCCATGCATTCAAAAAAAAAAAAAAATACTAAGTTTCGATGCTATGGCAGTAAAACTTCATAGGCTTATCAATTCTGGCCAGTCACACTCTCCTGAAGTTTTCACATCACCTTGCAAAGGCAGCCAGCTATCCTGGTTTGGAAATCAGAACCAGTTGTTTTTGCAGTTTGCAGTATTTAATGTAGATCTATGTAAATTGCCAGGGGAGGGGGAGGAAAGCAGTTTGATCTTAAAATATAATTTGGATTGTTCTCATCTTTTCTTGTAAAGGCTGTTTTGATCATTTGTTGCCACCTCCCAGTTTTCAAACGCCCCAGTGTCTCAAAAAGTTCTGATACTTTTAAAGATAAGGATCAGATTTTATGTATTTTTGTCTCTCAGTTCTCATGCCTTTGACATTCAGGTTTGCAAACTTCCCCTATCAAAGGGCTTTAACATCTTTCCTTTTTTTTTTTTTTTTTATTTTCAAATGAAAATTGACATTCTCATTTGTGACTGTAGGAGCCAAGACTTCCAGAAAAATGCCAAATACCACAATACCTATGGGAATTTACAACTTTATTATTAATAATGGGTGCCTCTCACTTCTCTTCAAACCTCCCGAGATTCTGATGTTTCATCTAAATCCACCCAAATTCCTGTGATCTTTAAAGGTGGGGAGACAGTGGAAAAGTACTTCCTTGAGAGAGGAACTGATTACAAAGCATGGATCTGGTTTCCAGTTTGAACCTCTTTAAACATCAAATATTTTCAGGTCTAAGGTTTGTTTTTTTCCCCCCTTCTTTTTTGTTTTACAGGTAGAACGAAAAATTTGATTTAACATTCTATGCCTGGAAAAAATAAAACATTTAATTTACATTTTACAAGGCAGTTATTGCAGGTTAATTAAATATCAATTGAATGTTATAGGCCGTATTAAGATTTATTAATAACCCAGCAGATAAATCTCCCTGGAATTCAATTAAATGAAAATCGCATAAAAATATATGTGCAATTTTATTCATATAGTGCATAAAACTTGTGAATTATAGTGCAGCATTGTACAGTAAGTTGATTAATGGGAATTAATTGCTGAAACAGAGAAAAATCAATTTAAACTTTCTGTAGCAGCTCTAAGAAGCGTGGCATGGGTCTTCCACACCCTTGGAAAGCTGTGTCTGATCTGTACCATGGGATGAGCCTGGGAATAAATGTGCTTCCTCTCCTTTCACCTGCTTTAGCTCAGCGTTTTGGGCTTGGAGAAGGGAATTAGTCACTCCTGGCAGCACCTTGTGGGGAGCTCACGGCAGGACTGAGGCTCCAGAGGGGAAAGCAGAGCAGGGTGACACAGGGGGGTGTCCCTGACCCTGAGGGTGCACGGGAGGTCGTGCCTGGTGTCACAGGCAGGTCCCCCCTGCCAGGGAGAGGCTCACAGATGCAGACAGAGGTTTGGGACTGTTTGGACTGATGGATTATGGAGGCTTTCGCCCTGATGCTGTTCCAGCTCTCTCTCTGAGTGCTCCTGGGGCAGTTGGCAGCAGGAGCGCTGGTTGCAAAGCCGAGAGCGGAGGAGCGTGTTGGGCTTTAACCGGGATTAGCGAGTGGCTCAAGGCCCGTTTGGGGAGGCAAAGCTTCCGACATCGGAGATGAGGTTCAGGAGCTGGACTTGGAAAATCTCTTCCCGATACTTGCAGGCCGATGGAGGCCTGGCTTGCTGCCATCTGTTCCCTGCACATCCTGTGTTAAACACTGTCAATATGAGATTATGTTCCAATTACGGTACCAGACTGACTGGTTTAACTCCTACCAGGAATCTGTTTTCCTTTATTACTATGCACTAACTCTGTGACTGATGTACCAGACACCAAAAGAGATGGTCTCTGCCCAGAGGGCTTTGTCTGACAGGAACACGCCGGGAGAAGACGGAGCGCGGCAGAAAATGCAGATGAATGAGTAACCGGGTTGAGATTCTCTTTTTAATTTGGGGGTTCTTTGCTTGGTTTTGTCTTTGGCTTGAGTTGTGATATTACTAAATTTGCTCCCTTCAGACGTTGCACAAGAACAGAGACTTCCACAGAAACTCAAACAGGGTTAGGCTTGTGGCTCTTTGAAGTGTGCGT
The DNA here is from genome assembly GCF_003031625.1 of Empidonax traillii. Taxonomy (NCBI): domain Eukaryota; kingdom Metazoa; phylum Chordata; class Aves; order Passeriformes; family Tyrannidae; genus Empidonax; species Empidonax traillii. The sequence continues at coordinate 1,026,775 of NW_020955294.1, read as the reverse complement.
GATGGGGGGTGAGCGCTCAGCACTCACGTGGGAATATTGGAGAGCGGAAAGCAGAGGGAGAGGCACGTCCCAGCTCAGGCAACAACCCCAGCTTGTCCTGGGGAAGTTTAGCCATGTTTAAAATACAGCAGGTGTCTTTCTGTCAGTGCACTCCTTGCTCATCCTCCCTGCTCCTGCAGCAGAGATTGCCTGCATCTGTCTCCTCTGTGCTCCAGCTCTGCTTCTCCCTGCAATAGTTGTCAGGGATATTAGCATTAAATACTTACTGCCTGGCTTAACTAAGGGGTAAGATAGGATTTAATTTGTATGGCTGAAATCCAATTATATAATGGAGCCCCTGGGGGAAGCAGTTATACCTGCTGAATCTCTTGGATGAGTAATTGTGCACAAAGGCTCCTCTCCAGAAGTAGAAACAGATCTGAAATATTTTTTCTTTTCTTTTCTCTCTTTCTTTTTTTTCTGCTGCTGTTACATAATAGGGCTGAGACCCTGAAAAGAAAAGCCAATGACAACCCAATGCAGTAGAAAGAATTAAAGCATTGCCAGGGGAAAACAAGTTATAATCTGATAAAATCAAGGATCTAACAGGAAGTCTGCAGCAGCATTAGCTTGGAGGAGCCAAAAGGCAGGGCAGCCAAAGGAAGCTTACTCATCTTTTTGGAAAACAGCACAGAGGCTTTGCTGTCTAACTTTTCCCCCCATTTCTGCCACGAACAGAGAAAGGGAATCCTCTACTTGCTTTTGTCAAAGCTTGGGAGGTGGGTAGGTATGAAAAAAGAAAAGCTGAGCAGCCAACTAATTCAGATACGCTTGAAAAATGCTGCACTTAACTACCTTTGAAAATCCCTGCTGCTTATCCTGCATGTCATCTGCATCCTGATAAGCATCAGAACCATAGGTGATGATGAGCAGGACAGGAACAAAAGCGTGATGAGGTTCCCAGCGAGGTTTCTGAAAGCAGGCGAGCTTGTAAGGCATTAATCTCTGGGATAGTATTGGGGCTTGACAACTCTCCCATCTGATATCTCCAGCAGCTCCAAATCCCACAAAGGAACGCGCTCAGGGCTCTGGATGGGACCGGAGGCACCGGCGCGTTGTGCTTGCGCAAGCGTTCCCGGGGGTCAGGGTGCCGGATTCAACTCTATTTTTAACCACAGAGAGCAAACTTTTATTCTTTTCTAACGAGTTCTGAGTGGAAAAATAAATTTCTCCATTCTCTTTGATTCCCTGGCTACAGGAAGATAAAACTGCTTCCTGCCAAGCCAAGGGAAGTCCAGTGGCCCAGGCTGAGGACAGACCTGGCTGGTCAGAGATTCCCAACCCCTCCTTCAGCCTCGCTGCCTGGGCAGGGATTTTAATTCCTTTAAAACACGTCTGAAGCCCAGCGGGTGCAGCACAGGCTCCCACGAGGACGGTTCCTGTTCCCAGACTCGCAGCTCCACCCAGTGGCTCTTTTTTGGCAGGATAAAACCCACCGTGTCAGAAGCTTTAAAAAACCTGTTGAGGTCAACGCTGACACGCCGGGGCGATGCCCCGGCGATGCGCACCAGGGATTGAGGGTGGGTTTCTTCATCAAATTCTGAAAGAGCTGTCAGCTACCGCTTGAATAATGGCGAAAAAACTGCAGAGAGACTTTCAGCGAAAATAGAAAGCCCAGAAATTTTATCACTCCCTTAAACACCACCCGTCACAAATGGTAGGGGGAGAAAACAGTAGGGAGCTGCTCACTTACACACTTCAGCCTTTCAGATTCCCTACGAGCAGATTGCAACAGTTTTGCCCAAATTTATTTGTTACATGGAGTTAGTAACGAATTACCAGAGCGACTGATTTCTGATTTGCCAGCTCATTTTGAATAAAAGCGAACGTGAGAGTGAGTTTCAGCAAATGTAAGCTGGCAGCTCACACTGTATTGCTCCACCTTCCTTCCTGAGTAATTACAGGGACTAACAGGAAGCAAATTTTGGTCATTTCTCTCAAGGATGCCGTGCTGAAACTTGCTTTTTCCAGGAGTATTGGGGTGCTTGTAATTAAAATAAGCTTTGATTTGTGCACGTGCACACTTTTACTCCAGGAACACTTGGGATGGGTATGTATTCGCTGAACACAGAAGTGTGATACCAACAGAGTTAATTTTAGATTTGAACCAGTATTGTAAAAATACCCCATTCCTCCAAGCTCGAGTGAAAACCGAAATCTCAGTTGTGCATAATGCAGATTTATCAACCTCTCCGTATGTCTTAAAAATAGAGAAGCTGATAAACTGATGGAAACCACAGTTTTGCTGTGAATTTTCTGGAAGTGCCTGCCCCATCTGTGTTAGGAAAATATCATCTGTGAAATGCTGCTCCCAGATGGACTGTGTAGCTGCAGTGCCACGGAATGGGTTGCAGTGACCTCTCCCTCTCGAAGTTCAAACGTTATTTAGCATAAATTCAGCCCCTCAGGCCTTCACTTGAAGTTGCTGTTTGCCAGCACAGCTTTAATCTGCTTTGCTTTGCTTTGCTTTGCTTTGCTGCTGGAGTGCTGGGACCTTAGAATGTATGAACCCCACCTTTGAGCTTGTGGGCATCAGTTCTCCAGCCACACAATAGGGGTGAAGTAAGTCAGCCTGTACATTGTGAGCACAAGAGGTTTTATTTTTATGAGGGTAGTATTTCTAAGCAGATGTAATATTCTGCATGTCAAAAATAACAGGAAGCATCTTGCAAAAGGTAGTTCTGGAAAAGAGATTTTTTTTTTTTTTCCTCTTTATTAAAGCCTAAAACAGAGCAAGAACTTGCTGGGTTTTCCTTGCCTTCTTAAAAAGTATCACTTTTCATACAAGAAAAAAGTATGCTTTTTATACAAAAGAATACCCTTTAGTGTATGAGGCAGTTGTCTGAGGCCATGGCTCCTTAGGCTGTGGAACAAAACTGGTTGTCTAATTTAACCAAAAAAGGTGTTTTTTGGGGCATCCTCTCTCATCTGAGCCTGTCTGTCCTGTTCCCAGTGGTGACCCCATGCCGTGGTGGTCTGTGGGAGGGACTGAGGCCAGCAAGCCCCACGTGGCTGCAAGAGGAAGCTTTCAAATGCACCCTGGTGTTCCCCAGCACACAAAAGAGCTGAGATTTTGGCATGACAAGTGTAATACGCATTTGCAGCCTCAGAGTTCTGCTCCTTCTCTGCCTCTGCCCCAGCATTTCTGTGTTTGCAAAGGTCCTGCCAGAGATCTGTGTGTGCTGTGAAGCTGGGATTGGAACCTCTTGGCGTGACAAGTGGTCTCCTCCCCCCACAAGTGGTGTTCAGTTCTTCTTCCCGTGAAACTTGGGGTGTTGCAGGTTCCCCACAGCTTCTTTCAGCCACTGGGCAGTTCTGAGCCTGCTCTGGTCCCAGGTGAACAGGGGTCTGTACCCAAAATGCCTGGAGGCTTTGTCTGTCTCGTAGGAGAAAGTGGTGACGATTGTGTTCAGCAAGGGCAGGTTCAGGAAGGGCTGTGGCTCCCAGAAGGGCAACAAGATGGCCCTGATTATCCTGTGCAGTTGTATCATTAACCACATCTTCCAGTAGGGGATGTGTGAGCCCAGTCTCACCGAGGGGTCTGCAGTGGACAGCAGCTGGTGCCTGACCAGGAAACCCTTCCTGGTTGGAGTGTCATCATAGCAGTAGTACACTTGTCCTGCCAGTAAGCCTGGTTTCAGCTGCAGGTTCCTTGCTGCAAGGACGTGCATCCATGCAACGTTCCCTGGGGAAAGAAGAGGAGGAAGAGAAACAGATATTCAGGAGGAGCTAAAGTTCCCTGTTTACTGCAGAATGAGTCCATTGGATCTGCCAGCTTCAGTGCTGGGAAGCAGGGAAGCACTCGTGGGGTGCTCGGCTGCATTGTAGAGAGACTGAGGAGTTAATCCAGGCCTCCAAGATCCTTTAAACCTTTGGTCTCCCCTTTGAGCTGGACAATTAATGTGCCTCGTGATCCTGGTTCATGTGAAGGGAAAGGGCAGTGTTTTGTAGTGAGAGGAGGATGAATGGGAGGCAGTGCTCGAGGGTTTTATTCCTGGCTCTGCTGTGAGCCTTTGAAGAAGTCACTTGATTTATCTGGGCCTGATTCTTCCCTGAAAGCATTTCCAAAATACTGTTATCTGCACTTTTGGAATAAGACATCTGAGGGTGCTGCACGGAAATGACTGAAGCCCTGCCTGATTTAATGGTGAGTTGTACTCCCGTGAAAGGCATTCAGCACCAGGACAAACTCTTCCTGTAGGCTTTGTGAGCAGTTCCTCGTGCTTGCTAAAATCATTTATGTACCACAGGCCTTTCTGTAAGGAATTTGACAAGTGGTGGTAGGATGATTTCTTCTAATGAAGAAGAAATTAAGCATCTTTTCAAAGCAAAAACATTTTGAAAATTGTCATAGTTCTGGTAATATTACCTGAGTTTCTCTCTCCGCCCCCCCATATATCCCCTAAAACATTTACCAAGGGAAAAAAAAGAAAGACAACCCTTCAGAAAACAGTTGTAGCAAAAGCAGCTGCCTGAAAAATTCTTTAGCCAGTCTAAGTTTTGTGGTCATAAGAACATTTGTGCTCCTTCCCCACATTCATCTCTCTGTCTTGGAAGATTATGGTTAAGGTGATGTGTGACTAAAGCAGGCCAAGAGCCCAGCCCCTCACCCACGTAGGTGTGGTTCCCCTCCGAGTCCTCTGGCTCCAGGTAGTTCAGGACACCACCCCTGGCCTTGGCCCCCCAGTAGAGCTCCTGCAGAAACGTGGCCTTCTCCCCATACACGGTGTTTGCACGGATGACGCACGTGGTGAGTTCACCACCACAGCTCAGCTGGAAGATCAGGGAGGGATGTCAGTGAGGGGTGCACTCAGGGAGGAAATTCCTCCACAGAGGGTTTACCAGAGAAACCCGAAACCTGGGAATATTGGCTGATGTTTGTGGAAGTGCTCTGGATATTTGGGACGTGGTTTGGGTGCCTAAAAATGCAAGGAGGTGCCTGGTTTGATTCTATTTATTTTTCATAGCTCACCTGCACCCACGTACTCCCTGAGAGGGGCTGGATGGAGGGTGCTGGTGGCAGGAACTCTTCTGCAGTTGTGATGTATAAATGAGTTTTTGCAACAGCTAAAATCAGGTACCAGAGGAAACCAACCAGGCTGAGAGGCCTCAAACTGTAACAGGAAGGGAGATGCTCTAGGCAGTGATTTAGGACCCAGGTCTCATTTTACATTCTGCTTTGCTCCCTGGAAGAACTCATCTGCCTGCTGACTGCACTGGCACTCTCAAAGACTGGCCAGCTGTGTTAGGTAGGGGGCTGACTCTGGGTACACCAGTATTTTTGATTCTGAGGTCACTCAGACATGCCTGGAAATTATACTTTCATGCAGTATGAACTAGGGGAACCTGGTTTCTTCAGCCCTGGTTTAGCACAGCTCTTTCCAAAGTCACACTCCTGCTGGAGCTAAAGCACGGGCTGAAAGGGAAACATCCTTTGATCCTGCCAGAGTTTGGCAGCTTCCTGCTGATGTGGGAATACTGGGCTTTGGGAAGCTTGGGACATCGTGGTTTGTGCGTCAAGTCAAGGCAGCAGTTGGATACACACTCAGACAGGAGCTGTGGGGTCTTTTTTACCAACTCCCTCCTTTCCCCCATGCTGTGCTGTAATTTCAGAGGTGCTGGAATTCCATTGGATTCGGTACCTTTTTTCCATTGGCTTCAAGTACGAGTTTTTCTGCCATGGCTTTTGTCTTCCCATAAGGCAGCTCCACTTCCCCACTGTACTCAGTGTCCTCATTCCCTCTGGAACAGATTGGGATAGACAGTGAGTGACCACAGGGTCTGGAGGGGTCTGTCACAGCAGGATTTCCTCTGCTCCCCAGGGAGTTGTGGGAATCTGAGGTCCCTGCTGCAGTCTGGGAGAAACAAGGCCCCAAGAAACACCAGGTGGTTCGTGGTGTTCACGTCCAGGTTTGCAGAGGGCAGTGGTTTGGTTTCTGAGAGCTGCATTTGGTTTTGTCCAAGAGTGCGATGGAAGCAAATAATATCCCAGCGGGCCAATTAGGAGGCAGTGGAGTTACATTGTTTAGCCACTCGCAGAAGCTGAACAAGGTGAAAAGAGCACAGGAAGATGGAAGGCAGGAAAAATGAGAGCAATCCTACTTCATTTTTTCATTAGAGGCAGAGAAAAGCCTCTTGTGAGCCATAAACTAAAAGGAGAAGCTACTGCTTAATTTTCTCACAGAGTTGATTAAAGTTGGGAGGCATTTGCTGGGGATGTGATAGGGCTGCTGGTGACCTGAAAGACTTGCAATCAGCAGGTTTGTGCTGGGATTGTTCCTTCATCTCCCCTAACAAATTAAGTTTGAGGGGAAGGCAAAGCAATGACCCACAATTAAGGACAAGCAGGGCTCCAGCCATGCTGGGGACACTGGGTTGTGGCTGTGGAAGACAACCTGCTCCCCAGCCTCCTCCCTCACAGCTGCAGAGGGGAAACCCATGGGATCTAAAGTGTCACTGGCCTCTCAGGGCCTGAAATAATTCCAAGGAGAAACAAGCTCTGTTCCTCACCAGGGTGCAGGTGTTTTGTCCCAGTGGCTCTAGATCAGATTAGTTCTTCGCTGATTTGGACTTGGTTAAGCAAATCCAGAGGGCTCTGGAGGAGCTGGGGAGTGAAGAAACCTTGTTTGAAGCATTGGGGGGCCCATCCATGAATACCAGTGGGCAGCTGCTCCCCTGCTGCCATGACTAGCATGGATCAGCTCCCTCTCCCTCTGTGTGCTGCAGGAGACTTTCTTCAGGTCTTTAAAATTAATTTACTCTATATTTTGCTCTCCAAGAGAAATCCACTGCAGGCAAGCCCTGGACTCTGCCAGGCATGGGGCACCCCATGCAGGGCAGTGAGGAATTATCCTGCTCCTTTGGCAGATGGGGCTTGGATGCGCCTCTTGGAAGGGTTAAGTGGCCTGTGTGGAGTTGGCACAGCAGATCTGCACCAGAGGTGTTTCTGTCACACACAGGGCCCCGGGAGGGCCAGCTCTCACTCAGGCTCCCTGTCTGACCTTGGGCAACATGCTTTCCCTTTTCCCTGCTCAGATCTCCACGTGGGAAACGTGGGTGATGCTGTTGCCTTGCTCCTGCCTGTTCAGCAGTGTGTTGTGTGCCAGATATCCCAGCTGAGATCAGGGGCTTCCTGTGCTGCAGCAACAGAAATAAATGAGGAGAGTCAGAGATGGAGCCTCCTCGCACACCCCGGGCTTTTATCACAAACCCCTCCTCCCTTTCCCCGTGTTTTCAGGTGATGAGCAAGAGACAAACCGAAAAACAAGCAAGACAAAAGATGGATTGAGCAAGGTTTGTTGCAAGCCCGGGAGAGGCCCAAGACAATTGGGGAGGGAGGGGTGTATTTAGAAGTTCTAGTTTTAATTGCTTTCTCTTTTTTTTTCAATCCAATTTTTTTTTCCCCCTCGCCTTGCAAAGCTTTTAAAAAAGCAGCAGCTCCACAAAAGGGGCGAACCAAACCTGCTGTTCCCGGGCTGCGGCGCTCCACTCGTGTGCCCTCCCCCTCCCCTCTGAAGCTCGGGAGTAACAAAGAGCTCAGCATAATGCTCCGGCTTTTCGAAACGATCAGAGATAACGGAACGCTAATCAGAGCGGAGCAGCGTTGTCAGAAGGGATCTCAGCCGTGCCTGTCTCGGGGGGGATCGAGACTGACAGAGGCATTTTCTATTATTGTCGGATGCTGAGGTGTGAGCATTATCCCCGCACCCATCACCCCGGCCACAGGCTCGTCGTGCTTTGTCTGTGTCAACTCCCGAGCACGGAAAAGGGAGTTAAATAAATTATAGGAGGAATGATGGAGAAGGGGGACAGAGAAAAAAAAAAAGGGGGAAAGGCAGGCGGGATCGTGGACTGTGAGGGAGAGGGTGGAACAGGTTGGGTGGGGATGGGGGAGATGGGAAGAGGAGGAAGGGGAAAGATGCTTTCAGAGTGGAAAACAGGGTGATATTTCACTGCCTTCCAGCCACCCCTGGGCTCCCTGTTGAGGCAGAGGGTGTAAGTTTTGGCTGAGGGGGTTGACCCTTCTCTCACTGTGTAATTCCCTTAGTTTAGAATCAAAATCACCAGAGAGGGAAGACCACCCTCTTGAGCTTCCTGCCAGCTCAATGGGAGACCCTGAGTGTGTTCTGCCGAGTGACTCAGAGGCTCCAGATGTGCTTTTATTTGCATCTGTGGTGGGGAAGGACTGGGCTGTGGTGGGCAGAGGATGTCTGTAACTCCAGCAGCATCAGCCCAGGTGGGCTTTGCCTGCCCCCAATGGTGCCATCATGAGGAGCCAAAGGACTCTGCTCTCAGGCAAGATCTGGGGTTGATTTTTTCAAGACATCTATTCACATCTAGCTCTTAAGTCCTAGGACTAAAATACTGATGAGGATGTGCCTGTATCTACACTCATTTTTCGAAGTGACCTGGATATGCTAATGAACAAATTCCATAGCTTTGCAGTGACACAGAGTCTCTAGGGCTTGTGGTCCCAAGTGGTTTGTTGCTCTCATGTTTGTTTGTTTGTTTGTTTGTTTGTTTGTTTTTTCATAAGCCAGACATTTATTCTACAGATTTGGGTACTTAAACACTTTTCAAAACAACTGGGTTATGCCACAGCTTACTTGTGAGGATGAAATTTAGGCTTGTAGGTCATTTTAAGTTATGTCTTAAGCAGCCTTTTCTAGCTGGGCTCAGATTTCTAGAGCAAGTGACTAAGCCCAGCTGTGTCCAGCCTGGCTGCCTGCAGAGAAAAAGCCCTGACTTAGAGCCAGTTCCCCTTTCACACAAGTTTCCATGGTTTGAGCGTGGCCTGCGTGGCTACAGCCATCCTTGGAACCACCAAGGGCCCTTCCAGTAGTACATATCAGACTGCAGATATCTCTACTTGCCCTCAAATTTAACCTAAAAAAAAAAAAGATTTGCTTTTCCTGGTCTTCAGAAATACCAGCCCTGTTGTCAATGTGCAGGTGCTGCTGACCCAGGACCACCAAAGGTATCCCAGTGCTGAGCCCTGAGCAGGGGTGGCAGCTGATTGTGACAGTCAGGTCTGGAGATCAAAGACCTAAAAGCAGAAAAAAAAAAAAACCTCGGAATTGTAATTTTGACCAGTGTCTTTGTATTGCTGCAAATCCCACCTTTGCCACAGAGGGTTTTTCTGAAGCTCTGCTGCTTCTTCTGGGCCTGTAGGTCAGTCTCATGGGAGCCACACCCAGAGGAGAGGGGTTGAGCACAGGGACCCAAAGCAGTGGCATCCAGGAGTCCAGGAATTAGCCCTCATGAGCTGGTTGCCAGGAAAAAGGACTTTGAAGGGATAGGAGGGCACAATTTACAGGTCAGATTCAGGTAACAGAAGGGTGTCACTGCACCTGAATGCTGCAGGGAACCTTCCCACCAACACATCTGTTCCCCTGAGACCGTGTGGCTGAATTATTTTCTTCTGAGTTAGTGCTACGTGAGATTTGCCCCCCTTTGATAGCAGGAGATGGGTACAGGCTGGTTAACAATTCCCTGAGGAGCTGGGAAGAGGAGGGAGAAGGTGTTGGTAACAGCAGGGAGCGGCAAGGAAGGATTTCCAAGGAAGGGAACCTCAGAGTAGATGGGATGGGGAACACCCATCTTCTTTGTAGCACAGCTAAAATTCCCCATCTGGTCGCAGTTTCATTGCTGTTTGGCTGGAAGTGCAGGGGGATGGAGAAGATTTGCTTTTCCTCACCTGAGCATGGGCTCACACGAGGTGTTGGGTCCCACCGCAGCGACGGAGCTCGTGTGGACAACGTATGGAACGCTCAGGACACGGCAGGCCCTCAGCACGTTCTCAGTACCTGTGGGGCAGGTTGGGAAGGACAAACATCAAGCACCTTGCCTTGATTCCTTGTTGTTCAGGGAGGACAAAAATCAACCCCCTTGGCTTGATTTCTCTCTGCTACTCAAAAGAGGTTTCTGAGATTTCTGGGACGCTGACTTGGAACAGGTCCAGCTTTGTTATGGCTGAAAAGATGCAAAGCCACAGGTCAGGGCTGCAGTTCCTCAGGTGTGTTTGCATGGGAATGGATGGTTTAAAACATGAGAGTAGCAGTTCCATCTACAGCTTTAATGTGGCTTAACCTCTGTGGCCACTGGCCACTGACTTAACCTGGACCTTCTAGTTGCTAACAAAAAGGAAGCTGACAGCTTGGCAGAGCAAAACTCTATGTTTTTCAGCCTTGTTTTGATCTGTGGACAGACTGCTGGATGAATTGCAGCCTTCTGGCAAAAGGATCAGTGTTTTAGTTGCATTTATTTTATATTTATTTATATGATTAGTGTTTTATGTGGCTCCATAGAAGCCCTGCAGGGTGCTACAGGGTGAAACCATTGCAGCAGACCCTTGAAACCTGCAGAATTTTAAATAAGATAGTAGGGGTAGCCCACAAGTCCACATGAAAAACAGCTGAATCCAAAGCATGGTTTGGTTTAAGGGAAGTTGGTCTGGCTGAACATGGGGTTTCATTGTGTGTGGCTTTAATTTGATTGGTTTGGGGTGTTTTGTGGGTTCAGATGACTCTTCCAGGGGTGGGTTTTTGCATTCACTGTGATTTTGATTCAAGCTGGTCTGTTAGAATCTCAGTGACAACAGCATAACCATGGCTGCATTCTGAGGGCCTTCAAATCTGATAAGGCAGATCTTAAAGGCAGCAGCTCGTAGGGTTGGTTTCCAGAAGCCTCCACACTATTTATACTTGGCTAATCAGACTCTGCCCCTGAGCCTCCCTGCAGATCTTGGGTGGGAGGGCTTGTGATTTCTGTTCTCTTTGTTGTGAAAGGCATAATCTGAAATTACCAGGCAAATCCTGAGTTTAGGATAATTTTAGAGGGTGTGAATCCGTGTGAAGTGCTGGTGGAAAAGAATCAATGTACTTCTCCATGAGCCTATCACAATATGTAAAGTTAACTGAGAACCCCTGCTGAGAAACGTCACTGGAAACAGCTGAGTTAAAATCCATTCAGCTTAACAAAAAGCAGATTAAAAAGTCTTTAAGTGACTAGATGGAAAAAAAAAATAATTCTTGTTGAAGAGAATTCTTCAATCTAGTCAACAAGGCTGTAACAGGATTCGGCAGCCAGTGGTTGAAACAGAGGGGAGAATCAAAGCAGAAGATGTAAATTTTGGCCAGAAATGGGAATTAACCACAGCCACACCACCACTCCTCAGCATTGTTATGGCTTGCTGAAAGACATGATAGATAGCCCATTAACTTGCACCCTTAATTGGAGGCAACAAGTCTTTTGGAAAGGATTGGTCCAATTTAGCCACAAATTGTTGGGCTTAAGGCAATAATTGGATGAAATTCTGTGGCCTGAGCTGCGCAGAGGAGCCAGCTAGAGGATTATACACTTGACCTGCTCTGACCCTATTTTTTTTCCATGAAGTCTGCAGCAGGTATCAAATACCATTTTTATTCTTTTATCTGCTAGGATTTTAACAGAAAACCTTAGACTGCTCTCTCACTTTGGGATTTGGAGAAGTCCTAGTGAGAGCAGCAGGTCTGTTTTAGGGAGGTCTATGAGGAGCCATCCGAGGGGAGGCAGAAATGCAGGACAGGCTCCTGCTAAGCCATCCCAAACTGTGCCCCTGAGACACGCTCGGTCACACTGGAAAATCTTTGCCTATGTGGTTTGCTGGGAATGTCACAGACGTCTGGAAGAGGTTGGGTTTGCTGGAGAGGGGAGTTGCCCCGTGTTCACTGCCCTCTCAAAACCTCCCTGGGCTGAAGTGCCTGGCTCACAGCACGCACAGTGAAGAGGAAGGTCTCACAAAGCCATTACAAGGCAGTGGGAAGCCTCAGGCTCTGAATATTCTCAGCGCACACAGAGCACAGCACAGGCTCTTAAAAGCATCTGGTTTTGAAAACAACAACGAGAAGAATTTAGATGTTACCCTTGAATGTAATCAGCAAACAGTAGAAGCCCTCAGCAGTAACCGAGTTTGAGATATACATATAAAAAAAGGAAATTAAATCCCTTCCCTTTGGTTAACGACTGTTTTAGTAGCTAACAGCCTGAGGTGCCCCTGGAATTGCTGCTGTAATAGGGATTTCATTATTTTTATAGCCTGTGCTTATTTCCTGGATTTATGAGCAAATTTTCTTTAAGCAGATCTTGCACCGAACACAAGATCTGTTCTTGGTGGTCGGAAGGACGAGGTGTGGAGCTCTCAGTGACTTGTAGATACATGACAGTTGGGAACTCTGTAATTAAAATAACATCCCTCCCTTCTAGTGGGTGCAGTTTAATGGGTTACAGCCTTGTGCTGGTATATATGGAGTTTGTTTTTTTTTTGTCCTTTGGAAGATCCCGAAACAGGGGTTAACTTTTAGTTGTTGTCCTTGTCACACACTATTTCTCACCACTGTGGGCATGTGGGAAGAACAATCACTTCTTAGGGAAAGTTATACCCTGCACTAGAACAGCTGTATAAGAACTGAGCCCAGAGCTGATGTTTTGAGCTGAGGAGCAGCATGACCTGCCCTGAGCAAGGACAGAGGAGCAAAGGCAGAGACTTCCCCACTGGGAAAAAAAGGTCTTGGGCACCTTTCCCATCTCGTAGCAGAGTGGGGTGTGTGGAATTCAGGGCAGGGATTTCTGAGGGATCCTACACGTGAGCAGCTCAGGGAAGGGTCTGTGGCCCCAGCTGTGGAAGTGTTGTGACACAGAAACCTTCGGTGAGGAACCACCAGGACCAAGTGAGAAGAGGTCGAGGTGACTCCTCACGAACTAAAGCAGGGACAGAACCCACGGGGAGCGCAGAACCCGAGGGGGGGTTTGCCATCGCCCCTCGTGTGCCCGTGCCAAGGGGTGTGAGGAAGGCTGTGCTTAATGCCTTGCTTTCCAGATCTCACCCCCCACGTTGACAGCTCTCATTTCCCAGAAGGGCACCGTGCCTCTGTAGTCCACCAGGGCAGCCGTGTGGATCACCACGTGCACGCCCCGCAGGGCAGCCTCGAGCTCCCCGTAGTCCCGAACGTCGCCTTTCACCACTGTCACACGAGTGGTGCCTGCAGGAAGATAACAGAGCCAGAGATGCAAGGGGGAGGGATAAAAAAAAGTACAAATCAACACCCTGACCCTCCTGCAGAGTGAGGATCCTGCATGGAAAGCTTTGCTGGCGAGGCAGAGCCATCTCCAGCCATGACTGTACCGTTTGATCCCATCACAACAGGGGGAAATCCATCCCTATTTCCCAGCCCCGAGGAGCCAGATCTGCATCTGGGTTGATTCAGCACGAGCAGGGGGCCAGGATAGCTGTGCCTGCCATTGCAAATCCCCGATCTGCGTCCCAGGACAGTGCTGAGGGCAGGAGACACTTGGCCCAGAGTGCAGCTGGTCACAGGGCTGCTCCAGCCCGTGGGGACTGGGGAAGCTGTGCTGGACACTTGCCTTCAACCAGAGGACTTTTAGGGCTTGCTGGGAATAACACCAGGGCAGTTCAAGGGACGTTGTACAGAGCTTTTATTTAAACTGCAAACACTGTAGATGGGAAGGGAAAATAACGTAGCAGGTTTTAAAAGTTTCGTAGGAAATTCCTCTCTTTGAGCCACTCAGAAGGAATTTTTCCCCTATCTCCTTTCTCCCCCTCCTTCTTCCTAAAAATAGCTGTTCCATACATGGCTACTCTTGGCATCTACTACTCATTTTCTGGCTTTGAGACAGTGTTGCACCGTTTCAGTAGGATTTTTCCCTTTTTTCCTTTGGTGTAGTTGGGAACAGGCCAGCAAGGAGCTGGGGTTAGGAGGCCACACTCCCTGGGGATTTGCAATAAGGCAGTCACAGGATTGCTTTGGGAAGGAGAGGTCTCCTCTGCCCTGTGCTGGTGGCTGGCTGGAGAGCCCAGTGCATCCCGGGATCAGGGCAGGGATTTCGGAGGGATCCTACTCGTGAGCAGCTCAGGGAAGGGTCTGTGGCTCCAGCTGTGGAAGTGTGGTGAGATGGAAACCCCCAGTGAGGAACTGCCAGGACGAGGTGGGAAGAGAACTGTCCCTCCTCATGAAGCAAAGGGAGGGACAGAATCCAACACAGCAGCTCTGAATGTTTTCTGAGCAGTGTGGGATGGAGGAGGGAGGAGGCTGGAATTTGACAAAAGGGTCAGGCTGCTTTTTTAATTAACATAGCCAAGATTTGGTGGACTCACTCTTAGGAGTATTAATACTAAACAATATTGATTAATACTGAATATTAATATTAACATTAATTTAGTATTAAAGCACAGATTTACTGCAGTGAGAATAGAGGGGAAAAAGAATGGAGTTGTCCATGTAGCAGAGGTAAAACACTTGCCCAGAGGTCCAGAGTGCAGAGGAGGATGCTCCTGCTGAAAGCTGGATCAGGGTGTCAGCAGACACTTTGGGGGAGTTTTTCTGCTACTCTATGATTTGGAAAAGCCTGGAACCCATCAGGTTGAAGTGTTAAACAGACTTTTTTACATCATTTATCTATCCAGAGCTGTGAAGAGGTGATGGGTGCAACTGCAGCCCTATTGCATCATCAGCTACTTTGGAGAACTTTTGAAGGCACTGGGAAGCTGCAGAAGAGCAAATGAAACACCTGTGCTTAGAAAGGAGGTGAAGAGGAGCCGGGAAATTACAGAACATTTTGATTTCAACCCCAGGAAATTCAGGAGCACACACTGAGACGACACATGTGTGTGAGCACCTGTGGGATAATCAGGAGAACAGAAGGAGCTGACAAGGATTTGTCAAGAACAAATCAAGTCAGATAAACCTCCTTTGTTCTCATGACAAGGTAACAGGCTGCAGGGATATTGTGGAACAGGTTGGTGCCATCTATCTTGATTTTTAGGAGGGCTTTGGAAACTCTGCGTCATTCTCCTGAGCGAGTCAGTAAAACATGGACTAAATGAGCCCCATTAGGGAGAGCACAAAGCCGGTGGGATCACAGTTCCCAGGGAATTGCCAGCTGTGGTAGGTGCCTGCCCTGGGGCTCTCCAGGGCTTAGTGCTGTGTTTGAGTCTCTTTTTATTGTTTTCCTCAAGAATCTGGCAGATTTGTTCATTAAATCAGCAGATAACATCAGACAGGGATTAGGGAATGAGCTGAGTGTAACTCAGAGAGGCTGGGAAAAACAAAAAAAAAAAGGGGGAAATTTGATAGGAACAAAAGAAGCTGTTGGGCTGAGCAGGGAAGAGGCAGCAGGTCTTCATGAAAGGATTCATCTGGGCCAGGGCAGCTCAGGGGCTGTGCCTGTTGGCAGGTCCTGTGGCTGGGAAAAAGGGAATGTTGTAGTGACAGGTAAAGCAGCAGGAGGTATTCCAGGATGGAAGGCACAAATCCATCAGCTTCACACAGCAGGGGGAAGGCCACAACTGGTCTCAGTGCCCTCTTCCAGAAGGGAGCAACACCTGAGGCACTGAGGGAGTGGAGGAGGAAGGAGTGAGTGCACCATTTAGCTGAAAGGAGAAACCAGTATGGAGTGGAAGGAGGTGGTTTTTAGGGGATGAAGATTGTTGTAAAAAGATTACAGTAAAAGTGTAACACCTATTCTCAGGGTGGATGAGAAATGGAGGACTCCAAGTGCAGAGCAGAGTGTACCCACAGCAGTGAGCTGGTGGTGCAGAGATAAATGGGCTGCCTGGGGACAGGACAGGACAGACAAACACCTCGGGGGGAAGGTTGTGGCAGAGCTGCTCTGCCTTGGGGCAGAGGGATGGGGTTGGGGTGGCCCCTCAGGCTGCTCCTGCCTTGTTTGCTGTGGTGTCAGGCCATAGACCTCTCCTGGAGCCTGCATTTTGGCACCTCCCCAAGGTTTAAACAGCTTTTCCTTCAGTTAGGGGTGCTTTTAAGGCAATTGGCTCCCTGAAACCTGGGGAAACCAGTCTGCTGAGTTCATGTGCCAGGGAGGGTTTCTGATAGTGATATTTCCCTGGGAGCCTTAACTTGCTCCAAGTGTGTCTCCTACTGATATCTCCCCACAGATGGGATCTCCCTGATCACTCCTGCCCCTCTCAGAGTAGGCTGAAGGTTTGGGCAGTCAGAGGATTCCCAGCCCACCTTACCCGAGCTGCCTTGGCTTGTTTTGCCTGGGTCTTCCTGAATCCAGTAAAACAGGTTGTTTTTCCCCAACATATCTCGCTGTACTCAACCCTGAATGAAGGCAGCTCTCAGAGTATGATCAAATGGATTAATTTAGTATCTCTGAGAGTGTTTACTGAGACTCACCTCTTCCTTCACATGCACAGTAGGGCTGCTGTGGGTTTCTCCCAGTTATTTCCATAATTTATTTCACAATACCTGCAGCAGGTGCTGAGTTTCTATTCCATTACTGTCAGGACTTTTATTTTTCAGACTTGGTGACTGGTTGGAGCAGTTCAGGAGGATGTTTTTGTGTCCCTTTGCTGTCAGTCAGACTGGTTGAGCAGAAGCAACTGTGCAGCCAAGGTCCCCTGTCACGTACTCAGTGTGCACATTGCTCCTCACAGCTGATCCCTGTGTGGGGCCTTAGATCCTCCTGTGATATCTCTGGAGGGTACAGCCTATGGATCTTTTTTTGCTTTGATTTAGTCCTGTGCTGAAAAACCTTTCAGAGCTGGAAGTTGTTCTTCATCCAGTCTGTTTAACCCCATGCCTGTAACTGTGGCATCTCCAGCATTATTCCATCTGCCATGAAAGGAAGGGTTCTGGCCACCAAATAGATGCTGATGCTCTTTTCTTACCTGTGGTGAGATTTTCTACTTCTCCTTTCACTACTGAGTCAAAAACTCTGACTTCTTTGATGTAGTCTTGTTGAGACAGGAGCTCTACGATCTTCTCCCCAATAAAGCCACATCCTCCTGTCACCAGGTAGACCCAGGTCCCATCCATTTCTGAAGATGTTTCTGAAGATGTTTCTGAGATTGAAGGTGGCTGATGGATCCTGCTGTGCACTGCTGAGCTCTCAGACAGTGTGTTTTCTGAACCAAGTCTAAAGTTTAGCTGTCATGGAACGGTCCTGGCTGAACATTAACCCCATCCAGTTACACATAAATCAGGTTTTCCTTGGCCCAGTCCCACAGAGCTGCCACAGGCCCATCCTGGACCCTCTGGCTCAGCTTTTCCCTTCTCCCCCAGTAGCCCATGATCAGCAGGGCAGCTCTGGGTTGCCTTGGTACATGGCCAGTCTCCAGGCTGAAATCTGGACAGCCCTTTCCCACAGCTGGCCTGTCAGCCGTGGCCC
Source organism: Empidonax traillii (assembly GCF_003031625.1). Taxonomy (NCBI): domain Eukaryota; kingdom Metazoa; phylum Chordata; class Aves; order Passeriformes; family Tyrannidae; genus Empidonax; species Empidonax traillii. The sequence continues at coordinate 1,009,546 of NW_020955294.1, read as the reverse complement.
CTGGGAGCTGCACAAAGGCTGGAGGAGTCAGGGCAGCCAGGGCTTGGTGTGAAGCTCCAAAGACCTTGGTGATTTGTGGAGGGGCTGCAGAGCTCAGACCTCTCCAGGGCTGAGCTGGGTCATGCCCAGCACAGGCAGGGGCAGAGGCTTTGTGGTCACTGAGTGTCCCAGGCTGAGGATCTGGTGTGGCTCCCCTGGGTGGGTGCTGCTCTGAGTTGGAATACACACCCCTTCATGTGGATATAGGAGGAGAAAACGAGAAAACTGTCCAGGAGTAAAAGCTCTACCACATCTTTTGGTGAAATATTACAGGAGCTCCTCCTCATCATCAGTACAAGAGGGCCCTGCTGTGTTTTCTCTGCCAGCCTGTGGCTGATACACCTTTCCTTGCTCAGCCAGAGAGGTGTGTTGTTTAGTTTGCCACTGGATTAAAAAAAATGGGATCAGCTTTATCCAAGGGTGCTTGAGTCTGTCCTAAAAGTGGGATGTGGAGTGGAAGACCTGTCCTGTTCTCTCTTTGATGCCAAGCAAAATGTCCTTAAGTCTGGAGCAGTCAGATATTTTTTGATCCATATTTGAACCAACACATCACCATTTTTGGTGAGCTGCTCTTAGAGAGGTAACAATGGTAAATAGGGAAATACAATCTCCCTGATTACATTTCCTTTATACAGTGTAGTCTAAAGTTGCTTTTCTGGCCATGGTGTTGCCTGGGAAGTTTAGGGTGGGTTTGTTCCCGTTTCAGGCTCACTGATTTCCCCACCCCCAGGCTGAAATGAGGCAGCAATTCCAACTGTGTGAGTGGTTGGGGCCATTCTTACCGAGGCATTCGTGCTTGTCTGCCTGTAAAAAGTGAGGTGTGGAGCGACCTGCTGCTGAGAACGTGGTTAATGAAGAGTTAAGGCAGAGAACTCCAAGAGTAGCTGTGTTTTGTTTGTGAATAAATAGTTTTCTTTTAATCAGCTCCTGCTACAAGTTCAGCCTGTTCCCCTCTGCCATTGATTTTCTTGAGCTGCATTAAGTGTTAGGAGGAGTCAGTTCCCCTTGCTGTGATTACAATCAGTGGCCATAATGGCCCAGAGACCAACATGGGCCTGATGCTAATTTGGTGCCTGGCAGACCAGCACAGCCACAAGTGTCCCAAGAAATTAATTTAGCCTTTTATCCAGCAACTCCCGATCTGTACAGTGGTGATTAACAGAACTGCCTTCCCTCAGAGGACTTTTTGCAAGGATAAATATATCGGAGCTGGAGGTGTTAGGACTCAAAAACCAAGATAAATACGCCCTGAGAGACCCAGAGAAGTGCTGCATGGGAATGTTTGGCATCAAGTAACCTTGAGGATGTCCTCATCAGTGATGCAAAGAGCTGTGTGAGGCTGAGGCCTTGACTCTGTGGGCATTTCTCAGTGTTTACAAGGCTTAGCCTTTGCTGCACTGTTGGTATCTGCATATCTGAGTGCAATCTGATCAGTGGGGGAAAAACTGGCTGGGATTTCCATATCTCCTGTTTTTGTTGGGATGTGAAAAACAAGTTCAGAAACCAGCAGTGGCACATCTGTGACAGAAACAACCCAGGTCCTCTCCTACAGAGGGGAGAGCCTCCCTTTGCAAACAGAGGGTGTTGCATCCAAACGGGATTGTTCCCAGTGTAGGAAGGGTAAACAGGTCCCCACCCACATCCTCCTCTGACAGTCTGAATTGTCACAAGAGATGAGGGCTCTGGGGTCTCCACAAACCCCGAGGCACATTCAGAGAACACACAGAGGAGGGAAACACCCAGGAGGTACCAGGGGATTTCAGGGAGGGGGCTTGGGCAGCCCTCGCTGTCTCAGCTGAGCCAACTCCACTTCTTGAACTGCGAGGAAACTCCTGAGGAAGTGAGGCACGTTACAAAGACCAACAGGGCTCAATTCATGCTGTTAAGCACCGCAGAATTCCCTCTCTGCCTTGTTCCTCTGCTGCACCACCCTGTCCTCTGAGTGCCCTCTCTCAGGAGAGGCAGAGCTGTGAGCCCAGATCCGTCCTGACAGAAAACTCCTGCAGGAACAGGAGGGCTGTTCCCACAGGAAGCATCTGCCAGGTCCAGGCAGGGCCTCGCTCTGCAGTGCAAAGCAAGATGCTCAAAGGTGACATTACCTGAAGGCTCACCTGGGCTGTCTTTAGTTCAGGAACTGAACAGCTCCCCAGGAGGGCAGATGTGCCCCTGTGTTGGGTTGGTGGGGCTGGGAATGCAGAGGGGTGATGAAGTGTGTCCTGGAGATTGATCTCAGCCCCCCTGGAGCAGCACAGCAGACACCTCAGGGGAGTCAGTCCCACTGAGGGCAGGGAAACTGGGCCCTTTTTGCCCCCTCCACCCCATGGATGGTGAGCAGAAGCAGGGCCTTCGTGCACATCTTGTTTTTTAGGAGATCTGCAAGCAAACAACCAGAGAAAGCTGAGCTGGCAGGAAGGAACAGCAGCTGCCCTGACTTCAGGCTGCAGTTTGCTTGAACTTGCCCTGAGCTTTGCAGATAGAGGACACCTGACACGATATTCATTTACAGTAAGTTTATTTCTCAGTGCATTACATGAAAGGTCTTTGGTATTTGTGGGTCCTTGAATACTGTTCCCACTCTGCTCCAAAAGAAAATGCTGAATACAAAACATTCCATATACAGTAACAAACCCCATAGCAAATAAAGAGAAATAGATATTTTGAACAATAACATAGCAATATGAAAACAGATAAAGTAACCATGCAAGAGGTGGAACAAAAACAGGTTGTGTTTACAACAAACATTAAAGCCTGCCATAAATGAGTTCATCCTGTCAGACGAGATTTATTCTTGCTCTAAGTTAAGAAATTACCCATGATTGCAAGATACTGTGCATGGCTGCCCTGTAAAAGACCAAATGGTTGTAAAGCTGATCCCCACGAGAGAAGCCAGGACCATTTGCACACATACGAAACACACCGATATAAATAAAAAAGCTACTGTGGAAAATAACTAGTGAAAAAGTTACCATTTCCTTCTGTGGATGGGAATGTGCTTTTCTGAACAACTATAGCACCTTTGAACCCTTGGTTTCACAGGGAACCAAGACATCACAGAGACTGTGAGGAGTTTAACCCCCCAAACCCCCAGTGGAATGTCATCTTGAGCGAGGCAGAAGCTGTAAATGTGGAGGAGGATGGATTTGCAATGATTGCATTGAGAAGTAATTCCAGAAGCTGATTGTCTTTTGGAAGCCTTTGGCACAGTGCTCAGGGTGCTCCATCACAACAGTTCATGGCAGTGAGCCCAGCCCAGAGCCCAGTGCCCAGAAATCCCTTGGGGAGCCACGAGCTCTGCCCCCCCAAACCTCACCAGCACCTGATTTTTAAGGCCTGTTCCTCTGAAAGGTGATGGCAAAATGCCTGAGGAGTTTGGTGGGAGCAGTGAGGGCTCTCCTCTCTGTTTTATTCCTATTTCCCTGGGTTGCTATCAATTCCTTACAGTAAGTGCAAAGGAGATACTCTGGAGAGCAGCATTCCCTGCCTCCCAGGGTTCCAGATTGCTGGTGAACACCAGGGTGCACGAGTTGCAAAGATTTTTTTTTGGTTGTACAACGTTGCTTCTTCTGGTTAGCTCAGGGCAAGGAACTGATCCAAGTCAGAAACACACTGGAGCTCAAACAAACGTTAAGAATTTCAAAAAAAGTCTTAGGAAAAAAAAATAAAAAAGGGAAAGAACACACTATGGTATTGCACAGCATGTATGTAAGATAAAGCACTAAACATTTCAATTAAAATATATTTCTAAATGAGCACGCATTCAAGATAAATCCCCTTTCCAAGTGACACAGACATGGCAAGAAGCATTTTATGCCCTGGCTGGAATGAGCCTCAGTATCCTGCCTGCGATGGCAAATGTGGTTGGAGTGGTTTGCTTTGTCACCAGCATCACGAATGTCAGTGTGTGAGGCTGTGTTCACCTTCAACACATCATTCAGTGGGGTGGCACAACAGTGGGATCCAATCCTTGTGTAAGGAGAGAGGAATGAAACCCCAGTGGAGAGAGAAAGTCCATTTGGTATAATCCTCCTGTCCCCCAGTTAAAGATACAGTACCTCATCAGAGAGATGGAGCTAAAGAAAGCAAGAAATGTGGGGGGGAAAAAATTACATAGCTCATGCAGAAACCTGGAAACATCAGTAATTAAAATGGTCTCAACCCAAACCTCACTCGCCCTTAGACAATTGACTTGGCAGGATTAATTGCAAACAACTTCCATTAAATTTTCCTTTCATCTTGCCAGTAATTTGTTTGAAATAGTATAAAATCCAACCCCCTCATCAATATGAATGCCTCCACAACAGGAGTGACTAAAGCCTCGGCACTCACCAAGCTCATGCAACAGCTTTGAGTTCAGAGGACAAACTCAGAGGAAGAAAGATTTCTCTTCCAGTCCAGTGGGAAGTGTCCAAAATGTCAGGGAAGTGAAAATGGCCTCATTGTACTCCCTCTTCCCCAAATTCAACCCTGCACCTACAGGGCCAGTGAAGCTGAATTTCCCCATTTCCCTTTTTAAAGATTGCTTTGGTTTGGTTTAGTTCCTCAAACTGCCCTGAGGACACGTTGTTACTGTGGCATCAACTGTAGATGGGGCACCACTCTGCCCAGGGTACAAGTTCAGCCTGAATTGAGATTTCTCCTCAGTCTCCAGGCCTGATTTTCCAACACCAGCTGGTTGGCACAAGGAGTTATCTCCTGGAAACCACCAGTGATGTCTTGGAGCGTCCATGTGATCCAAGACCAAGACGGTCCTGATTCAACAGAGAGGTAACCAAGTACTTTCCAGTTCCTACACAGTGATCTGCCTGTAAATCTGCCTGTAAAATGGAATCATTTTTTTTTTTTTTTGGCATATTTAATTACTAAATGGAAAGAATATTCCAAGAATAATGAGTTCCAGTGGCTGCACCAGGCTCAGCTGCCCACCAAGAGAGCCCCTGCCCTCCCAGTAGTGGATGGAGGGACATGGGCTCTGTAGCACCACAAACATCCTGTCCCTAGAGTTACACTGGATTTGGGGTTAGTGCTGGATTTGAAACTGAGATGCTTCCAAAGAGACTTTATTTCATTATTCCAAAAGGACTGTGAATACAGGATGGCTGCTGGAGGTCAGTAACCTGCTTGACTTGGGCAGTTTGACTTGTTTTCGTGTCCTCTGACCATAACACGTTCCAGCTGCAACTCAGAGTGCAGGCAAGAAACTCCCCAAGCTTTTGCAACATTCTGGGCTTGTTTCTTTGAAATGTGGAGAACTTGACCATTCAGCAGCACAACCTGACCCAGGTGGGCTGGCAGCTGAATGAACCCCACCACTGGCACTGGCCAAGCAGAGGGAAGAGGGAAAAGCAAGGCAAGGACACGAATTCCTGCTGCCTCCAAGCCAGCCCAAAGCATGGCTGTTTGTTATTTAGCTCCAGAAGTAAAAAGACAGGTTTCTGGTGCCTTCTCAGCATTAATTTAAGCTGTTTTACCTGGTTTGGGATGTCTGGCTGGATTTCTAAAGAGCAGGGCCAAGGGATGACATACAGGGTGTTCAGCCATCCTGCAGACCTGCTCAGGTTCTTCAGAGGAAGGTTTTGGGTATATCATGTTTACAGTGAGTATGGAAAGCCAGTTTAATGTGTGGCTCATGTCGGGCTGGCTGAGCTCCTCATTTTTAGCCTCATTTCCAGTGAACCACAGGCTTCTGGCTTGGCCTCAGGAAGATCACCTGGGCTGCTGAATACATGGACAGTGCTGGTCTTTGCAGCACCTTCTGGCAGACACTCTGTAGCAGGACAGCTCACCTCGTTCAGACAAAGTGTGTCCTGAACAGGAACCAGATGCAGTGGGACCGATGGACCTGACTTATGACAAACACAAACTCAGTTTGATCACTTTTGTCCTGGGCTGAACTTGCAAACTGTCAGAACAGGGGAATTAAAAATCAAAAAAATAGCAACCATCAGTTCTGTTGGTTAATCTCCCCCTTCTAACAAAACTCACTGTCTACATGAATGACTTCAGCTTGTCCAACCTGGTTAGCACAGCAGGTGGAGTGATTCATTTGTCACTGAAGGGCAGGTTCAACTCCTGAAACCTGGAAGCTGGTACTTCCCCTAAAATAACAGGTTATTGCAAAAAGTCAAATGAGTCTGTGTTTAACTCCCAGTGCAAGATAAGCCCTTGACAAGACACTAATTCCTTAGGCTGTGGTTTGCTACTACACTGTCTCCAGATTCAAATGGCAAGGATTTACTCACAAGATTAAAACAAAACACTGTGAAAACAATTTTCCTTATTGCTGTAGGATTAAGAAACGATTGCAAAATATCCTTTTCTGTGAGTGGTTATTGCCACCACTTAAATTAATTATCTCTGGATGTATGCACAAGCTGAACACAGTATGGGAAAATTCTTGCACAATTCCATCATATCTCATGTGAACTGCTCTGTATTTTCACAGAAATGGTGTAATTTCACTGAAAGTAGATAGAAAGTCAAATGTTGCCATGAACATTTGCATCAAAAGTCCTTGCTTAGCCAACCACAAACAGAAATAATGTCACTCACGTGCAATTAGCAACATGAAAAGCCAAGATTCTGATGCTAAAGTCCAGAGAGTCACCTGACATATCAGAGAAACACTTTTAAATATTCTTTGAATTTTCTAATTTGTTTCTTTGCTTAAAAGAAATCCTTGCAGGTCATGCTTTCCTGGCCTGTGGGAGTGGTACCTTCACCTGGAAGCCAGTATGACACCAACACTTGAAATGAAAGCAGATGCCTCCAGCTACACCGAGGGACAAGGCTGAGCTTGGCTTTGAGTCTGGGTGGGATGGATTGTCTTGGCCAGTTAAGCAGAGCTTTACTGAGTCACTGTCAAAGGGCAGTGAGGAAACAAGGGGAGGATTAAACTCTTGAGACACAGCCAGGAGGTGTCATTTCTGCAGGCAGCTTCTGAGATACCTGCCAGCTGCTATTCCAAAGGCAAAACAACAAAACCAAGGAGCTATGGATAAGGCATTCCCTGCAATAAGGGCACAGCGTTGGCCAGCTAAGGAAACCCAACGCTGCAGCCTCTCACCCACTCCATCTGCACTCTGCAAGAGCACTGGGACACTGTGTCTGTAACTGGGGGCGGGGGCAGAACACGGCGCTGCTCCTACTTCATCCGGTTGCTTCTCCTCTTGGCTTCTCCGTCCTCCAGCAGTGAGGAGAGGAGCTGGTAGGGCTGGGGCTGCCGGGGGCCTCCACGCTTGATCTTGATGCTGGTTCTCAGCGGGGAGCCCGGGATCACATCCTGTCCAGAGCCTGGCTCAATGGAAGACAAAGAGTCTGTAAGGAGAGAAAGTCACGGGAGAGCACTATTTAACAGGGGAGCCTAAGGAAAGCAGAAGTGGGCCCTTCTGGGTGACACCTCCTCTGGAAGCAGGGGGGTCCCTCCTGTTGTCTTTCCATCCAGGGAGAGCGATTGTGGAGCTACACGTTTGCTGCCATCACACTACTCCCGGAGCAGATATTTTGCCTCTGCTCTGCCTGAACTCTTTGGGGTCAGTGCTCGGACTGCATGTGGCCCAGCAGGGCCTGTTCTCTTTTGGAGTTTCATTTCTAAAGCACTGTTCTTTCATTGCTTATAATTTCACTTGGGCTTTAGCAGCTACTCAGCAGTGCCCTCGGCAGGCCATCATCCTGGAGGATGAGGCCAGGTGGTCACTGTGATGCTCCTGGGTCTTTAAGGACCATTTCACTCCTTGTGAAAAGGAGGATGTTTTGAGGCACCGAAATGACTGAACAAAAGGATTGATCCACCTTAGGGCTGCAGCCAAATTAGCAATAAAGCTGGGAAGAGATGTCAGCTGTCCCTTCTCTTGGAATGCCTCCAGGTAACACCACCCTGCTCTTACTTCAGCTAAACAAAATCAAATATACACCAGACCAGGCCACTCTTCAGCAGCAGATGCTGAGGGCTCGATGCTGCCTCACCATTTCTAATGCCCCAATTTCTTCCTTTTTGCCTTCAGAGCTGGATGTCTCTGTGTTTCCCTGCCAAGAGCCCAGTTTCCCAGCCAGACACCCAGCCTTGGTTTGATCCCACGAGGCAGCGTTTCTGTTTCCAGGGAGGATTCGTGTCCTGTCCGCTGGCACCAAACCCTGCCAGGCAATTTGGGCCTTCCTGTGTCCCTGCTGGGCTGCTCTGCAGCTTTGCCAGGCCAGATCACCTCAAAGTGCCCTCCCCCTGCAGGGAAGGGGGGGTTTGTTTGCTGGTGTGTTTTGCCTTGTTGCTTCGGTTGTGGTTTTGGAAGCCACGCTCTGTGGGAAGGTCCCTGGGAAAATGAGAGCAGGGGATTGGCATTTCTGCGTGGGGCTTTAAAGCTGGGCCAGGACCTGTGGGCAAACCCTTCACACCTACAGTGGGAGCACGACCAGATGGTTGGTGCTGGGTGACTGAAACCTCTGTGGTGCCTTCCAGTGCAGAGAGGTCTGTGCTCAAGTTTAATTATTTTTTTGTTATTTTTCTCTTTGTTGGTTGGGGTTATTTAACCATATACACAAAGACGAACATATTTAGACAAGGGAAAAATGCCTTATTTTCCAAGTCCCCTTTCTAAACAGTATTTTTGTTAAGTTAAAGAATGGAACTATTTCAAAAGCAGAGAGGAGTAAGAATATAATTATCTATAGTTACTGGACAAAAAGAAACTGAAGTCATACAATGTAGGTGTTTAAATATGACCTTAACTGAAGTGTGCAATTAAAAATCGTCCCTTTTTGCTGATGCAGTTACACTGGTAGAGAAGTACACATGGGTTTAATAACTCATCTCCATCCCAAGCAGCAACAGAAATTACATTTATGTCAATAAAAACGAGTTGCTGAAATGACTGTTTCAAAACAACAGCAGCACATGCCTTGTTTGCTGCACAGAATGTGAAAACCAGGTAAACCAGGCAGTTCTGCAGGGGCAGGGCTGTGTGAACACCCAGTCCCAGCCCCTGTGCCTACACGGGCTTCCTAAGAGCTGAATTTTTGCTTTGTACGACTATAAATGAAGGTCCAAAGTAAAAGCCAGGCCCTGGGTCCTGTAAACACCCTGCACGGTGCTTATGGCCTGGGTTCCTTCCCCCCCTTCCCTGGAGAACATGGAAATCTAGAGGGCATCTCCCAGGTACCTGCACCAGCTCAGAGCAAAGCAGCATAAAAATGTATTTCCCCACCCTTGGGGTATAAAATGCGATGAAAATATGAAGCAAAGTAGGATTAATGCAGAGCTAAAGTCAGGGTGAGTGTGGTTAAATCATGGGGTTGTGATTCATGGTTTCCCAAAAAGCTTGTGCTGTTGCTGCCCACTGCTTTTGGAAATGGCATCTGGGGCCTCTAAGAACCACGAGGCCACTGAACAGGGCAGGGCAGGGACCAGGCCAGTCCAGTCATGCAACAAAACACTGTCCCTGGCACTGCCTGGGCCTTGAAGTGTCCAACACAATTCCATCTCGGCACTGCTGGCTCCTGAAGTTCAGCTGTTCCTGTGCAGTAGGGCAGAACTGCTGGGCATTTTGGCTATTTAGCATTTCCATGGGCTGAAACAATATCCAGAGGCCACTTCCCAATAAAAGCGGGTGTTGGTGTAAAGGGAGGTGTGAGCAGCTCAATTCACAAGCAAGGCCAGGAATGAGGTGCCAAGGAGAGTGCAAGACAGAAAAGTGCTCTGGGACTCGGGCAGTGCCAAGGAACAGCCGTGTTCCTCACAGGTTGGGAAAGCAGATCCAAACTGCTGTCTTCCTGAAAGGGGAGAAATTGGCACAGCAGCTTTTGGAGGCTGTGAGGGAACTGATCCTCAAGTACCCCAAAAGGAAAAGTCTGATCTGTGCCAATCACCAAGACCAAACTGTGCTTAAGGGAAGAAAACACTTATTGAGAAAGGATGCACACACTGTACCAGTGATGGGAGAGCAAATAAACCTCAACAGATCACTTTAAAAATCTGAGTGTAGAACATGTGGGACTTTGTTTAAATCTGATTGTGAAGATGGGTTTTATATAAGTTACAACCACAAAACATTCAGGGGTCACTGAGGTGACATGGCAGCACTGCTTGGGCTTTCTGTGGGAAGTGCAGAGCTGCACAAGGCTCGCTGGTGTTCAAGTCACTTGGAAGATGCTGCTAACAGGATTAAATGATCTGGCCTAAGGACTCGAACCAGCAGCTCCCTGGGAGGCTGGTGGATGATCTGTGCCACATGGCTTGAGCTGCTGCTCGTGACTTGGCTGTCTGAATTGTAATAAGAAAATCACTGTAAGGGTCATTTCATCTGCTACTGTAAAGCCAGAGGGAGCAGCTGGTGGAAGCTCTAGGTCCTCAACAGCATCCTGTAAGGCCTGGTGGGTACCTAGTTTTGAAACCCTGGCTTGAAGACACAGCAGACAGAGAGCTCAGGAGACTGGGAGGACGTTTAACCATCAACAGAGCCCCTGGTTCTCTAGAAAGGGAAACCTCAGCGACGCTTACCATGAATTCCTATCATGTGCTCAAGAATTAATACCCTCTCAGCTAAAATCTTCAGAGCCTCTCGGAGCTGCTGAACACCTTCCCCCTGCAACAAAGGAAAACAAAGCCAGCATTGGAGGATGTTGCAGAAAGGCTTCTTGTTCATAGTGTTGCTCCCAGAGCACCAAACTGTGCAGTGTGGATGTTTGAAAATGAAACGATGTGAAAGAGGACAGAACATGGTGACAACATGGCCAAGGAAACCCCACAGAGCAGGATTTCTGGCAGGTATTAAGTTCAAACCCAAGGCTCACGTCACCACTTGCTCTGCACTTTTAACTGTGGACACCCCCCTTTGCCCCCACAAACCCACAAAAAGGGAATATGGCTGAAGGACATTAAGGAGACAAAAAGGAAAATAAAACAGTAGGAACACATGCTTACATCAGCACCTTTGTCACCTTCCTCACCCTTCTTGCCTGGTTCACCCTAAAACAAACAAGAAACAGAAACTTGTTTACATGTGGCTGAGGACCCTGTTCAGGATCACTTGGATCCCTTCCCACCAAAGGAGCACAAACATTTCACCAGCAGAAAACAAACTGACTGGCACTTCATGCCAACGGCCAAAGTCCTCTCCTGAGCTTTGCCCTGGAGCTTCCCAGAGCTCACCACCATTTCCAACAGGGAAGAACTTGCCCAGGAGTGGCCAAGGGGCTCATCTGCCACGGCCTGGGCCCCAAAAAGGCCCTGAACATCTCACAGAGCTCTCAGTGAGCAACAGTTTGGGCTAAACTACAGAGAAATGAGTCTTTCCCCCAAACAGGCTTGTGTTCATCTCTGATTTAGAACACAAAAATCCTTCATTCTGCTTTCATTAATTAGTCACATCACTTTCTGCCTCTGAAGATGCTCATTAGGCTTTTCTTGAAGGAAGATCCCTCTGTGCTGTGAATATCAGTCCTATGTCCCCTCAACCAGGACATTCATACACTTCCCAAAGAACAGATGACAGGGAGAGATTAAACCACAAGCTAAACATAAAAAAGACTAACAAACCAGTGAATCAGATAGAGTGGAAATGCCTGGGCTCCCCCAGCTTGTTGGACATCCCTGAGATACTTGCAAAGCAGGGGTGAGAATGGGAGGAAGGACTGGAGAAAAGGTTGTGTGAATTGTGTGGAACTCAGGAAGAGAGATGGGAAACCTCCCAGTGGCCCTAAGACCTCACTGGATGCTGCCAGCCAAAAAAACCCAACCTGCTCCCCTAGCTTTTCATTGCCACTGGTTTGTCTGCACCAAACCATGTGTACAGACATCCCCTCTGTGCAGCTGTGCAGGTGCAGCCAAAAAAATCACTTGTGGAGCCATCTCTTAACGTCATTAAAGGGTTTCCAGCTCAGCTTGGCAAACCAAGGTGCAGGAGGGAATTGAGAGCAGCTGATGTACCTTGAGCTGTTTAACTGTGCCCAGCTTTGGGCACTGGTAGTGGCAGGAACCTCCTGGGCCTGAGGGAGCCTCGGTCTGCCCAGGTTTGGCCAGAGAAGACCTTCAGGCCAAGCAATCTCCTCTGCTGGAGCGGTGCCTTCCTGACTGTGGTGTTTCAGCACTGGTATTCTCACACCCAGGAGGATTATGTTTCATTTGCAGAGGAATTAATTCAGGTGAGGCTGTCTGAGCTGGGGCCAGCTGACCTGAGGATGTCTGAGAGCTGGCTGAACCAGCCACAGTGGCATTTACGGTGCCACCAACCCCGCCTGAGTCTTGCACCCACCCGCAAGTTCATCACTTACAGGAAATCCCTTAATGCCCCTCTCTCCAGGCAGACCTGCTTGCCCCTGTTGGAAATAAAGTCAGTGTCATTAGGACATACTTTGCCATTTGACAAGAACACAGTGTAATTTTCACTAGTGGAATTAAGATGGCTTAATGGAAAACCTTACACTTGGGATAATATGAAAAAAATTCCTCTCCCTTGACATTATCACTTTGAGACAGCAAAAGGGGGTTATAGTTTTCTGTCAAGGATCAGCTCCAAATCCCATCACACTTTGGAGGGGTTGGGTTGGATGTGGAGCTGCTCAGCTCAGTGCCCTCCCCGTAAGACGATTAGCAGCTTTTTGAACTTTCCAGCAGTCACTTACATTATACCAGGGAGGAATTTGGCTGCAGATTTGCTCCTTACAAAGACACCACGTTCTTCTCTCTGGTAAAACTGATGGGCCTCTGCTGGCCCAGCCAGCACACAGAGCCCAGGGCTCCCACCAAGCACTGCTTTAATCTGCTACTGCTCCACACACACGGCCTGGCCCTAACCCCGACAGCTGCTGATCAAAACACGGCTACAATATTTTGGATTTTGGTTGGTTTGCTTCTCCTTCCTGGTATGCTAATTTTCACATTGTTCTCAGTGGGGTTTTTGTTTGTGTTTTTGTTTTTGTTTTTTCTAAATTATTATTATTTTAACAGAAACAGTCTGAACAGTATGTGTTGGTTTGGGGCAGAATTAAATGCCATTGAACTGAACATCCTCTTTCCCCCCTGTTTTCCTCCACACGTTTCTCACTCTGAGCAGAATCCCTGGTCAGGAAAGCAGTTATAGATTATTCAGTGAGAAAGCAGGAGCTTGGGAAGAAGAGGCAAAACATAAAAGCATCAATAGAAATCCATTAATGAAACAGCCACATATTTCCCCTGGATCTTCTCCCCCAGACAAACACAGCAACAAACCCATCCTTTTTCTTCCCCCCAAAAATTACCAATCTGGTGGCAGATTTTTGTAGTATTTGCCAGAAAGGGAGAGTTGCTGGTTTTGTGTCCATCAAACTGCTGCTTTGGGCCTGGGGCATCTACCAAACATTCCCAAGGGGGCTGCATTCCTGTGGAGTGCTTGGCCAGCACCAGGCAAAGGCCCCATGGACAGGGAGAGCTCTGGGAGGAAGGCCCAGCCTGTCAGGTGCTGAAGGGAAATACTTGGATTCTGCCCTGGAATGAGTAAGGCTTGTGAAAAAGCAGAGACAAGAGGAAAAATCCCAGAGAGGAGCATAACAACACACTGAAAATACACAAACAGGCCGTGCTCCGTGGCCAGGAGGGACAGAAAGGATGTTATCAGCTTAAAGGGGATCAAAGGATATTTAGGCTGGATGTTGGAAATGTCTTTTTATCCCAGGCCCTCAGAAGCTGCTCCTCTGCCTGGGAATGATGAGGTGCGTGTTTAGGATGAGCAGAGGCTGATTGTGAGCAGCACACGTAGAAGTGCCAGCCAGGGGATGTGCTCTGACTGCTTCAGGTCTCTTCCACATCTGTTCTCTCCGAGATTAAGCAGGAGGAATGTATAATAACATTTTCTCAACTCTCAATAGATATTGTAAACCCTCCTCTGCTTTTCTGTGCAGCTGCACAACTCCTCTGCTCCAGCCCTAATTTGTATCCACCAAACCCAAAATTGCAGCGTGTAAGTTGTCAAAACCAGCATTCAAAGCCACACTCACACAAGACAAAAAAGCACACAGAGCATCCCACAGAAATTCTGACACAAAAAGCTGTTCATCTTCCCTTTCCCTGCTAACAGAGGACAGGCAGGAAATACAATTTATTTTTTCTATTTAATCAACACAGTTGGATATTTGAAAAATCTCTTTTGTCCCAAACCTAGAAGGAGAGTTTACGATTCTGAATCCCTAACAAGGAGGGAACAAAACCAAAGCCTAAAGGATTTGTCTGCACTGAATGGCCACAGGGTAAGAAGCTTTTGTTACAAAATAAGTAGAGTCTTAATAATATGGCCAACCCAAACTAAAGCAAAATGTTAAATGAATCATTGAGGAAGAGCTCTTATCAGTTTCCTGTATGGAAACATGACACTTTGCCATATTCCATGCCCTTTAATTTTACTTTTTTTAACTCAAAGTTAAGATTGAGCTGTAGTTGGTAACCTGAAAGTCTTAAATTCTACTCCCAGAATTCCATCAGTCTGCAATGTTATTAGTAAAGCCAAGACATGCCCAAGTGGGCTGATCTGCACAAGGAAACTGTGACCAAAAAATTTACTACCAACAGTCACTTGAAATGGTCTCTGTCTTTCAGGGAACTGCAAGTGATCTCTTTCACAAGAGCAGGACCAAGCACCCCAAACTAAAATAAAACAGCTTTCAATAGTCATGTGAGCTCCACCCTTGGAATCTGCTGCTCCTTGGGGTGAGGTGCCTCAGGAGGGTCAAACCTGGCCTTGGACCTGCCCTCCTTGCACCCAGGCTGGACAGAGGAGCAGCACTGCTCTGTTGCTGGTTATTCCCATGAATTTGGGAAGTCATCCAATTTGCATCTGTCTGTCTTAGCTCTTTCAGGCATCCCTCTGTGTGCTGGGCTGGAAGAGTGAGCAGAAATGAAGAGGAGGTGCTGCCCTGTGAGGGACTCATGTCAGCTGCAGCCACTCCACCTCCATCTACGGGACAGGAAAAGTGGCACTTGGAAGAAAAGCCAACCTGATTCCTACAGCGGTGCCAAGGCACCACCCTGCAGATACCCATCATTTCAAAGGTACCAACCACATTTTTTCTCCTTGTCTTTCTTCCCTCCATTGACTCTGCCCCACACTGGGGTCTTAGTGATTCTCCACAGTCCCTCTGTGCCCACTCCTACATTTTGCAGACCTAATTGCCCAAATGCCTCTTCGAAACCCTTCCCGGGGCTTGAATGCTGGACTGGCAATCTGATACATTTATATCCTTGTTAGATATTTCTCTGGTATTTCCTAAACTTCACGAGTTTGGAAACAACATTCAAACAGCCCTTTTTTTTTTTCTATGATTAGTTATCAGCACTTGACAGCCCATCAAGGACTGAGGTGTAGCACACAAACATATTAAGAACACGATTGTAATAATCCAAATACATTAAGGACATCATTTGACCTGGAGAATGACTTTGGCTGAGGAGAAATCTGATGAGTTTTTAACACCCTTAGTGCCACAGAAGGGATAGTTCAGACCACTCCAAACACTTCACAGTAATGAGCTTTGGTTGGCAGAAGAAAGTTGGTTCCCACAGGCCCTTATACACCATATATTTGCTACCTGTCTCTTTAGAGAACACCTGAATTTGCAAGCAATTTGACTCTTTGTCTGTGCAGTAAACCCTCCTTTTGGTTCTTGCAGAAGACCTAGAAATTCTGCATTTAAAACTGTTCATGGCTGTGGTCCCACCAGATTTTAGAGACCTGTGCTGTGTGTCACTCCTGAGGCATCACCCAGCTGTTCTGGGAGCCTCTCTGTGTCTGCAAAACCTTACTCTGTCTCCTCGGTCTCCTTTGGATCCTTTGGGCCCAGGTTGTCCTGGAGATCCTGGTAAGCCCTAGAAGAGATGCAGAACGAGAAGGAATTAATTTCCACTGTGCATCCTCTGTGTAGGTGTAGTGAACACATTTCCCAGTGATCCCCAGCTCCTGGAAACCTCATACACCCATCAAGCCCTTGGGCTGGATTCTCTTTTACCCTCCAGCAAATACAGTGGGAGCTCTGTTCACAGACATCCTGAGCCCTGTAGTTTCTGCAGATCCCTCTATTTGGGGCTTTTAATGCATTGCAGGCCCCTGATGTAACATTTTTAAGGGGTCAGTATGACAGGACAGTTCTTGTTCTCAGTTACCCAGAAGAAATTAATACACAGGTAGTATGGTTAGCTTAAAAATCCCCTCTGCTTTCCCCCACTCCTTAATTGCCTCAGTGGGTGGCAGGAGCAAGCACACATACCTGAAAATTAATTGGATTGTGCAGTGGAAATTATTTTGAAGCTATTCACTCACCCTAATAAACAATTTTCAAATTAAGCCCAATCTCTACTAATAATTTTACTCCCTGGGTTGCATAAATCTATAAAGCAGTCACCAGCAGCTAAAAAGGGCATAGTCTTCAGATTTCTACTAATTGAACTGCTATGCAGAAATCGATCCAAATCCTCAACTTACCCACCCAGTGAAGCCACAGTTATAGCCAGGGAGGGAGAGACCAATACTGTTTGTTTATATTCAGCATGTCAGCTCCCCATAACCACATGCAAGATCATTTTTTCCACCTCAAGTGACTTGTACGTTGGTTTGGAGTGTTTAGAAATGAGCCTGGAGCTCCCCTCCTGGTGATTTCAGCCAGCCTGGTTATCAGCCGTCCCCCAGCCCCTCACATCAGCATCCAGAGAAAGGGGCTTTCCAGGATTGCTGTGAGGAGCTCAGGGTCTGGTCAAGTGGCCCGAAGAGGCTGGACAGACATGACTGAAGGGTCTGAAGGAGGAGCACTCTCCCAGTCCAGCTGGGAGCCAGCAACGCTCACCAGCAACACGCTGCTCCTTGCCTGCTGCCAGCCCCACCAGCTCAGCTTGGCTGCATCTCCCCTGGGCCCACCAAACATTCAGAGACTCAGGCCTGGCTGAGGAGGCTCAGCAGGGCTGCCAAATGAGGTGGGGCACAAACCATCCTGGCCTCACATCAAACGTGCAGCACGAACGAAGCTCAAGTGTCCACAGAGACCCTTTGCTCCTGACAGCTCTCAACAGTGACTTTCAGTGCCTGCTTAGACAGGGATGCCCGAGAACTTCCACAGTGTGAAAAGTAAAAGATTTGCAGAGTGTGCTGCATGTCAAAAAGCCAGACTCTACTTCAGAACCTACTTATGAATTGTGAATTACCTTATATTTAATCACGTTAAACTGTCTGTCATTTTGCTGCCAAATCTCCCACTGTGCTCACATCTATCTGGAGTTTCTCATTGTTCTCCAGAGCATTCCCTAATTGAAATGATTCTGCTACACTGGCAAACTTTCACTAACCTGTTGTCCGTTGCTTCTTCAGAGTGGTTAATAAATTACGTGGGGAAAACCTCTCCTCCCGATTTGCAACTCCAAACCTCCTCTTGTCAGGATCTAAGTTACATCCCTCTGCTAAGTTACTTAACTTTTCTCTGGGCTCTCCAGTCATGTTAGATTCCCTTGAAATATTTGATGTTACTGGTTTACCTCCGCATTAAGCAACACTCTTCCCAAAAACTGAGTCCCTTTGTGTCAGCCAACCACAACCTGGAGTAGTTTGGCAGTTCACTGTTCATCATGACTTCACTTCTTTCCATTTAACCAGCTTTTTCCATCTATGTGAGTACTTTGCCTTTCTTCTATCATAAATTCTTTTGAGTGAGTTTATCACACTCCATTATTATCTCCTCCCCTCCACGGTGTTTGTATCAATAAATAATCAAACTGATGGGAGTCTGTGATATTTTTCTTGAATAGAAAGTGCTATGTCTGAAAAAACAGGCTTAACACATTCACTCTGGTGAATTGGTGAATTCCCACCGATGCATTTTTGTTCTTTTCATGTGTTCCACAGGAAATGCAGTATTTTTCTATCACTGTGTCAGTACAGCCCATGTCAGACCCTTAGCATCAGCTCAGGCCACGTGAAATGTTTTGACACAGCAACAGCAAGATGTGTTGTTATGATTAAGGGCAAATCTGGATAGCACAACTGTTTCCACCTCTCAGCACAATCCAGGATGAGAAAAAGGTACTAAATCACAGAATTTCATGGGGAACAAACCAGCAGATCTAAGTCTTCTAAACTGCTCTCCCTCTTTGTGCAGTGACCCCCCACTCCATCCCTCACCCCAAAGGACTGAAGCACCTTACTTGTGATCCAGGGGCTCCAATAGGTCCAGGGGGCCCTTTGGGTCCTGAAGCACCTGGTGGCCCTGGTGGGAATTGTAATTAGAGACAATTTTAAGGAGTCTGAGCAGGAAGAACCCTAAATTCCAAATGCATGCACTTCCTTTCATGTTCTGCTGTCTCTCAGTGGTTGAGAGCCCTTCATTCCACATGGCATTGCTGGATACCAAATCCTGACATAAGACGTGCCCCAGGGAAGATGTTAGAGCTCTGGGAGGGAAAAAAGGGTGAAAATAGCCAGGAAGGATGTCATCCTGCATTTCCACTGATTAAAATGCAACCTTTGATAAAACTTAAACTTAGATCTGTGAAACAGCTACATCAGAGCAAGATGCTGCAGGTGCTGTTCCTGAAACAGCCTCCTGGGTGGCAGGGAAGCCTCAAGTCTGATACAACTGGTCTCTAGTGTGCCAGAAAGCTGCTGATGAACACAAAGGAGATGGAGTTTGGCCATAGCCAGGAGAGAGGCTGACTGGGGCAGAGAAAAGCCCTCTGTGGCAATAAATCAGTTTAAAGTCTGTGCCACAGAAGAGCTGCTTCCAGGATGAGTTAAACTGTCTAAACAGGTCAACTTATTTTACACAGTCACTTAACAGATTCATTCCTTTTGATAAAATAATTACATCTCAACAGTAGCAGTTCAATTATACCTGCAAATGGGAGACAGGATATTTGCTTAGTCTGAACTTAGCAAGACTCCTCTCTGCTTTAGTTGTCAAAACCCTTGAGATGAAACAATGTGGACATTATACACCAAGTACAGCTGAATCAGCCTCAATCATTAATGCACCATACAAATGCTTAAGTCAAAGAATAAAGGAATTGAAGGGTAAATGAAAGGGCCTCATAATGAAAGGAAAAGCCTTTTCTGCAACTAATGGGAGTTCACTCCTAAATATGCATCATACAGGGAAGTGCTGATGTGTGCAGGAATATTATCATTTAAGCCACCCATCAGCACAGAGAGAGAGAAGACTTGCCACTGAAATTTCATCCCAGATTCTGATTTCAGTTATATTGGTGAAAATCTGGAATAGCTCAGAGCAGCTCCAGAGTCTTCATAAACATCACAGAGCAGCTGGCCAGACTCTGCTTGGTGGAGCTCCATAGAGACAGGAGTGATGAGAACAACTCTGCTCTCACAAAGGAATTCCCTGGACAACCCATTCTTAAAGACAGCCTTCTAATCAGCCCCTTCTCTCAAGATGTGTCCTGCTGAAGGTAAAACAATCTGCCACTATCGAGACATAAGAAACCTGGTCAGTTCTTTCCACCCTTCCCACCCCTGGACCTTCCACAACTGCCCTTCCACTACGGACCACCTGCCTTCCCTGCAGGCATACCACCGACCACTCCACTCCATCAGAAATTGCTCCTCCTCCCCACCAGCCCAGCTTTGCAGCCCAGCCCGGGGGTTACCTGGTGGTCCCACAGGCCCTGGGGCTCCCCGTGGCCCGGGCAGCCCAGCCATGATGGTGTCGATGACGGTGGAGGCCAGCTGGGGTTCCCCATCTGCGGCAAAGAGCACAGTCAGTGTCGGCCAAACAGGACTTCTCTCCAAAATCCTCTGGCGCCCGTTGGTGGCCAAGGGCAGGCAGTGCTGCACGGTGCTAAATTTGGGCTCTTGGAGCACTTGCCCTCTGCTCTCCAAGGGCTGTGCCCCCTCGCCCTGCAGAGCTGCTCATCTCACCTCTGATAACCACAGCAAAGTCGTCCTCTCTGTCACAACCTTGGTGTCCCTGCACCCCTGTATTATCCTACCTCTGAATAACTGACCCCAAATTTGCCATCTCCAAGGCACAGCTGGCTTCTGGCTACCTGAGGAATCAGGGATGGATCTGGATGTCCCTCCTGCCTGACCTGCTGAGCCAGCCTGGCATATCCCCCCAGCCCAGCCCAGCTCACCTGGGTGTCTGAGGATTCAGAAAAGCACGGGGAGAGGGTGTGCTCTGACCCCCTCCACATGCTCAGCAAACTTTCCTCCCATTAGGGATTATTTTGGGTGTTCAACTGGCCAGCTTGGGCAGGGTCACTGCTGGGAAATGGAGGGAAATGCGAGTGGAGCAGAGAAGGGAAAGCCAGCAGGAGGAATTGGAGGAGCTTTGTGTTTTGACACATCTTTCTCAGTCCTCTCTTGTTAGGAATAAAAATCAGCAGCCTGTAGATGTCCCCTCTTCCCTCAGCCTTGAGCCAACAGGATCACCATGTCAGTTGGCAGCTGAATAGAAAAAAAAATATGTAAAAAGCAACCCCTTGAAAAGGCCACATTTTCCATATCTGGAGGCCACCATGCAGGAATAATGTCCATCTCCTCCTGCCCATGACCTCAAACTTAGTCATGTTTCCTTCCACCCATCCCTTTAACTCCTCACAGTAAAATTCCGGGGAATCCTCTGCAGTAAAAGACTGAAAATGCCTCGCTGCAAATGTCAAGTGACACCAGGAAGATCAGGAGGGTGTTTGCTTACTCTGCAGACTTCAGCCCAAAGGCCAGAAGGTGAACTCTCCAGAAATTTTAGCAGACACATTATGAAGGCTTTTCAGCTTCTGGAGCGTTGGCAAAGACAGAGAGGCCTTTCCAGCTGGTTGTTTGAAAGTAGTTCCTGGGGAAAACTGTCAAATGGCTTTAACTGCCAAGGATGACAGGATATCTCTGCAGTGCCTCCCTGGCAGCAGAGCAGCACAAGATCCAACCCAGATCCCTCTGAGAACCAAATTTCATGCCTAAAGCCTGAATACAAACAGGTATTTATTTGGGTATTGTTTCTAAACCCATTCATCTTCCCCTCCTCACAGCCCTGAAACAAAACAACCGAGACTGTTTTCATGTTCAGAAGGAGAGGTACCCCAGTGAAGTGTGTAATCCAATTAATTTGAGTTTTATTTGACCATGTCAAAATCCATCACAGCTTGGGAGTAAGATGAAATTGGGAAATGAGCATCAAACAGCAGTGAAGGCATTAACAGTTGCAGAGCCTTTTGTTTTTAAAGTACATGTGGTCAACAAAATCAAAGGCACATCCACTGAGAGGGGCAGGGGATGGCCTGCAAACAACCAGGGTTTAATTACTGCTGGAGGTAAGCCAGGGATAAGGATTTGGGTTACAAAACATTCCAGCTAAATGGTACATTATTATGATGACAGAGTTCCTCCCACAAATCCACCCATCCTGACATTTGACTCAATGTTATTTATGAAAGGTGATTCCATAATTGTGACACAGAAGGGAGCTCTGATCAACAGCCCTCGAGCTCAGCAGCTCCTGCTTTGGCCTCATGGCATGATCCTTCCTCAGCTGCCTGGCCAGGCAGAACTCACCCACATCCAGGTTTCCTTCCAGGATCAGCTCTGAATGAAACATGTACTGTCAATGAAACGGGACTGAAGTGTGTTAAAACACAACTCTGGCATTTTTAAAGGGACTTTCTCCATACTCTTGTAATGTAGCAAGAAGACCTTGTATCTCCTTATAATCTCCCTTCTCTTTGTAACCAGGGGGACATTCTGGGGCTCTCGGCAGCTGTCAGGGCAGCCACAAAATAGCACCAAATGGCAGCAACAATCTTCCCTTCTCTGCCATCTCCTGCACTGACCCAGGCCCTGCTGGGCTCACGGGCTGGATTTTGTTTCCACGCTTGTGGATGCACCAAAGCAGAAAGCAGTGGACTGTCTGCCCTGTTTGAGAAGGCCTTGATACACAATTTGCTCCAGGAGCTTTCCAGCTGCTGGCCAAGCCAAGAGGAAGAGTCAACCAGCCTGACCTGGCCAGGTGGGAGCAGCTCCATTCCCTGGAAGAGGGCACAGCCATCCTGCAAAGGGGAGACCTCAAACAGCACAGGAACACCCTGAAGGACACAGTGAAACCTGCCCAGCCAGGGGCACAGGCTTTGAAAGCAGCTGGTTGTCTCAATCAAATGCTGTTCCCTTCCTCCTCTCCTTCCCCTTTATTTACTTCCTCTTGCTCTGTTCTCCTTCCTCAGGAAGGGATTTCCATGGCAGCAGGCACTGGGATGTCACTTCAGAAATCCCTGCCCTGGGCCCTGTGCTGGGCACACAGACAGCCCACTGTGCCTCAGCTTCCCCTTGCTCTCCCCTCAGGCACCAGAACAGGCTGCCCATGGGAGTGGTGGAGTCCCCATCCCTGAGAGTGTTTAAAATCATGTGGATGTGGCACTTTAGGACACGGTTTAGGGCTGAATGTGGTGCTGGCGCTGAGTTAACGGCTGGACTTGACCTCAGAGGTCTTTTCCAACTGTGATGATTCTATGGAATAAAGTTAATTTTATCTCATTTGTCCTTTGCAAACTGAAATCGAGATGTAAGAAAACACATCCTTCAACAGAGAAAAAGCTGCATTCCTTTCTCTTCCTTTCCCCTAAAAACTCTCAGTTAGCACAAGAAATAGGTCTGAGCTGGCTCTAGAGCAGGTACCTGATCACTCATTTTTACGTGGCAGAGAAAGTGAGTGATCCCAGCAGCAGCAGCCCCAGCAGGGGTACAGCCCTTCAGCTCCTGGCCTAGGTCTAAGGTTTCTGACTAAGGGATAAATTCCCCCATTATAGGCTTGATTTGTTGAGACAGGATGGAAATGAAGTAATCCTGTCTTAATTTTTTTCTGCTACCTGATCTGGAGGGAAACAACTGGGACCAATTTTTTTTTTTTTTTTTTTTTTAACCCACAGCGCAGCGAAACTGTAAGAAAATATTTGTCTCCCCCTTTTTGGCTTCTGCCTGCTGATAAATATTGCCAGCAGGAACTCGTGATTAATAAAGGCACAGGCATTAACCATGTCCAGGCAGAACCAAACACTGTGCTACTAAAAATAACCTGATCCAACTCCCCTCTCCATGGGTGCACAGGCCCATTACCAGGAAAATGCTTCCCTCTGCTGTCAGCAGCTGGAATCTTGTGTTTATAGTTTTCAGATGTGCTCCATTCAAAACAAGTAAATAATTTTTTTTTTTTTTTTAATCTACTCAGAATTTATGAAGCTAAAGCTTTATTGCTTAAAGAGGATCAGCTTCCCAGCAACCTGTGGTGGGCAGAGCCAGCCAATACGTGGGCAAAATGGTAAGTTTTGTGGGAAAATGGGCTTGATAGTGCTGTAACATTATCATGACCCCATAGATACTTGTAGTTAGGTTTCTATTAAGAAAAATTGTCGTAAATTTTTGGGCTATTCCTCGTGGAAACCAAGAAATCCACAGGGTACGGAGGAGGGATGCCCAGGGATGCCAATGTAACAGTCACCATTTACTCACTGATCTCAAGTCCATGTGGGAGCCTGTTGCTGCCCAGTGCTGGCAGAGTTAATGCAGATAATTATCCACTCATTTATCCTCTTCCCATTCTAGGACAATGCAGAACTCACCCTTCTCACACATCAGCTTGAAAGGCCGTGTAATCAATGGCTTTATACATTTTTTAATTTACCCACTACTTTGCAAGAAGGAGTTTAATTTAAAGGGTGCTTGGAGAGAGGATCCTTTTATTGGAATAAAAGGCTGAATGCAGATTGGCACCATGTGGTGTGATCCTGTGAGGAGTGAGGGGACTGTAATGCAAAACTTCCTTGTTCCACACTCATGAAGGCAGCATATCAATTTATATTTTCTCAAACTCTTAGTGTGGGACTGCAATTAATTCATCCTGTCCATGTGCCCTGAGTAACTGCACACGAAATGGAGCTGCTGAAATTCTTCCCCAAATTAAAAATACATCTGTTCACTTTCGGGAAAGGGAGTGTGGAGAGCAGAGTGGGTGGAAGGGAAAGGAGAGCTGTAGATAACTGTCAGACACGGGGAGACTCACTAATCCCTGGCTGTAACTAAGACAACTGAGCTTTGAAGCTGGACATGAGCAGTAAAAGCTGGGGAAGAGGCACAGCTGAAGTCTGGAGGAGTGGAGATGGGAGCTGGGGCTCCAGGAATTTACCAGCCAAGTGGAGACACAGCTGGGCTCTGCTTTATCTTTGCTAGATGCCAGGTACACAGGACTGGACTGGAAGAATCAAGCCCAAATCTGAGAGTGCTCCGACCCAAATGCAGGGTGTGTCCTTCTTAGAAAGCCTTTTCTTGCCCTGCACAGCACAAATCAAATAAATATATTTTTTAAACCACTACAGGCACAAAAAAAAAAAAAAAAAAAAAAAAAACACCACAACCCTGACACTCCAGTTAGAGGGAAGGGATAAATCTGAGCTTTCCAGTGTGTGCCTCTGTGTTTTGTGTGGATGTGGGATAACGTGGATGCACCAGAAACGCAGGTGGAAGACACATCTGCGGGGGCAGGAGAAGAGACACATTTAACAGATGTCCTTGCTCTGTTATATAATCCCAGAGTTACACATTTTGGTCCTTACTGATTCCTGAGCAACCCTGACACTCCCACACCACAAAAGTGGCACCAAGAGGCTCCCAACTCCAGCACCTGAGCCAGGCTCTGCATTTCTCTGCCTCGTCCCTCAGGTGACATGACCTGAGCTGTCATTTCCCGACAGACCCTCTTCCCAGCAGCCACACGTGATCAAAGCTTAAAGGACACAAAGCTGCCTCCTCAAAGCTGTGATGGACATTGAAAACCAGGGGGGAAAAAATCCCCCAAGCCCTGTTCTCACTGTTTTTTAGGAGAGAAGTGACTTAGTTCTTCATTTGGGAGAGGTGAACCCCTCCAGCCTCTAAGAGGTTTCATCTTGATCAGCAATTTCCAAGAGACCCACACAGGGGAGGCAGATTGTCCAGCTGCTCCCAGGGTCCTGGCAGGGCCAGGAGTTGGAAGAGCTGAGCTGCTCCACACCCACCCACTCTGCTGATGTACCAGAAAAACATGGCACCTGAGGAGGGAACTTACTTTCTTTTTCAGCTGTGGGCTGGAGCGAGTAGAGAACCCCTTGCTGGAAGGTGAGAGGGAGGCTGGGAGTGGCTGGTGGCCCTGGAGGACCTGGGGGACCTGGGATCCCGGTTTCTCCTGGAAGTCCTCTTGGTCCTTGAGGTCCCAGCAGCCCTGTGCAGAGGCAGGAGAGGATGTGTTAGTGCATTTGGGGATGTGCTAATGATGCTATCCTGTAAAAAGGCAGTAAAAAGACAAAGAATTTCTGTCCCGAACTGCAGTTGTCCTGAACTGGATGTGGGGGGAAACAGGAAGAACTTCCCAATTTTCCATTTTTTTTTTTGTTTATAGCATCTTCCTCTGCAAAGCAGACAGCCTGGCTTGACTTCATTCCTGAAAGAGGGAAATCTCCCCCCTCCCTGAGGCTGAGCAAGAAACTAAAGCAAGGTGTGAAATCAAATCTTTCTCTTCCCCTCCAGGTACACCTGTATGTCACCTCACTGCCAGGAAAGCACAGGAAGAACAAGGGAAACACAGTCAATCAGTCCAGCAGCAGAATGATCCCACTTCCTGAGGGGCTGGAAGGCTCTCCTTGCAAACTCAGACACCAAAAGGCAGACACATCCTTGGCCAGACTTTGGCCATTGAGAGGCTGCCAGAAAATGCCAAAAAGCAGTCAGGGCTGCTCTCACAGTTAAGGCACGCTCCAAGTTTTAAATCTTTCCCGAGCTCAGACTTACAAGGCACGGCCTTTCAGCCACAGAGAGCACAGAGCCCGAGGTCTGGCACCTATTGTGCAGTATCGCCTTCATCAAAACATTCAGGAACATTCTGAGGATGAAGAAAGTCTCCCAGCTCAGGAATGGAGTGTTCTCTGAAAGAGTGGCCTCATAACCTTTTCTCTTAACATACAAAAGCATCATTAGTTTGACATCCTGGCATCTGACAGCTTGACACAAATGGTGGAGAAAAAAGGGAGTAAAACCAGGCACCCAGCGAGGGGGTTAAACAGGGAACAACGCTCTGCTCCAAGGGCTGACAGGTCACAGACTGTTTCTTACAGCTCCTGAGCAGGATGGGGAAACATGATCCTGCTCTTTAGCTTTCTGGGACAGGCTCTCTCCGGCTCCACAGGAAATCCCAAGGTCTGTCACTGCTCGTGCAGGTGGTGCCTGCCCTGAGAGCTCCTGGCTGATCTCAGTGCCCAGGGGACTCGCTGGAATGGATTCGATACCAACTGAAGATGCTCAGTGTGTGAATGGCCTTTGATGATCTGCTGTCACAGGCAATTTGTATAAAGTGAAACATCTCCTGTCTCGGTAGCACTGCCCTCCACCAGCACTCACCTGGTGGCCCTGCTGGGCCCCTCTCACCGGGTTGTCCCCTCTCTCCTTTTGGCCCTGGTGGTCCTGGCAGACCAGTGGGTCCGACCGGGCCTGGAGGGCCGACCTGTCCTGGCAGCCCTGAAAACATTCACAAAGGAAATTAGCTGGAGATCAGGAACTGCTGAGGGCAGAAGGTATTCAGCACCCTCGAAACCAGCGGGGAGGGACTCAGAGATGCACAGGGGGAGAAATGGAGCTGTGCCCAGACAGGGTGGCACTGGTGGCAAGAGCTGTCTGGCAGAAGAGCCAGACTGGGCCTTGCTTCTCCTCTTCTTCCTCCAGCTCCTAAAGAAAAAAGCACATCCCCATGCACAATGCCCTCCCCAAAAAGCCAGCAGGATGTGTCCCTCCAGCTGGGATGTGCTGGGCAGAGCTAAACTGAGCCCACACTGTCCCCTCCCCAAGGCCTGAGTGGCTCTGGGCAGGCTCTGGCTGTCCTGTGCTGGGTTCATGCAGCTCCAGGACAGTCCCAATGTATCAAAACACACAAAAAATATTTGCAAAAGCAAATCAAACCCTGTCTCCCACTTGCTCTGGCTGATCTCTACCTATCACCAGAGAGTCTTCATCAAAGGTGTTTCCCTGGTTTCTCCTGTGTTCATTCACCTCTCAGGTGCACCACACCGTGCTCATGCTTTTTTCATCCCAAACTGAAATTATGGCACCCCTACTTCTGAAGCAAATAGATGGCACTAATTTATGTCCAAGAACAGGGTGCTGAGCAGGGTTCCAGGGTTACTGGAAGCACCAGTAGGACAGTAATTGCAGCCCAGTGGGATGTTTCTTGGCAAGTCCACGCAGACCCCCAGTGAGCCCACAAAGGTGCAGGGCAGCATTTGTGACCTGAAAGTGACTCTTTCTGATGACACCAAATAAAACCTTAATGTTGTTTCCTCAAGACTAACAGAATAATAACAACACTCAGCAACTTGATGGTGTTTTTCAGAAAAACACTGCACATCTTTGGCCCACGTGGAGAGACACTTAAACACTGTGCAAACAGCAGTGAAGCCTTTAATACCTTGGAGACGGGGCTGAGCTACTCTGTCTGCTCAGATTAAGTGGTTAATGGTTACAATAAAGGCATTAACTGTCACAGCCAAGAGAGTTGGAGGCTCCTGGTTTCTGGGCTACCAAAGGGCTCAGAGTATTTGAAAGCAGTGGCAGATCAAGCTCCAAAGCCAGAGGGAGATCAGGCTGAGTCCAAAGTTCAGCACACTCAGTTTTCAAGTTTGAGTCCATTTCCAAGCCCATTTCCAGGTTTCATTATTACACATGACCATAACTCAGCAATCTGAGGTTTAATCAACCTGTAAGGAGTGTCCTTCTCCTTTCCCAGTATCAGGAGAGGTACTGGACCCTCCAAGAGCAGTGCCAGGAGAACATGCTTCATGTGGGGGTGGAGAGCATGGATGGCAACAGGAGGAGAGAAGGAGGAAAGGAAAGAAGTTGGCCAACTAACACCCTCCCAGCTGGTACCATGGGAGCAGGGCTACACAATAGATCAAGGCTCATGGGATTTGCAGCTCCCACGTTTAGATCCAGTTCCCACTCTAGGTGTGGGACAGCCCACCTGGGGCACAAACCCTTGTCACCCCAGACATCCAAACTCTCCTCATTTCTCACAGCAAAGCAACAATCCAAAATATTAGACCCCCTGGAAATATTCTCCTTCCTCTCCTCTTTTTTTCTCCCATTTTGGAGTGATGTCCAAATTATTTTTTCTAACAAAAATGAAATTTATCCCCCTCTAATCCACAGTGAAACCGGGCAGACTGACGAGGCTCAAAGGCTTTGTGTGGGAGGGTGTGTCTGCACTTTTGCTGCATTCAGCCACCAATAAAGCTGATTTCGGTATTGAACAAGGAATTAAGGTAAGGTTTTAATTTGGATCAATTTATCCCCAGGACACAAAGTGCAGCCTTTGCTATGAGGGGCTCTTGGAATGGATCTCACCTGGCAGTGGGTGCTGTCCTGGCAAGCTCAGGCAGGTGATCAGGAGCCCGTTTAAGAAAGCAAGAGCATTTGTTCACAGCATTGAAAACAGCTTCTCCCCCTGTCAAAAACCCCCAACACACCTGAAACTTTATTGCAGCAAATTCTTTCCAGCACAGAGGGAAGAACAACAGAAGCTGTTTTGCAAGCACGACACGCTGTGCTGCTGAGTGCGGGTCGGAACGTTCCCTCACTCGGATAAATCAGCCTCAATCCTTCAGTTCAACCTCATAACTCAATCCCATGAACTCCTGCAGACCAGGAGCAATCACTTCCTGCAGCATCCTCAATCACTCTGCTGCAGCAGAGCTTTAGAGAAGCTGGCACTTCCTTCCCTGGAGGGGAAAGCGCTGAGGGAAAGGCTGGGAGAAGCAGCACTGAGTAATGTGTCAGGCAAATGCTCACACTGGTGACAAATGGTGTTACCAGCATAAAAGAGACAAGTGCAAAAGGGAGAAGAAAGAGGGAAGGATTCAGGGAAAAGGGGGGAGGGAGATGAATAGGCCAAATCTTCAGCTGGCATAAATCAGCTCTGCTGCAGTGGCATTGCTTTCAGAGAGCTCAGGCCCACGGCAAGTGTTTATCCTCCAAAAATATGAAGTAAAAGGCCACAGGAAAAACATTTTTTAAAAGAGAGAGTGTGAGTATTCTACTGCTGGAAACCAAATCAGATGTGCCTGGATTTTCTCCCTGGTCCTGTCATTAACCTGCAACACACCAGCTGTTCCCCTCTGCTCCCCAGGGCTTTCCCTGTACAGGAGCAGGGTGGGTTGGATTTGGAGAC
The DNA here is from genome assembly GCF_003031625.1 of Empidonax traillii. Classification (NCBI taxonomy): domain Eukaryota; kingdom Metazoa; phylum Chordata; class Aves; order Passeriformes; family Tyrannidae; genus Empidonax; species Empidonax traillii. Next base: position 980,338 of record NW_020955294.1, on the reverse strand, counting down.
ACAGGTGGGTGTGGGGAGGGAAGGAAGCCAAATGTGGACCCAGGAGCTCTGTCCATGTGGAGCTCAGCAAAGCCATGCCCTGAGCATCCCCAGTGGATCTCAGTGCCCCTGGCAGGCAAAACTAGTAAGATAATAAGAGTTTTCTCCCATCACTCGGCACGTGCCCTGCTGGCTCTGGCCACGTGTGCTGCAGTGACCTGGCTTCCCATGCCTGCTGTGCTGGGAAATGAATGTCTCAGGGATGACAAAGCTGGTGTTTGGCCTCTCTAACCAGAGCAGCCCATGGTCAGATAAAACCCAAAGAACAAACCCAGCCTCTCTATCTGTGAGGCTCCAAATCTCTGAGGGTTCCTGGCCTCAGCACCCTTCTGCTTTTTGGGACATATCTTGTACAGGACTGGGCATAACAACATTTTGGGCTTTGAAAGAGAAACAGCAGAAATCATTAACTTACCCTGAGGTATCAGCTGCTCCTCTGCACCTCTGTGTCCTTTGGGCTCTGGTTAAGACGGACAGGGTAAAAAATAATAATAAAAAAAATTAAAAAGAGAGAGAAAAAAAGAGAGATAAAAAATTAGGTCTCTTGCTGCCAACTGGCTCAGCCAGAGTATATATATTTTCTTAATACTCAGAAAAATGTATCCTGTTGATTAACAAGCTGATCAGAAAGGCCAGTGGTGCAGCTGTCTCAACAGCACTGATTGCTTTTAAATGATTGTCTATTCTCAGCCCTGTCACTCACAGAAGAAATAACTCCCCTCATAAACAGTAGCAAGTTTTCCTGGACCTCGGCCTGGAGAGGCATCAGCCAACCCAGGGCCACAAGGTCACCCCAAACAGTCCCAGCATTCACAGCCCCCTGTCCATGTCCACCCCCTCTGTGTCAGGCCCCAGCGTTCTGCCCGTGGCCCACCTGGCCAGGAAAACTGGTGTCATGAAAGCTGGGACCTGGATTTATTTTGGCTGAGCACCCAGAAGCAGGGCAAAGCAGGGAATGTTTCACAAAGGCTCTGGGGAAGGGAGTGGAAGGGACAGAGGCTTAGCTTTCCACACTCAGGTTTGAATTCCACCTACTCTAATATCCCACTTGTTGAAAGATCTCCTGAGGTCTGCGAGCTCTGTAGGAGAACCTGGGGGCAGCTTTGGGCAACAAGTCACAGCACAGTGTTGAAATCATGCAAAATGGGCAGTTCCCTTCCATCCCAAACTACTTGCATGGAATTCCCTACACTTCACCGAAATCCACGGGGAGTTCTTTTGGCTGGGTTTGAATTGAAGATACAGATGGTGTGGGGAGGGAAGGAAGCCAAATGTGGAGCCAGATCCATGACATATCCCCACAGCTCCTTAGCCAGGCAAGGATTTGATGCCCACAGAGCTCAGGTAGGGGGTTCAGCAGGAACCACGTGTCAACAAGCAACTTAACTGATTATTTCTAGTTGCTGAAAGACACTGTCCTGGCTCGAAACGATCCAGTGCATTCCTGACTCCCAGTGATTACAGTAGAGTTGTTATTCCTCACTAGGTTAAATAAATCAAGGCTAGAAAAACAAAGGGGAAGAGTGAGCAAGGACTACACCTGGTAGCACACACACAGCCTGGAAGTTTGGCTGACACAACAAGCTCACACACAGCTCAGGCATCATCGCCTGCCTTGTGGAGGTGACCTCCTGGGTTTGCTGCAGGGGTGGAGGGTGCTGACACTGGACTATGGAGTCACCCTGATGCAAGTGCTACAGGAGAGCTGCTCTGCTTTCCAAAAGCCTGGCTGAGAGGCAGTCACTGCCCCGTGCTCAGAGAGACATGATCATGTGTGAGGAGCCTCCGGGAGGAGAGGACCTTGAGTGGGAGGGACAATCATCAGTATTTTTTGCTGGGCTGACTCGAGTACAACAAAGTGCAGGTGCAGAGATACTGCAACAGCAAAAACAAATGACATGGAGAAGGCAGAAGGAGCCTGTAATGGACACTGGAGGAACTGCTCTAATTCAGTTCCTGGCAGCCGTCGCTGTGGCTCTCAAAATACTTTGCAGAACATATTGTTAGTGAACCTCCCTCCATGTTGTGGCATCATGTCAAATCATAAACATGGACCACATCTGGACTGTGTTGGTCGCTCCAAGTCTGCTGCAGTCATGAAGGGCTGCCATAATAAACTGCTCGGTCCGAAAAAATTAAAAGAGGGGGGAAAAAAAGGGAAGAAAAAAAGCAAAGTAGGTCCTAAAGAGAATAAAGAACTGCTTTGGGAGCAGGCAAAGCAACAGACAGACAGGCCCTTGGAAGCAGAGAGCAGGGATCTTGAAAAAAGATGCCAAGGTCGAGGAAATTCAATGCGTGGGGATCTGTCTAGCCAAGTGGGCTCAGAGGGAGAGTTTCTTCTAAGTGTACTTTTTCTTCGTGCCACAAGAGGGATCATAAAACAGCCCATTGTGTTTATGGCAAATTTAGAAAATATAAAGCAGACTGCAACTGATGTTGCTATTCATGGGAAAGCTTTTTGTCCCAGTAAACCCAAGAATTCCCCGTGCAGCCCAGTCCTCTACCCCCAGCACTGCTCCCAGCTGGGGAATTGCCGCAGCCAGAGCTCGGTAGGTGAGTGTGAACCATCCCACTGTGCTCCTGATGGCTCTCTGGAGTTTCCTCAGGAATGTTTCAACCTAGCCAGGCCTACACATCCATATTTTCTGGACTTAAAACAAACACACTGGAACACACAGGCAGGCACAGTGGCCCTGCTGAGGTTAACAGAACTCGAACTTCCCAGAGACCAGGACTGAGCTCTCAGTGCATCCTTGTGCCAGCAGAAATCGAGGCTGTCACAGGCCATCACGGCTGGAAACAGGGAGCTTCAGGTATTAGTCTCTGAATTTTGGTACTTTCTTCCAAGAACATGGTGCTCTGAGCAGGCTGAACTCAAGGAAGGGCAGAGACCTTCCAACCCCTCTCCTCTGCAGCTTGACAACACCAGGACAGGTTGCCATGGCCTCGTTTTTAGTCCCCCTGCAGGAACTGTGGATGTGGGATGGGTGATTTGGTGAAGAGCAGGTTACACTTACCAGCAGATCCCACTGTTTTCCTCAGGACAGTGCCAGGATTCAGGAGGGGAAAGGCATCTGGCAGCAGCTCATCATACCACGTGGCTGTGGTGCCAGTGATGGGCAGATTGTTCTCCAGTGGGGGGCTTCGCTCCGCAGCCTCGAGCAGGAGGATCTGCACCAGGACACAGGGAATGCAAACAGGCTCAGCTGGATGGTTTCACACATGGTCTCAGTTCCTGAAGAGGTCTTGAAACTCCTCTTCTCAGCAGCAGGACCTGGGAATAACTTCCCATCCCAAAGAGTGGGACTTTGGTGTTAAAGCTTTGTGGGTTTTGTGGATGGTGGCAGCAATCAGGGTCTGCAGCTGCTGTGTTAGTTGTAACAGGGTCACACACCCTCCTTGGGGAGCAGGACCTCACTGCCTCCAGAGAGACTCACAGGGGATTGTCCCCTGGTGAGAAACATGAACCCAGGAACCAAAGCTGGTGTCAGGGGACACAGCATTTCCCTGGCTTTTGTGTTCAACCCCAGAGTCACAGGATCAGAAATCACTGAGAGCTGGGACAAAGTGAAGGGCAGTACTTGGAGGCCCAGGGTAGCAAACTGAGGACAAGCACTGGCTGTAAATGAAACCACAAATACTGACCAAATAAAGATGGAGAAGATGAAGCTTTTAACGAGTTGAAGTGCTTTAACAGCAAAGAAAATTAAACAAACAAACAAACAAAGTAACAAAAACCAAACAAACAAGCACCAAAAACCAAACAAAACCAAACTCACAGCTGTTTGTATACCTTGCAAACACACTACCTTCAAATAAACCCACATCCCAACGGGCATCCCTGAGCTACTTAGGCCATTTACAACCTACACTGCTTGGAAAAGTGACCCCACTTTCTACACACGATTCAGGCTGTTCATTGAGCTGTGCCCCCCTGTGTCAAACTGGGAGTTTGTCCCTAATATGGCTGCAAAAAGCTTAAATGTCCATAAAAAGCAGAGGGATGGAGGACCCAGGTTGGCTCTGGCCACAGATAAACTCCATTAAGGGGAAGGCCAGCAGAACATTTGAAATTAAAGTTTACACAAAGCAAGGATTTAAAAAAATAATACGTTTTCTATTTTAATCTAAATGCTTCATCCCTCTGCCTTCCCAGCCACTAGCAAGGGTGGCATAACAAAGTAGTCTATGGATTTGTTCTGGAAAAGCCTAAGCCTGGAATGCCAAACTCATGGGCCCTGCAGCAAATGGATTTTCAGAAGAGAAACAGAGGCCAAGGGCAGCACCCACTTTGGCAGTGGGGCAGCCAGAGGGTTGGGATACACGCCTGGGATGAGCAGCCACCCTGCCCCTCACCCTGCAGCTGGAGGGATCCCTGCCCAGGATGGACACAGGACACCCAGCAGGCAGGAACAGGGCTGAGGGTTCCAGAACCAGAGCTCAGATCCAAGTCTGCAGCACCTCCAGCAAACTCTGCTTCCCACGCACCAACCCACACAGGAGAGTTGGTCTGGGAGTGCAGCACTGGGGGGTGTTACAGCATCAGCTTTTCCTCTTTGAAAGCCACCTAAGCAATACTGACTCAGGGATAAGGCAAATAAAGGAGAATATGGCTCAAACTTTCCATTAAATCCCTAGAAGTTTCAGCTTTTACATGCTGTGTTGTCTTTACATAATGAAGTCACACTGCAATTATAAGTGAGAGTGACTTGGCTCTGCTTGTTTGTTTTTTAACTTGCAATTATTACAAGGTTTATCACTTCTTTATTGCAAGGCCTGGTGAGAGCCAGGATTGCAGCAGCGCCAGAAATGATGAACTTCCTGCAGTATGTACTGGCCTGACGGGGGTGAATCAGAAACTAATTAAACTGGGAGCTGGGTTAGGGGCAAGGGAACTGAATGTCAGCCTTGCAAACAGGCAAAATTCTTCCTTTATTGCGAGGATCTTTATTCACAGACCCAGAGTTCTGCTTTCTGAGTAAGGGAAAAAGGAATAATGTCACAGTGCTTTAAGTCACCAGGCTTCTCTGAGGCCAGGCAGGGAAGGAATTGGTTCTGCCCCTTGAACTCTCTGCTTCTACCCAATGATTTATTTGTCAAACCTTCAAGGAAACGTGTTATCAGTTCAACAAACACTCCAGCATGTGCCTTACCACAGTCGTGCCTTATTCCCACTGACATGGGACTTGAGTGTGTGCTGAAGACCTTTCCTGAATCACTTGATACTATTTACTATATCATCCTCTTACTTCCCCAGCAAGGACCTGGCTGCTGCCAGAACCTTCTGAGCCACAGAGGGAAAGCCAAGCCGGGAGGTGGCAGATCCGAGGGGCTGCAGCCAGGGCAGGCTTGGGATGCTCCTGTTGCGAGGAAGGGGCGCACGAGGGGCTGTTCTGAGCAGTGTTTTGCCACAGCCCAGCAGAGCTGTGGGAAGAGAGATATTAAATCAAGGCAGGGAAGGTCAGGGAGCAGCAAACTGGAGGGGCCTGTGGCCCTCCTGGGTAGCACGAGCAGCGCTCGCACAGCTCTGCTGAAGGTCGCATCTGGAGCGGAACGGCTCCAAATCACTTTTATGGGTGATAATAAAAATGTGTTACCACATAATCAACACAAAACAGTGGCAATGGTATCCTTTTCATTAAAACAACATGTTTTAAATGAGCTCTCCGCTGATAAATGCTGTAAAAGCTTTAAAGGCATGCACAGAATAATCCTGTATGTGCTTTTATAAATTGACTATATATACGTTGCAGTCATTAAGGCTCAAACCATAGTAACAAGTTTATTTTCCCTGGGCATGAAATGATAGAGGTCAGGAAGTCTCCAGACTTGAAATTGCTGAGAAATTCTAGTTTTTATGATTAGGACTGAAGAAGTGCCCAAAAGAAATAAAGCAGAAAGAAGAGAGCTCTCACATCCGAGGGATCCACGGAGCCAAACTAAAGAAGGAAAAGCACCAGGGATTTAGTCACATTCAAAAATCTCAAACTATACACAGCTCTTTCAACAAGGAGTGTCCTCTCACAGCTCACACAGCACATAGCACAAATGGGCTCCTTACACATTATTGCAATAGCACTGGAGCCATTCATCTATTTTCTGTCACGTTCTGTTTTTCTTAAGGCTGCCATTGCCGTAGTCAAGGGACTCAAGGAGCATTCCCACTTTCATTAAACAAAAAAAAAAAAAAAAAAAAAAAAGGAAGTTTCTAGCCCTCTGAGTAAACTGCTGGAAAATGATACCACAGAGGCTCACAGCCAGAAAGCAAATTAGCAAAATGTGCAATGGATTAAAGCTTCAGTATTAAAATCTTGGTGTTTTCTAGTCAATAAGGGTGAAGTAGAGAGAGGGATGTAACACCGAGGGGAGAATGGGTGGTTTCCACTGGGAATCCTCACGGCAAGCAGTGCCCACCTCTGTTGCTATTACCACTTCCAACACAAAAGTTCTGCCTCCATGAAGAATGGAGGCAGAAAATATCCTCATGCCACCCTATAAATGAAGTATGTCTTGATGCCATGGGTAGTGACAGTCACGCAGCCAGGGCAGGGACAGAGAAGGAGCTGAAGGACAGCAGTTGTGGTTGCTGCTTGTGGTGCCAGGAGATCAGATTCCAACAGAAGACATGAAAACCTTCCCTCCCCACCTTGGGCTGCGTTGTCCAAGTTGAAGGGTGGCCTCAACTCAGCAAAACACTCAGGCTTTTGTCTTTCTGCACATATGGAAGGAAAAAGTCAAATCAGAGCCTAACTGGACACGCTGAACTGGAGCCTCTGGCAGGAGAAGCCCCAGCGGCACCAGGACTTGTCTCTGGTTTCCAGGATGCAGCTGAACTGGGTCAGAAGGCTGGAAGGAGCTGAAGTGGGGCCACGTCTCCTGCCAACAGTGCAGCAGGAGCCGGGTCCAACGCCGGAGCCGTGCGAACATCCAGGGAACGAGGAGGACGAGGCCCTGGCCCAGGAGCTCAGAACCCACCCCGGGGCCCGCCGGGCTCACCCCTCAACAGGACCTGGCTCCTGCTCCCCTCCTGGGGCTCGAAGCCCTCAGCAGGGACATGAGAGCTCTGTGCCTGAAGCTCAGTCCCAGCTTACTCAACCCACCTCCTCCTTCTCCATTTGCCAGCATAAACTTTCTAGACTTCACACACATACCACATTTCTTGCGTCAGATCAAGAGCTCAGGCCAGGGACAATGGAAAGGGGAGGACGGTTTTCATCTTCTGGAGATGTTCAGTGTCAGAGGACTTTTGCTTTTGGCTTGCAGTGGCTTTCAAGAACCCTATTTTGGTTGTTCCCACTCATCAGAAAGAAGATTTCACAAGCACGGCCTCCTCCCATCATCTGTCCTCCGCTCACATTCCTGATGTGCTGTAACTAGGTAGGTGCTAAAAACAAGGGAAGAACAGCCAGGCTTCCAAAGATTTAAAAATTGATACGACGGGGCTCGGAATGCTTTTTCTTTGGATAAAAATCCAGATGGATATTATTAATTAATAAGCAGGGGATAGATGTTTGGTCTCTTGAAGCATTGGCGGAATTAACTCCCCTCCATCCCACTCTAAAGAGGAGGAGAAGAAACTGCACGAATCCCAGCTCATCAGCTAAAAATTCCAACCTAAAATAAGATTCCCTTGATCTTGTAAAGACACAAGCTGATTAATAATGGTAATTGCATAACTTGTTGGACATACCTTTCTTTATAGCAAATTATTTGGCAATATAAGAGTTTTTTAATCATTCATCAAGAGGCAGATCTAAAAGGGAGTTCTGCAGAATCTGATGGAGAACGGTGTCTCTCACAGCAATGAAACCTGGTAACACAAGGCTCCAGCGCAGACACCAAGTGCTTGGTTTCAAAGGCCCAAAGACATTCACTAAAAGTCCACTCAAGTCTGATGAACTGTGTGCCCAGGGAGAACCTGGGTGACTTCATCCTTATAACATCTGAGAGGCTTTGGCCAAAGGGGACAAGATAATTAGTGCATGGAGGAGTTTTTGCTACACTGATAAATTATGGGGAGAGCCATAGCTGATGTCATTGTGGTGACTCATTGTAGAGCAAAAGGTGAGGTTTATGTCATCAGCTCAAGAACAGAAGACAGGAACACGGACCAAAGGCTTCCATGAAACCATAGGTAGCACAGTTCTTATTCTTTCTACCAACAGTTTTACAGGATTTCCAAAGAGGAAAAGTGGCTGTTTTCTCAGTGGTACCTTCTGGAGGGGAACCAGAGCAGGGCAGACACAAAAGGACAGGCTACCCTACTAGTTCAGGTGAAACACAGGCACTGTTCAGCAGATCATCAGCCCTCAAGGCTTTGCTTGAGAGAGAAGCAGGGAGGGAAGGACTGGCCATGGTCCTCTGAGACACCCAGGGAGCTTCCCTGAGTCTGCTGCACAGTGGGGAGTTACCTGTGAGAGCCCTGCAGCCAGCACTGCACCCCCAGCTGGGAGAGCCAGGGAAGAAGGTGGATGTGGAGAGGATCCAGCACTCCTTCCATGCTGTGCTAGGAGTGAAGCACATGAAGGAGCTCAGAGTGAAATCACATTCCCTGTCGGTCCTTTAAAACACCTGATAAAAATCCATCAGAGCCATAACCTCCCACCCTCAAAATCACCTCATTCTTCTCTGCCCAGTGTATTGTATTGCTTGTCACCTGCTGGTGGTGCCAGGACATGGAGCCAGGCCAGAGGTGAACTCAGTCTTGTCAAAGTATGACCTGTTCCCAGCAATGGCTTTGGGATCAGCTTTCCATCCCACCAGGTGAGGAGCCCTCAGCTCTGAGGGATTCACATTCTCTCACTCAGAGAGGCTCAGATGCCTCATGTGCTCTATTGGGCTCTGACAGCTGCAAGAAGAGCAGCACAACAGGGAAAGATGAGGGGCTTGGACCTTTCCTGGCTCACCTTGGTGTGAGCTGAAACAAAAAAAGGACCCAAAGTCATCTTTATTTTCAGATTGTATTTCCCTTATGAAGCTCCATGAGAATTTCTGATTAGGATCAAGTGGAAGTTTGCATGTTTGGGTACTTACATCCCTTAGGCTCCTCAACACCTCCCTTACCAAAACCTCCTGTTTGGCCACAAAATTATTTCTCTTTAAAAACAAAGCTTGTAAACAATGTTCCCAGGTACTAAATACACCACAGAAATTGCTTGGCAAATTCAGCTGCCTGTCACAGGAAAAGAGAATTTTTCAAAGTTACTTTATGAAAATATTAAAATCTATCAGACTAAAAATGCCAAACTTGTAACTAAAAGAGTTTGTGGGAGGGGATGGTGGACAAGGAGGTCTTTGCAGCCTTTCTGTTGTTCTGGCAAACGATTCACAGCGTTGGCCAAACATATGGAACAGTCTTAGGGGACAGATTGCTTCTTCTTGTCCAACATTGATAAGAAATAAGGTCCAAAAATTTCTAGACTTGAGAAAGAAAGGATTTTAACTGTCATTCTGACAGACAGCAGGATGCCCAAATGAGAGAAGGGTCAGTACCTGAACTGCCTCAAGTGGTTTCATCATTATCAGGATTATTGCAGATGAGCAAAAGACCAAGAGATAAAGTTCAGATACAAATATTGATACAAAATTCAGTTTGCCCACCCATTCTTGGTTCATGGTCCCCCTTAGCAAGAACCAGTCAGGAAGTTGCATTTTATTCTTAGGGATATTTGATTCATTAACTGACCTACAGAAACTCAGCATTGAATTAGAAACTTTACAGGGATTGATTTGAGGTTGTCACTGCTACTGGAAACCAGCCAGTTATTACACAGCTACCTGTGAAACAGCCCCAACACTCCTTAAATTCAGTGTCCAAAGACTCCCCAGATTCAAATTGCTGAAGCTGAAGGGGCAGATTCTGCACAGCATCATTAGGAAACCTTAGGGATTAAGTAAGACACCTTCCTGTTCAGAAAAGAAAGGAGATAAGTAACTGCTAGTGCTCTGTATCACACACAGAATGTGGAAAATCCATGGAAGTCCTTAAAGTATCCAGCAACTGCTCGTGTCCACTCTGTGGAATCAGCAGCAGCCTCACAGCCAAGCAGCTCTGGTTTCCCTCCCAATTTTTCAGCCATGTCACAGCACCGGGAAACATTTGCTATCTTCCAAATATTTCTCCACTACAGCAGGGAATTGTTTTATTATCTATCAGAGAAAGAAAAGACAATCCCCATAAAACATCCCAGACAGCTGCCAGTATTTCATGTAACTGCTTGGAGGAAGGGGGAGATACAGAAACATTTCGTACAATGGTCACATTAAAACTCCAAGTAATGATAATCCAAAGACACGGGGTAGTGAAGGTGCTGTGGGTAATCTGTCCTGAACAAATGAGCTGATTTCAGATAAATAGCAATGTATTGATCTGGATCCCTGCACGGTGCAAAGATTTCCTTTAAAACCTTTCAGAATCTTCAGCATGGGGAAATCACGTTACAAGGGATGTTTTCATCTGAAAAATATGCGTGTCCTTTATCAATCACACGATGAATCAGTCAGGCACTGGAGATGTAATGTTATCTCCCAGCATTAGAGCTGTAAGTGAAACGCCACGAGCTTCCCAAAAGGGGTGTCAGGAGATAAGACTGGGTTTTACCAGCTCAGCTCCAAGCAAAACCTGGGACTAATCCCAGAGCTCTGTGGTGGGGCTGATTAAGAGAAACTGGGTGAACAAAAGGAGCAGAAATTTGTAGGTAGTTGCCTGCTCCCCTGCCAGATCTACCTGTTCCCCTGCCAGCCCTGGGCATCAGTGCTGCTCTCTTGAGCTTCCAAGGAGTTTTTCTGGGCTCATCCTGTGACACAGGAGGGCAGCATCAGGCTCAGGAAATTTGGGAAGGACTGTACACGCTTCCACTAAGACACTGTGCTGGCCTAAGTGAAACCTCTCCTATGAAATAAAAGCAGGAGATGACAGGGTAGCTGGAACCAACTTGTAATAAGAAAGATGAGACCATTTCTGGTTATATCCCCAATTTTAGGGGGGTTGCTATAAAAGCTGCAGAGGAGTGGGGAAGGAAGAAATCACAGGGTGGTCTTGCCCACTGCCATTCTCTGAGCTCAGCATGGTCCTGCTGGGCTGAAGTTGAAAAGAGCAAAAGCAGAAAAGCCCTTCAATTCAGCTGTCCCCAGAGGGAGCAGGACTGTGGCAGGAAAATCCAGCTCTGCCCATGGGAAGGATGAAGTTCCACACCTGCCTTTGCAGAACAGGACTGCAAAAATCAAGGGTGAAAGAGTCTCCAGCACTGGCAGAGGTGAGTGTGCCCAGCCCATCACTCCTGTCCTCCTTGGAACAGGTTGTTGTGGTGAAACCAGACTTTACAAGAAGACAGTTTGGAGAGGTGAGAGACAACTTCACATCCAGATCATCCAGCAAAACAGGGATCTTTCTCCAAAATCCAGAGCAGGAATGCAGACAATACCAAACAAATGCAAGCACCTTTTTAACGGTGCTGGCTATTATTGAATAATAACTGAGTTCATTAGATTGCTACATAGATCAAACTGAACTTAAATTAACCTTGAAAAAAGAAGAATCAGCATATTTCTCTTGTGTCCAGCACCAGCATTCGTGTACTGTTACTTCACTCTCCATTTAATTGCTACAGTCCATTTTTGCACAGCATCCACAGCTTTTCAAACAAAGTGGAAGCCAAAAGATTGATAAGGACCTTGCTGGGCTGTGCTGCAGAAGGTCTCCTTGCAGAGACACAGCCTCTCACAACAGAAGGCAATAACTCATTCCCCTCCATGAAATTAAACCCTTTGATGAGCCTTGCTCCCAGCTTGGATCTGTGTGGGAGCAGAGGGAAACCCATCCCAGCAACAACACGAACTGCCTGAGTGCAGCACTAAATCAGCGATGCAACACAGCACATCCAACCCTCCCGAGGGGAATGGGGCAGGTAGGACCTCCCTGCCCCTCCACAGAGCCCTGCAGGCCCCAGCTGGTGTTCCACCAGCCCCTCACACGTGGCAGACGTGAACACAGAGCGGCCGGAGCCGGCTCAGTGCGGGCGCGCTGATGTCAGGGCAGACTGTGGTTGTCATTTTCCAGTGAGCCAGACACAGAAAGTCCTGGAAAGTGAAGAAAGGTACAGCTGGCCACGGGCTGAGCAGGGGAGGGCTGATTTACGTGTCTCTGAAGTCAGCCCCGTGTCTCATTTGGATTTGGGACTGCACACGCAGAGGTCAGTCCCCAGCCCCTCTCTCCCCCTCTGCCAAAGGACACCCACCTGCAGCTCCTGCTGCTCAGAAAACAATCCAGCTCACCTTTGTCCTCAGCACTATACCAGTTGTTTTCACTCCAATAATTCTGCTCCCCAGAATTTCATTCCCCCCACCCCTTCATTTTCCTGTAGTGAAATATAACCGTGCAGGCTTTGATGAAGTTCCAGACAACATTGCTCACTTCACTTCAGCACAAACAATTCCCAAATTACCATAATATCATGTACTGGCCTCAAAAACACCATACAACCACCACCTCCCTCCTCAAAGGTTTCTCCCCAAATTCTTTTATGTCATTGATAAGCATCAGCTAATGAATAATAACAGCAGCAAATGCCTTACAAGGACCAAAGCACGATAACTAACAGCTAGGAGTGGGCTGTCACAGGAGGGACCACAGATCAAAGGGGAATGCTGACTCAGCTGCTTTGTTGCCTGACTGGAACAATTTATCTGAATCCCAGTAGGTAGAAATTAAAATGATTTGCAGAAAAAAACCCCACAACGTGAAGGTCTCCCCTTAACATTTGTCTCCACTAAAGTATGCACGAGAGCCTCCCACCTTTCAGGAAGGGGATGAGAAAGCAGGACTGGATTGCACTTGAAGACTTGAAGAGCAGGCTAAGGAGAAACTGTTCAAACCTCCACGGGGAGGGGAAGGAGCCAAGCTAGAGGTGAGTGATGCCCACGTGCACAGCAGTGCCGCCTCATTTCCTGGGGCAGAACCACCACCACAGCGTGTTCCTCACTGTGGATGGAAGAGCACACACCTGATCTGTCCAGGGCTGCCAATTCAACGTGTTTTTCACTAGAAAATCATGGAAGTTTCTGCCAAACAGCAGAATAAAGGCAGGTCCTTACCTTGGCCTCGAGCGTGTTCAGCCTCTCGGTCATGTCGGCCAGCCTCGTGCAGTTCATGCATTCTAGAGAGAACACAAACAGGGATGTGAAACTTCCACGGACTTTGCATTTTAATCCATGGCTTCAGTCTGCAGACCCTGATCCCTTTGATCCAAAGGGCATGGAAAAGTGAGTCAATACCAGTTATAGGGTAAAAATAAGTATTCAAGTCACCTGCACAGGTTAACAGCCACAGCCACGTTACATGAACCTTGTTTGGGGATGTTCGGTGGGAAATTAGGTTCCCAATAGGGAGAATGCAGATGAAATAAAAATCAGTTTTAAGACTTTTCATGGTGCCAACCAGCATGACTTGCTGTCAGCAGCAGAGACACTTGTTGTGCCCCTGGGGCAAGCTGGTGTGCCATGTGCTCCCCCCTCACAGGACACCAGGCTGCACGACCACCACTCCATTTTGGACCCTCTCCTATAGCATTGTCCTGGTCAAATACCAAGGAGAGAAATGACCACAGAAAATGCCCAACCCTGGGGAGTCCTGCTCCATCCCTGGGCTCCTGGGCCCTGTTACCACTCCCACAACAAATCATCTGTCTCAGTGACAGCCAGAAGACCCAAGGCAGACCCGAGGGCTGATGCAGCCCAGAGCTGCAGTGAAGTGGTTTTCGTGGAAGCAACTGATAGGCAGCAGCCACCAAAGGAGTCCTGACAGGAGGCCTCAGTGAGAGCAAACATTAACAGAATGGGCTCTGAGTGCAGGTTAAAATGATTGCTCAATACAAAGGACATCACTTATCTAAACAGAAGGCCTGCTGCTTTGCCTCTGTTTTCATCTCACCAACGTGTGAGTGAAGGAGGATAAAGCCCTGAACAGAGATGTAATCCAGAAGGTGCTTTCCCAGTGCTTTGCAGCCGTGTGGAACTGCCCATTCCCAGCCCTCAGAGAAGCTCTCCAGCCTGGACCACTCACCTATCATGACAGCATAAAGTATTTCAGAGAATAAACCACCCATATTCAGGTGAGGAATCACTGTCATCTCACATCCCATGGAGCAGAAACACATCTGTGTGTGTGTGTTTTGTGCTCTTTAAGGGCCAGATTCAGTTTTCATTGACTGGCCATAGAAATATTTAATTCTGGTGTTTCCATAGGGCTGGGGACATAAAACTGTAATTCCTGAGCCATCACAGACCATTCAGGTACAGCTCAGGCTGAGGTTATAACAGTGCAGGGTGCCACATCCAGTGCCTCCCTACGGCAAGGAATGGGTGAACACGGATTTTGGCTTGACTAAACATCACCCCAACACCTGGATTCAGCTGTTCCCCCCGTCCAGCTTTGTCCCCTGTTGCACAAGGAGCTCCAAGGCATCTCTCCATCCTTCACCCACAGACACCTGCTGGGTTTATGAAGCACATGGCACGTGCCAGTGGCTCTCAGCCACTGGAAGATTCGAGCACATGCGGCTTGGAGGGCCAGGAAGCTCGGCTGCTCCACCCTGGTGATTTACAGGCTAAGAAGATTCCTTGAGTGCAATCAGCAACCAATCACCCACTGCACAAATCTTCCAAAGGAATTCTCTCCCTGGCCCTCTGTGAGGAGCTGTGCAGCTTCCCAAAGGAGCCAAACACAGAGCTTCCACCTCATAATGCACAACATTTTGCAGACAAAGCATCGGATGCTTCAGGAACACTCAGATGGAGGGATTTCCTCACAGGTCAACACTGACAGGGCTTTCTTTTACCCAACATTTGTTTATTTTTATTCTCTGCAATAGGATCTTGGACAATATTTTTTGGCTTGAATTGGCCCATGAATACACAAGAGCCATAAGTGCACTGTCCCAGAGGGAAGGAAATGGGTGAGGTTTGTTTGGTCTGGATCTGTTTGTGGTGTGTAAAACAGGGAATTACGTTCTGCATGTAACCAGCTTCAGGCTTTTGATCTTGCTCATCCCCATAGAAAGATAAGACTGACTAAATCCAGTGCTCCCAGGAGCCAAAAGATGTAGCAGATGTGTTACAGAGCAAATAAAATACGGAGCCCTACTCTCCCTCCTGCTGGCTTGCACATATTAATAACTCCCACAGGCTTAGAGAGATTGACTTGAGCTGTCTGAAAACCACCTCTGTGCATAATTTGAGATGGACTGATCATTTAAGCTCCCTTTGGAGAGTCCAGCTCATAAAAAGGGGTTTGTACTACCACTCTGCACAGGGGTGAATCAACCAGCTCCCAGGGGGGAAGGACACTCTGCTTGTCTCTGCTGGACAGGGAGCAGGAACAGCACCAGTCCAGCAGCACACTCTGCTCTCCAAGAATGCCTCAAAGAGCCCTCTCAGGTGCACTTGCAGCAGAAAAAGTTAGATTTAAATTAGCAAAATGACAGAAGGGAGGAGAAAGCAGCAGCAGCATCACTGCATGTGAGATTTGTAGTAATTTCATCTCCATGTCAGTGGTGCCTGTCAAAGCATACAGAAAACACAGCCCAGGTCAGAAAAATAACTACTTAAATTCTAGCTGGATTTGAACTCTGATCCCTTCTGTTGTGAAATTCCTGGAAACCCAGATCCACACCCAGGGTACTTAACCCGGGCCCAAAAGACATTTAAATAATCCAGAAAGTGGATGTCCTAATGCCAAAGACCTCCTTACTAAGGCAAACATCCTGCCAGCAAATCCTTGTGACAATTATTTAGCTGACCAACAGATGAATGATGCTTTCAAACACAGAGATGAATGCCCAGGACTGCACTTTCAGAAACAACATTCAAAGCTCACTCACCAGGGACTGCTTCAAGGTCTGGGATCGTTATCTGTCCTTGCAGAAAGCCTGAGAATGGTGGTGACAAATCAGGCTAATAAATATCTTCCCTGACTAGGGTCCACTGAAATATTTAGTGTCTAATCCTCATGGCTGGTGGATCCAAGGCCTGAGGCTGTGAAGCTGAATTTTCTGATCAGGGTGAAAGCAATCTGAGTTATTAAAACGACCTTGAGAATCTCACTTCATTATTTCTCATGGAACAAATACAACACTGGGGCAAATACACACACTCAGGGACCTGGGACTCCAGAGCAGACGCTTTCCATATCTGCAGAAATCCATCACTTGTTGCTACACAGAACCACAGTTTATTTCCCTTCTATTCCTCGTTGGCAGATTTGTATTTTTCCAGCTAAACTCTGAGAAAGGAGTTGTGATTTCACTCTGTGAATCCCAACCTCAAAACACATGGTAGGATTTGTTTTAGAAATATTCCAGCAGGGAGGATAAATAATTGAGATGATGAACAAGGGACAGTTACCAGCATATCCCACGACACCCAGTCTGTCTCCACCACGTCTCACCGTTACTGTCCGAGCCACCTCTCCCTTCCCATTCCCCCTCTCGGGCTGCAGTGCAACTGGAGGGATGGAAAAGTGCAATGTAGCAGAGATGTGGTAGATGCCACATGCTGGAAAATAACAAGGCATGAAGCCCATGCCAGCAGTGACCCCCTTAACCCTGACCCAGAAGGTGCTGCATTTGACCCATCTCCGATGAAAGGCTGAGCTGCAGCTTTGCCAGCTGGGATCAGGTCCTTTAGTCTGCAACTTCCACTCTGGAGACACTCCTACAAGTGACCTACAGCAGTGAATGACTGACTTCAGGTGCCTTGCTAACTTGGCATTCCTGCTTTGCATAATTTCATGATTAAATAGTTGCACGTTTCAGCTTCTCGAGGCAGAAAGTCCCACAAGTCTTCAGACTCCTCACTCAAATCGTAATAACAGGAAAGGTGTGATAACAGCTTCATACCAAAAGGGCTCTGATGATTCCAGCACAGTTATCACAGGGGCACTGAGGGGAATAAAAAAGGAACCAGCCCAACTTTCACCCTAGGGCCGTAGGTCAGTTTTGTGCAAAACAGCAAAGAAACCTCTTGGCATCTCTGCCCCATTTCTCAGCTCTGACAGCCCACGCTCATTTGTATACCCAGAGTCTCTGCAGAATATTAAAAGAGCTTTTGCTTTCCCTACAGCCAGATGCTCAGTAGATATAAATTGCACAGCGCAACTGAAGTCAAGGGATCAAGGCTCTGTCTCTCTTTTTCTTGATGGATTACTCCAAAATTCACGTTTCAGAGGGGAGGCGGAGGAGGTGGTTTATAGCATATGAAAGGGGAGAGAATTCTGGAATCACAAAGCCTTTGTTTAAACAAATAAAGTCTTTGCAGCCAGTTTTTTCAAGGCCATATTTTGCCATTACAAGAAACTTCAACCTTGCAATGCAATGGGGCGTAGCACAGAGTCAGGCTTGGGGACATAAGAATCACATTTGCAGCTCATGCTTCAACCTGCTCAGACTCTAAACAACACACTTCCCTCCTCCCAGTCTCCCTTTCCTTTCATCCATTGTTAGTTTAATGTAAAGGATCCCAGGTCAGAGGATGAAAAAGGACCAAGCGTAACATTTACACAGAGAAAGAAATTAGATATTTGATTTGCGTCAGGCAACTCGTCTGGCAGCTCTTCCCTCTCCATCTAATCGAGGCCACCACCTCCACTGCACTGCTCAGAAATGCACAAAGAGGACAAGCTGGGTTATCCCAGGGCAGGGGGAGCAAACCAGAGCTGTGCCAACAGCCCATGTTGGAGCACTGGGAATGCAACAGCAGCTCCACGAAACACGGACAGCTCTCACCGTGACGGCAACTGCACCGTCAGCACCGCCCAGAGCAGGGCTCGAGCACCACCACGGCTGTGGCCTGGGGGCACTGCCATAAAAACCACTGACACACCACTCAAGCAGGTCCAGTCTGAAGGAAATTTTGTCTGCCAAAGCAAGCAGGAGACCAGTTTTTCTCAGCAGCTTCTCCAGGACAAGTTCAGAGTAGTCTCTGAGCACATCTGGAAGAGGATTAGTCTAAATTAGTCCAGGTAACCATGTTTCTTTGCAAAGAGAAAAGGGTGAAGCTGGAAACTCCCAGGGGAAGTGGGAAGTACAGCTTGCAGTGTCAACTCAGTGAGCACCCAGGATGTCATGCACCAGACTTGTTATATTTGGACACTCTTGAGAGAAACCACCAGACCACTGACCCTTCCATCCCCTCAGTGCCACACACAGACACACAGTTCAGCCAGAAAAAAAGCCAGTGACACTTTCAGACACTGGCACAGAATGGATTTCAAGTCAAATTCCACAGCAGAAATATGAACACAGATCTCCTGTGCCTACCTAGGTGGCCCTCAGTGGGGGACAGCCAGCCAGGGCCTGCATCTCCACCTCTCTTTAATTTGTCTGATCTGACCCTTCCAGCCTCTTTACACGGTTACTGAGTTTCCTTAAGTAGTTTATGTTCTGGCCCTTCGCAAAAGCTTTCGCCAGTGCCTGTGAAGGAGAGCAGGCCCGAGCCATAAATCACAGCCAACCTGGGATCTGTTTTTTTCAACACATTTCCTCTAATGAGAGTCAGATGTTGGCCAGATAGACTTTATTAATTGTAGTTGTTTAGAACCGGCCGTGTCCGCAGCTCTGCGATGGGCTTTGAGCAGGTGAGGGGCAAAGGGCTGGCAGCAGCCACGGGGAGGATGAGCACTTGTGTCACCCATAGCCTCTGGTCTGAGGAGCAAAGTTTTGGGAATCAAAGGTTTGGAGAGCGCAGGAGGGAAAGGTTCTCACCAGCCCTTGCCACAGTGATCTGGAGCAGGATCTGTTTGTTGTTTAGTGTTGGATCATGGAGACTCAGTTCACTGCTGTGGTATTTACTTGCTGTGAGCATTGCAAATGTTCTCCTTTGGGCACAGACAGGGCAGGAAGGGCCCCAGCTGGGCAGGGTCTGTCAGAGCTGGGACACTGGGATAGACTGGCCAAGGCACCCAACCGAGAGAGGAGCTGCTGGTCCATTCTCTGCCCAGCATTTCACGTGTCCAGAGGGGAAATCTGTGTCCTGGTTGACCTGCAAACATTGCAGGCTCCATCCTGGCCACAGCCTCACCTCACACCCTGAGCACGGGCCCTTCTGCTTCCCCTGCTGAGCGAGGCTGTGTCTCATCCATGGGGAAGTGTGGAAGGAAGGAGGGAGAAGGGAGAGACACCACCTTCCTTCTTGCCCCCTTTCTGTGCCAAACAACCACCAAAACCCACAGGCTCTCTCAGAACACACAGTCCCTCTAATCCCAAGTTCAAGAGCAGCACTGACAGAGCCCCACAGTAACCCCACTGACTGGAGCAGAATTAAAGGCCCTCACAGATCAGGAACTGGGGGGTCAGAGCAATTTAAAGATGCTCTCATTTGACAGCAAGGGCTTGTGCTTTCCCACAGTTTTCACATCAGGATTTTGCAGGCTGGAAAGTTTTCTTTTCACCTGGAAATTGTGAGTTATTAGGTTGCTCATCAATATGAAACAGAACACCTACAGAATATTTTTGCCTTTTTACCTTCATTCCAGATAATTCACCATCCCTGCAAGGACACCCCGATCACTGCCAAAATTCCCCCATTTGTAATCTCTCTCATATCTCTATTATAAAAACCCTCACCCTTAACTTTACTGGCTATCTTTAAAAAGCAGCTCAAATTTCCTTTCTTATGAGAACTGCTATCTGATCCTTTTCCGCTTGTAAAGTGTTCATACTTCACTTTTGTGGCTACTTTCTTCTACCTTGTTAAACAGGAAAGGGCTTTTTTTTTTCCCCCTGAATAAGCAATAAATATTTTTTTTCATTGTCATGATATTCTGTGATTTTGAAATGTCTGTAAGAAAAAACCTCAGCAAAACTGAGTGAAAAGGAAGTTTACCACAAAATGCACTTTTGGATAACAACACCCATTTGAGGAGCTACACGAAATTCGGGGCATTGTTTTGAGTGGGGGAAAAAAAAAAGTGTGCAGTTGTCTAAATTTTTGCAATATTCTCTCCAGGGGTTTTTTTCTTAAATGATTTTTCATACTTTCTGAATGACATGTTTCAGTCCTAAGTTATGAAATAGCATTTCTTTCAAATCTCAGTTAAATTGAAAATTAGACCAACTAATTAAATAGTCCTAAGTGAAACAAGTCCTAAGTGAAACTAAACGGTTTAGTTTGGTTGAATGAAACAATTTCAGTTGAGCCCAACCCATATTTTAGTTATTACATTGTGTCAAAACCTCAACAATTTCCATTACAGATTCTCCCAAATTGTTTTTCTTTCCAATTGTTTTGATTTGGCAAACGAACCCAAAGAACCTCCATTATTCACCCTGGTCTATTCTTAAACAGCTCACGTGGTTTTATTTCAAATTTCATTTTTCACACGTGCACCGTGTCCCACCCACCCCACTCCCTAATTTTATCCATAATTGCTCTCAGGATTTGTGTTCTTCCATGGCCATTCTGCTGGTTAGGCCTGTGCAGGTGGAATTAGATCATTTATTCACAGGCAACCAGCAGTTGTGAGATCCACAGTCAGTCCATTTTTATCTGCCAGGGGAAAGTTTAGCAGGGAAGAGCTGGACTTTGATGCAACGTGTTTGGCTAGAAATGTGTTATCTTTATTTTTAGAAACACCAAGGACATTTTACTAATGTGGCCCAAAGACTGAAGTTACACGATAATAAAGACTTGGGTTTGCTAAAGCCTTGCTGATTCTGGAGCTGCTGAACGTGGTGCTCCAAGGGATGCTGCTGGTGCTGGGGGTGCCCAACACTTTTGATATGGCACCAAAAAAACCCTCCCCGATTCACCACTGTGCCAGTGCGTGGCACCAAAGCCCACAAAGCAAATAAAAAGACAGAAAATAAAGATACATAGGTAGTGTATGAACAATATGTATTTACAAACCTCTCACAGCAAGACAGCCCCAAATTAAAAGCAGGGAGTCCACACGTCTTCCTACCAAGGGCACAGAGCCCACAGGGCCTGGGGCTCCTTCCCAGGGGAAGGAGCTGGTCCAGTCCTCACTGTGCCAAAATCCAGCAACTCATACCCACCATCATTAACTCAGACTAATTCCTCTCCTGCTCCCTGACATGGAGAGACACTTCATGGGACCTGACCCCTGTGGAAGAACACATGGGAACTCCACCACGCTCAGAAGTTCATCTTGAACTGCGAGGGTCTCACATCCCTTACAAAAGAGGCTGCTTTTCCCTGCTGGGAGAAGCAATCAGGGGGAAAATGCAGTCAAAATATGGAGTAGTGTAACATGAAATAAGGAAGCAGACAGGACAAAAGGAAACATTCCAGTCCAGGCTCACCAGGAAGCCTGGAGGGACTCTCACAATATTGGTTCTGCACCTGTGTATCACAGGTCAGAGAATCTCTCACAGTCTCGAGCCAAACAACGTGTGCTTAGATGGAGTTTGTGTTTCAGAAAGACACTCCAGAGCCAGACAGCCGAGGTTTCCTTAGTGAACTGCCTCCAAAGTTAACCATTGTACAGACAAATATGCATCTTGTTTCCAGGTTGGATTTCTGACCTCAAATTCTACCCCTGCTTGGAGTTTTATTACTTTTGCCTGCAAGGCTGCAGGGCAGCCCTAGGGCTGGACCCCTCCTCTCTGCACCAAGTCCTTGTAACCCACCACCGTGTACCACTCAGGGTGCTCAGGCAAGCTCCAGTTGTTCCTCATCCAGAACATTTACCACTGGTTTCATTTAGCCACGACACAAAATTAGCTGAAATACCAATAAGGAAAACAGTTGTTTAAGCCATTGAGAAGGACGGTTTGAGTTCAGACGTACTTGGCTCCCCGAATACCAAAATACTCTATCTGCCCATGCTTTACAGTTAATTATTATTATTACTATTATTACTATTGCCAAGGGCACTTTTGTAAAGGTTTGGTTTCCCATGTCAACATTTCAGCTTCAGGTTTATCCCGCCGTGGTTTGTCCATTCTCCCACACTTCCCTCCTCCCTGGGGCTCTGCAGGGCCCCCACAGCCCTGCCCGAGGCTAATGACCATCACTCAGCACTTGGGAGCTGCACTGAAAGGGCTCAAGGATCCAGGAATGCTGCTCATTACCCTTTGCTGGCCTTTATCTAAATCCCCCTGAGCTCTGCAATGGTCCTTTGTGAGCAGCAGCAAGAGGAATCCCTTCCACTCTCTCTGCAGCTGCGATTTTGTTCTCAGAGACACCCAGGGACGCTGGGGTGGGTGTCAGGGGACCCAGCAAATCCCTCCCATCATCTGGTCCCCATAACGTGAAGGTAACTCTTGCATCAGATCAGTGGGGAGCACAAGGCTGTGCAAAAGACTGTTTGTTTGGGTTTGTTTTTCTGTTGTTTCCTTGTTAACTACTGGGGAAAGAAAAATTATTAAAGGAAATATCTGCTTGGGGTTAGCCAGGCACGTTTCAGCTTCAGATTTTTAACTCCTCGAAAGAGTTACAACTCCAACTAATTTTAGATTGAAAAATAAGAGGATATTCACACTGAAAGTGTTTTCCAGGATACTCACACCCTGTTATTTTAACAGAAAACTCACTAAATGCTTCCCAAACCTGGGGATCCATTTACTTTCTGATGGGGCCAAGCCCTTATTCACCATTTACCTGTTTGTGCTTTCTCTGAGTTGTGATATGGACACAACAATGAGCACCAGAGTGCAAGTGTCCCCTAAGAGCCATCATGCTGGGGGCACTTTGGGGAGCTTAGTTTTGAGGTTCCAGCTGCCTCCACCTTGAAACTCTCCTAAAAAAAAAAAGCCTTGAATGGCAAGTTTCGTCCCATGAATGAAGGCCCAAGCACCAGGGGAGGTTTCTGCTGGAACATGGTGAGCATTGGGTAAGGCTGGGTGTGAGCCAACCTGCTCTCCCCATGCCTGTCACCCCACGCACTCAGCCTCGATATTATGTTACTCTTCCAGCTGTGGAGGATTTGACAGTGAATTCTGACCCTCCCTCTGAGCAGCCGGCGAGGCCAGAGCGGACAAACGCGGAACGGCGCAATTCGCCTGTGAGACACCCAGCAGGAACTGGAGATCTCCAGAGACACCTTCACCCCCTCCAACCCCACTCCACGACAGCTCAGCATCACTTCTGAGCACCAGGCAGCGATGCACTGGTAAATAAGCCCCAAGCAGGGCTTTAAAATGACACAGCTCGGGGACAGCTTTGGAGGCTCGGTGCACCGTCGCTGCTGCCACGTGACGCCGCTGGCAGCAGCAACGATTTTGGCACTTCAGAACAAGCACAGGGCCAGATTGCAACTGGAAGGAACAACCATAATTCTCCTGCAGCCAAAGAGCTCCCAGGTTTCATACCCAGTGAGAGAATTTAGCCCCAACAGCGCAATACAGAAACTCGAGGGCACTTCATCAAATCAAAGTTCTTAACTGTTCATCTTTCTCTGTGAAATGTGTCTGCAAGACAATCTCAAGCACTTCACTGGAGTTAATTACCTGAACCCAAACCATCACAGCCCACGAATCCTTTAAACTTTGAGAACTGACTTAATGCTGACCAGCTGCCAGGCACTCACTCGCTCGCAGCCACGGGAACAGCTTTTCTTATCGATAAACGGGGATTCCTGTGTGTGCAACACCCAGGAAGGGCACTGGAAATGACTGAAATGCCTCTGCTTTGAGATTAGGATGCGCCAGCAAAAAAGTGCTACGTGCAGCTGGAGGCCAAGCACGTTCAAAGTAAACTGTGGGCCGGTCCCTTTGCAGAGGGTGAGGAACAGCAGCGTGGGGGATGCTGGACAAACGTCGGTGTTCACTGGGAATTGCTCTGCTCTGGAACTCGAGGCATTACAGTTCCCCCCAGCAGGAGATAACCGGGCTACCTCCAAAAACTGTGGGTAAACGAGGACTTTAATGGTGACAATTGCATCAGTACAAAAGCAATCTCCTGTTTTAGTCCAATTAGTGCTGTGCTAAATCATCAGCCCGGGCCTTGCCTTTTGCAGTTGAAAGAGAGACATCTGCGAGGCTCTTCTGCTGCATGTGGTTTATATTATCCTCTAGCACAATATGCATAAACTAATGCTATTCTACACTTACACAGCACCTCATCTGGAAATCTGAAAGCGATTTATGAATGGTGGGCATCTGTGACATTTTACAGATGGAAATTGAGGCACAGAGGGAATCAGTAATCAGCCCCAGACTTGCACAACGAGTCAGCTGCAGAGCAGAGCCCATTATTTGTTCTGGAGGAACATCTAGTGTCCAAACGCAGAGGGAGACAAAGTTTTCTACCCCAAA
The DNA here is from genome assembly GCF_003031625.1 of Empidonax traillii. Taxonomy (NCBI): domain Eukaryota; kingdom Metazoa; phylum Chordata; class Aves; order Passeriformes; family Tyrannidae; genus Empidonax; species Empidonax traillii. The sequence goes on along the minus strand of NW_020955294.1, from coordinate 956,030 downwards.
AAGGGTACAAGCACACCCAAAAATGCCACCCAGGTCTGTGTTCAGACCAAGCTGCTGAGGAACAAAGTGAATGCATATCCTAAAGCACAGTCTCCCCTGGCAGACAGGTCCCTTCATTCTTGCAATACAAACACAGGCCAGAAGAAGGGTTATTATGCCTGAAAGTTTGTCTGCTTTTTCCACATCAGTTGATCTAATAAAAAAGATTGATTCTCCCCCACAAATCTGGCCTCACTTTAACAAATCATTTGATTTGACACAAAGGACTATATTCAGATAGTTCAAATTCCACTTCACTCCCTGAAACTAAAGTTTCTGATGGGCTGAAGTCTCAGAAACAGCCAATGGCAAACACCAGGCAGAGACACCCACCTCGGGAAGGGCTGGAAGTTGCCTGAGTGTGGCCAGAAGCATCTGCAGATCTCTCTGTGCCACGGTGCTTATGAGCCCACGAGGAACACCACAGTGTCCCAGAAAACAGACAGTCCCTTCTAGAAACACAGCAGCAACTCACACTTCTGAAAGCCTTCCAGCAGTAAACATAACACTGGATTACCTGCTGAGGCAGTGGGCCAGATGCCTGCAGAGGCATTCCCAAGGTACTGGGATGCAGATCACCAAGGTGTAGAAAAAGCCCATAGTCAAACACAAGCAATAAGTCTCTGCCTTCCTGCCCCACAATTCCAAAGAGTTTGGCCAACAGCCTACAAATCAGCATATCATCTGGAAGCTAAATGATTAAGAGCAAACCATAGAAGGAAACCTTCAAACATCAGACAACTAGAAGAATCCCAGGCCAGGTTGCCAGTAAGGAGAATTCTTTGCACAGTCAAAACCCCCCCTAAAACCAACCAACCTATAAATCATAGAATGACAGAATAGTTTGGGTTGGGTTGGAAGGGAACTTAAAGAACATCCATTTTCAGCCCCCCTGCCATGGGCAGGGATACCTTCCACTAGCCCAGGTTGCTACCAACCTGGCCCTGGACACTTCCAGAAATGGGGCAGCCACAGCTTCTCTGGACAACCTGTGCCAGGGCCTCACCACCCACTAGGTAAAGAATTTCTTCCTAACATCTGATCTAAACCTGCCCTCTTTGAGTTTACAACCATTACCCCTTGTCCTGTCACTACCAGGCTGTATAAAAAGTCCTTCTCCCTCCTCTTTATAGCCCCCTTTAGGTACTGGAAGGCCACAATGGGGTCTCCTCAGAGTCTTCTCTTCTCCAGGCTGAAAAACCCCAGCTCCTGTCCTCAAAGGAGAGGTGCTCCCTACCTCTGATTATCTTAAACACCCATCAGACAGACCAAGGAAACAAATCACCACTTCAAAAAGGCAACCCAGAACCAAGACTGGCCTGTGGCAGGACCAGTAACAAGCACTGGAAAAAATGAAGATGTAATTCCTGCTGACACAATACTTTCCCATGTGCCTTTGGACATGTCATCAGCTCCTCTGCATGGCACTTTCAGCACAAGGGGCAGCGTGGTAAGAAATGCACTTGTGTGCCAGGACATGCCCAAGGAACAGAGAGGAGTAAGCAACAGCATCCCAAATCAAGGCAGAGAGTGAGGATAGGAACAAGAACTGAAGGACCCTTCCCTCCCAGCAGGACAGGGACTGACTTCTCTATTCAGACATTAATATTTTTTTCCTGATACAATAAGAACAAAGAATTCCAAGGAAGCTGTTACACACTCCAAAAGCCCTCCTTAGGGAGCACTGGGAATAGGTGTTGGGCATCTTCAGCTTGAGGGTCCCACCCAAGGGATGCAGCACTGCAGATCTGAGGCAGATCCTGCCCAGGGTGTCCCTCTGTCTGAGGCTTCCCAGGAGCTTCTGGGCTATGGGACACTGATTTTTCTGCTGAGTGTGTGTTCAGCAAGGAGAGCAAAGAGGCAGATCAGTGGGAGCTCCTCATGCTCCTGCACACCACTGCTTTCCCAACCAGCCCTTGGGAACAACTCGTGTGCTCAGTGTCTGTGGGGCTTCAGAGCTCCCCCAGTTTTCCTCTTCCACAAAAGCTGCCCATGGCCATCAGCTACAAAGACTCCCATGTAAACTCCTGCTTCTCATCAATTAACTGTCATTGGATATATATGGTTGAATTTAAAACTTTGGTTGGGCTTTTGCACATGCAGCAGAGAGCTTTCAAGCCACTTTTCTCCGTGAATTTGGAGACACGCAGTTTGTGCACCAGCAATAAGTTTCATTCACTTTCAACCTTTAAAACCATTTTGATTTTCTCAGGGGAGGCTGTTCAGAGACACCCACATGAGTGTCACAGCAACACCCAGTGAGGAGACACCAGGCTGCTGGATGCCAGTGGCTGAGGAACCTCCCTGCTCGTGGGAGAGCCTGCAGTTGCACACAGGGTCACAGCCACGTCCCTCTGAGCACTTACCTCATCAAACCAACCCCAGGTCTGGCTCTTCTCAACACATCACCCCCAAGGACTGATGAGGAGCATGAGCAGGTCAGGGGAAACCAGGGGGTGAGTTTTAATGACAAGGTAAGCACAACAGGCACCCTGGGACAGAGCCAGGGTGTGTGGAGCCTGGAGTCCCCCCTGACAGTGAACCAAGCGAAAACTAGGAAAGTGCAAGCAGGATGGCCCTTCCCAGGTGCTCACCAGGTACTGCCTGGGCAATTCCCTGAGGGGAGCTGGCCATTCTCAACTCCCCTTTTCCCTGGGCAATTCCCTGAGGAGAGCCGGCCATTCCCAACTCCCCTTTTCCCTGCCCTCCAGGTACCTGAGGGAAACTGAGGCAAAGTGCAGGCAGAGGCTCACAGACCCCCTCCCATGAGCTTTTCCCCACAAGCAAAGGGCATCCCTGGCTGCCACAGCCCCCCACCCAGGAGTGCACCCCCCTTCACTCTGAGGCTCTGCCTTTCCGGGAGGTTCGTGTTGCCCACTTACGGTCCTGGTGGGGAAAGGAACGGTGCTGGCGGCCAGGAGCACCTGCAGGGGGGAGACAAGGCAATTATCACTGGGAATGTGGCAAACCCTCGCCCTGCACACCGTTGGCTCAGCACAGAAAACGTTCACTCAGCTCGAGGAGCAAAACTCGGTGAGGAACGAAAGCGCCTCCGTTCCCCCGCTCGCGCTCCTGGCAGCATCTCCCCCATCCCACCCCCGGCCAGCCAGGCATGCACAGCACACACACAGCTCTCCCAAGTGCTGAAACGAGCCTGTAAAACAGCCCCTGCCTCCACTGGAGATGATGCTTCCAAGAAACACAACCACAGACAGAGCAGAGCTCAGCTCAGATGGTTAGAGTGGGGTGATAACAACAGCAGGGTTATGGGTTTGATCCCTGTATGGGGATCACTGAAGAGCTGGACTTGAGGATCCTTGAGGGTCCCTCTGAACTCAGAATATTGTGTGAAACCTGCTGAGGGAAACAGGCTGCAGCATGCACTCTGGTTGTGTGTAAAAGGGGCTGGGGTTGGTTCTGGAGTGGTTTTTTGGGATACCAGCAGTCACTCTGTACACTTTGGGGAAAAAATGGTCCCAGGCCCAAGGAGGGAGAACAGCTGCTGTCCTTTTGGCTGAGCCAGGGGAAGAGGAACCCAGCACCTCTCCAGCAGCTGGTGCATAGGCTAAAAACCAAGTTTGTGACAACAGGAAGAGATGGAATCAAGGTGGGGGGAAGGCCTTTAGCAGTATGGGCACAGCAGCACCTCCTAATGCTTGGGATAACCAGCACACTTCAGAGGGGGGGTCTGCCCCCAGCTCTGCCTGTGAGCTGGGTTGGTTAACTTGTCTCTACAGACTTTTCTGCTTCCAAGCGTAAAACCAGAGATGACGACTCCAACTGCCTTTATAACCAGTCTGAGGTCTGTGAAGACCGAATTATTTAAGTCTGTGAACCACAAAGCACTTTCATCTGGAAAGCACAATATATGAGCAAATCAGCATCTGTGCTTTGTGAACGGAAGGGTAAAAAAGGAAAAAGAAAAAATGCTGAACAAGCTGAGAAAATAATTGTCTTAGTACAAAAAACTTCCCCCAGCACTGAAGGGTGACGGTCACATCGAAGAGATGGATATTAGTCCTGATCAGCACACATAAAACCATCTCGAAGATACTAACTACAAACAACTGTTACAGGATTTTACAAGGGCGTGTTTGTTGCATCAGTGTCTAGAAACATCATGTGAAAAACAAACAAACAAGATCAGATAATTGCTTTGAATATGGTTTTTGTTAGTTTGGGGTCCCCGATGGGTTTGTGCACATGCCTGGGAAGCTGAGCAGCAGACTTGCTTATGGTGCTCCTACTCATCCTCACTGGGAGGAACGGGAAGTGCTGCTGCATTTACACCACTGCAAATCTGGTCTAGGTTGCCTTAACACCCTCAAACCCACACATTTCTTTGGAGGAGTGATGCTTTAACATTCCTCCAGCTCCTCTGCATCACCTCAACCTTTAAAGCACACAAGCAGTGATAATGAGCTGAGGCTGGTCCCACAGTCACAGAGTTAAATTCCCCCTAAACCCATCCTTTGAGAGAAATAAATAGAGACTTGACTGCTGGTGTAACTCCCAGCAAATGTTTCCTCAGTGTTAGGCAAGTATGGGATATCTGGATGAAGAGAAAACTGCCCTGAATGGACACCAACACTACCTTACTCCCTGTTTCTTAAAGAAATTCTGTCTCAGAGAGATTTGCCCCCAAGCCCCTCACAGGATTGCCAGTGTGAAGAATCTTTTAATCTACTTTCATCCAAGATCTGGGGTTCGAGGGATGCTCATTCAGCAAGGACATGGTAAATCAGAGCAGGGACTCAGGGGGACGTCCCCATAAATTCCCACCATGGCTTTGCACAGATGAGCAACCACAGCATGTGCTGCTCTGCTCCCATCACTTCTACTCCCAGCAGCTCAAGCAGTGGGAGCCAGGCAGCAGTGCTGGCTGCTGGGAAATCCCACAGGGAGAAGGTGATGGCCATGCTGCAGCCTTTCCTGCAGGTTCCCAGTGCCAGCTGGCTCCAGGCTGGGCCACGTTTCCCGCTGCACAGCCAGGCCCGGTTTTGCCTCTGTGTCAGCAGCAGATGCAACCTCCTAAACAAATGCAGGAGTCCTGGCCTCCCATGGAAACCTCTCTCCCCTCACTCCTGACCCTGTCAAATGTGGGTTTCTACCTCTCTCAGCTCTTCCTCTAGGTCTGTATCAAGCCACAGTAATGCCCTCCCTGCCTCATAGAAAGCAAGTCAAAGCCACGCATTCCCCAAAAGCATCCCCGTGGCACTGGGACTGTCCCTGCAGCCAGACCCCAGCGAGCTGTGTCAGTGCAGCAGAGTGATTGTGATTGTACCTGCCATGGAAGGGAATTAATTCAGTCTTTCAGTGCCTTACCAGGTTTGAGGCCTTCACATGAGAGCAACCGAGTGCACCCTGCCTGAGATTTTGGGAATGGCTCACAGCAAACGGCAATGAGATGTGCAGCAAGTGTCTAAAGCATCACCCCAGAGCCTCCACACTGCCTGCAAGCCATAACAAAAGTCTCAGAACCACATGGTTTTGCACTGTTAACCAAATAATATAAGAGCCACTGTGTAATAAACTTCCTTCCATTATTCAACCATTAACGGCAACTACAAACCACCCAGTTCTGCTTCTACTTTGACAAGCAAAGATACCACTTTAGTCCTTTCCAGGTAAAATTAGATAAATGTTTGATGCCTTCTGCAAGATCTGCAGAGTCAACAGAAACACCAAAAAGCGAATCCAGAGGGATCCTGTTACAAACTCAAGATCCATCTAGAGTTAAACAGCATCCAGTGTGCATAGGAAGCTTCTCCCTGTGCACAAAGGTGTCAGGTCAGGATTAAAGAGATTTAAAAAAAAAATGTTTACAAGGGGTTTTTTCTGTAACAGCAATTAAAAAAAAAAAAAAAAAAGACAAACATCTAAATCTCAAGAATTGCAAAAGAAGGGCCAGTCAAAGGTAGAAATGTATTCCACAGCCCTGTGCAGGGAATCCAGTTCTGGACAACTGCCTAAAGCTCTGCATCCGCCTTGTGCTGGCTCAACCCTCACTGCTCTTGGCAGGTGAGATAGAAAATTGGTTATAAAATGAGCTCTATATTTTATACGTTTCATAATCATTTTTTGGAAAAAAAAAAAAAACTAACTAGAATATGAGGTATTCTCAGAGATTCTGTGCCAGAGAGTAATGTGGTCTAACTTGGAAACAGAGTTACCACCTGTTCATGGCAACTGCTCTTTTAATCTTCATCTCTGTTTTATGAGCTGACCAACACTGTTTTATTAGCTGACAATTAGTTTAGGTTGATTTAATTAAGCAAAAATTGATTACAACCCCTCTTTCTTCCCAGGCAAACGTTCTCCAGGATTAGGGGGTTGAACAACTTGGACCCTGTATCAGTAAAGCTGAATTCCAGATCTTTTGGTCAAAAACAATCACCATGACAATCCAGGTAAATATGTCAGTGCACACAGAGAGGGTCTAGGTGTTCTAAGAGAGGAAGAGATATTCTTGGAGAAAAAGAGGTGTTCTAAGAGAAAAAGAGGTGTTCTTGGAGAAAAAGGGGCTTCAGCTGTGAGTGAGGTGTCAGTCAGGCTGAGAGCAGAGAGAATTCATCAGACAGGTTGCACAGATGTTTCTGTTTGGCTCATTTTGAAGATTCAAAGCAATAACTGACCAAAATCAACAGCCTTTTGAGTCCCAGCCCTCACCAGGCTGAGCTCGAGTGAAACACTGAAGGATGAACCTTCTCATGTCACAGCTCTCGAGTCCCATTTTGCAACAAGGCAGGACCCAGTGGCTAATTCTGTCTGCAGAGCTTTCAGTAGAGGTTGTGGCCACAACTCAGCCCCGGAGGGTTGATAAAAAGGACTGTAACAGTAGTAGAGGCTCGGGTGCAGTTCAGTATAGACAATGTTGCAGTGAAATGGCTTTTCTGCAAGACAAATGTTGCCTTTGACACTTCCTGAGCCTTGAAAAGTGAGCCACCACCATTAGCTGTAACTCCCTGGCAGCAAAAGCCCTAATAATTCTGACTAATTGTCATGGAAAGTTACCCTGATTGCAAATTTGACAGTTATAAAAATCCAATTTTGGAATTCCAAGCCGGCCAGCAACATAATTAGGCTCTACATTTTAACACCCTCTTGATCAATGGAGGGGTAACGGAGACCCTTCCAAAGGGCTTTGTTTTGAAATGAATGGCGCCATATTGATGAAACAACTTGGCCACAAACCAGAAATTAAATTGAAAGTTTAAACAATGCAGCTGTATTTTATCATCCTGTATTGTCAGGCCTTAACGAAAATAGCTCCTAAACAGAGCCACATGTTTTGCCTGTTGCCCAAAAAAAACCTGAAGGTGAATTTTAAAACCCTTTCTTAAACTGCAGGATGCCAAGATTTTTCAGCTAGGAGTTATTATTAGGACACAACAGTATTTCATAGGAGTCTTGACAAGGGGGTTTGTATGGTTCCTGTAAAAGCAACTTCATTTTTAAAACGGGAGATGGCTTAGAGGAGAGATACTTTAAAAAAAACAAGGAACCTCTGCTATGTATTTCTTCTTGTGCCATGTACACATGATACAGGCAAAAATAAAATCACATTGCACTCACTGGAACGATCAATCCAGGGAGTGTGATTAGGATTTCCCTCTCATCCTGTGTATCATTAATGAGCATTGTCAGCTGCCTTCTAATCCCAGGACCTGCAGACACATTTAGTGGGGGTCTCTCACGAGTTCCAGTGTCACAGAAAAAACTGGTGAGCTCTGAGAGTCATCTCTTGCCTTTGAGGATTAAGATATGATTTAAAAAAAAACACTTTTGTGTTACAACACTCCGAGAACCAGATCTTTGGTTGTTGTAGAAAATTGGTCAAGAGACAGGAGACAGAAAATGTATAATGAAACTGAGCCTTTTTAATATCTAAGGATGGATTTGCACAGCTGGAAAATTAGGGGGAAACTCTGGGTTTTGGCTTGTAATCTGTTCAAATAGCCTAGAGGATTTTAGGGAGTGTAACTCACACAAATTAAATGGGATTCTACCACATTTATTTATTTGAGTATAGTATTTAAGATGGCAAGACTCAGTTCCACGTTGAGCAAAAATCTGCTGAAAACCAAATATCATGTTAAGTTCTACCAGCCTTTCCCAGAACAGCTGAAGTGTCCACTCAGGTTCAAATATCCATCATCCCAGAAACAAGACAAAGCTCCAGGATTGTAACCCTGCAGCAGAACAGGTTCCATGGCTCAACCTTCCCATGTGCTACCTATAAAGGTATTTTAATTGGATCTATCAGCAAGTTTGCAGAGGGCTGCACTCAACTTTCATTTCAGTGCCCGGGACAAGGATGGGAGATGGGACACAAAGAGATAAAACAGCTGAGAACAAAGAGGCCCGAGGGTGCCTCCAGCCTCCCTCACCCTGGATAAACCTCTGCCAGAGCCTGAGGCCAGGCTGACACCTCTGACAGCACTGCTGGGTAAGGCTGAGTTTTATCTTCCTCAGGCTTTCCAGCAGCACAGGGAACAACTTCACTGCAGCATCTCCTGGAGCTTCACCCATCGCTGTTTCACACACCAGGCCTGCTGCAAGAGCTGAGAGCTGGGCCCTGGATGACAGCACTGAAAATAAGCACCACAGGAGGGTGATAATCCCTGAGAGAACACCAGAGATTGCCACCAGCAATCCCTGTGCCCACCCCAGCACACCAGGCCACAGGCAGAACTGCACAGGTACCAGGATTTGAGGCAAGTGCCCTTCAAGGAATGGTGCAAACACACGGACACAGCAGCCATTCCAGGCTCACTCAGCAACATCTGGTGGATTTGCAAGGCATGAAATCAGGCAGGGATGCTCAGCCCTCTGGAGACATCCCTCTTTCTGCTCCATGACTGGTATAGATGAGTGCTGGATGCACAGGTAGACAGATGAACTTCACCTTTCCTCGTGTTTTAGATCACTGTCTAATAAACAAAGATGTGGTACATCCTTTCCTTGCATATATTAAGGATATTAAGAATATTAAAGAGGCTGATAGACTCACAATTTTATCAGAGGTCACACAGGCTCCTTGGGCAGCCCATGAGAAATGCTATCTTTACTCAGCTTTTTACCCAGTATTTTACTGCACTGCAAATTTCCATGCCATTAAATGCCACCTAAATATCAGGATAAGTAGATGATTTTTAATGAGGTTGCTACTCCCACTCACCTGCCACTGTTTATCTCTCTTAGCAGACTAACAAGGTTGTAAAAGAAGCAAGATAAACACCAGCTGAATAATTTAAATGTTGTAGCCTGGTAGGTGAACATGGACTTCAAAAGAGCACCCAACATCCAGCCTGGGGCTTCTCTGGAGTGGCTTAAAGAAGGGCTCAGAAGGGGAAGCACCTACCTGTACTGGTGTGTGCTGTGGCAAGTTTTCTCTACAGTCCTTTCATGGCTAATGAACATCCAACAATGCTTGATAAAAACAGTGTCTGCTACTGATCAAGTCCTGGTTGCTTTGTATCACACTCGAATCTAACAGGAAGAAATGTCCAAGAAGATGTATTGTCTAAGTTCAATGTTTTATCAAAACCAGATGAGCACACACAGCCCGAGGGCCTGGGCCAAAGCCAAAACATACAAGCAGGAGAATGCAAGAGGGTAAAATGTGACACTTGAATAAAAAAAAGGGGTGGTTACCTTTGTGCCAAAAACAAAGGCATCCTGACCGTGATAGACACTGGTACAGTGTCTCTGGGACACCTCTGCCTCCCCAAACAGAGCACTGGAATTGCTGCAAAGCTCTGCTGAGGGGAACTCCCAGCTCAGACCACCTCTGGATGATGCATCCTGCACCTCTTCTTTACACAGTCATTTACACAGATGCTGTGTACACTTACATACACACCCCCTTGTGTCTGTGCCCAGAGGAAAACACTTCCATCACAGCTATTTTTACACTCCTCACTGCTACTGTGAAGCTTTCTGAATGATTTCCTTCCTGGTATTGCTTGGCCTTCAGTGAAGAACCTTGCCCAGTGTCCTCCTCACAGACACGGCGTTTGGTGGAGAAGCAGCAAGACAGACCTGCCAGAACACCTACCCCTTGCTGCACTCTCTGCTTCAGACTAACCCTCTCTGGATTCCACTGGAGCCAGCTCTGGAGCCATGGAGGTGTGGAGGTGTGCGTTTAAGCTCGAATGGACGTGTCTTTTCTGATGGAAAGCCCCAGTTTCTTCTACAGTTTCCCTGGCTCCCAGCTGCTGAGGACAAGAGTTCAGTGGTGCTCACCGAGCCCAGGATTAACTCCCAGGGCAGCCAACACAAAGTACCAGTTGGCCTGTGAACTTCACATACCTGCCACGTGCGCTTAAGCAAAGATCCTAAACTGCCTGTGACAAGAACATGAGGGGGATATCAGGCACTAAACCACCATCAAGCCACGCTTGCACATTTTTTCATCTGCTAAATCGTTGTTTTCAATTTACTTCGAGCAAGGAAAACATATATTGAGTGAGTTTGTCACATTCCTGATAAAGCACAATCCACCACTGCCCATTTAAAGAGCTGCAGGGCAACAGGAAATGTCTCAAATGCCCCCAAATTCCTCACTCCCTGACCCCCAACACCACCCAATGTGTCTAGCCCTGTGAAGCCCAGCCACATTTTACACCACGAGAATTAGTAGCAGAAGCAGCATGCTGGCCTAGCCCCTGGCCATTTTAAGTTGTTTTGTCCAGCCAAGGTTAAAAAGTCCATGGAAAAGGCACTGCCCCATCCACTGCCAGAGATGCAAAGGCCACAGTTCCCTCACTAACATCCCCCTCCTCTGCTGTTGCTGAAAAGTAACATAACTGTTGGAAAGAACTGCAAAATAGTTTTTAAGGTTCATTAAAATATTTCAAAAAGTCACTTTGATTTAAAAACCCACCTTAATAAAGCCATATTTATAGTTTCTTTCCACAGTCTTCATCCATTTATACAGCTGCAGTTCCTCTCAAAGACAGTTCAAAGAAATGCTGCTCCAGGCACCCAGTCAGAGCCTAAAAATCCACTGCTGAGTTGCCCAAGATTTTACTAATAAAGTTTGTCTTCAGTGATATAAATTGAAAAGTCAAAACAGAAACCTGCTCACAATCTACTGCAGCAGGTTTTTCAATCTACAGCTCAATTCTATGAAAAAAAAGGTGTTCCACACGACCTCCAACTGCTGGAGGGAGATAAGGAAAGAAACACTGCAAGTAGGTGTTGAAATCTGCCTGTCCCTTGGGGTATTTTCATCTGCTCAGAGAAACAGGCACTTCATTTCTGATCTGGAGATCAGAGCAGGTACTTGATGACTTCTACATCAGCTCACCCTGCAGTCACCTCCTTCCACGGCCTCTTGCAAAGGCCATTCTCCAGGGTGAAGCTTCCACACAAACTCTCTTTTCCCAGTGAAAAGAGATTTCAATTCCTTGTCCCTGAAGGACAAGACACCCCAAGGAGAGGCACCAACTGCAAGAGCACAACACACCAAGAGCTGTTCTCATGGTGTTGCTCCCCAGCAGCGAGATCTGAGTCAGCAGCAGGTGAAAAGGGACAAAGAAATGTCCTATCAGTGCTTGGGCACATCCTTCCTGCTCATCCAGTAAGCTACAGGTCAGAACCCAAGCCCAGAAACACTGGACAAAGCTGGAATTGCTGAACTCAGCTAACAACCAGAAGCAATGGCAGTTTTATGCTTGGCAAGAACTGTGCAACACTAAAATCAGGACTGGATCAAAAGGTGCACAGGAAAGCTAAGAGAAGGTATTTGTTTTCCTGCATTGCTGCCCTTGAGCTGGAGCAGAGTCACAGGCTTTGCAAGCTGGTTTTGGCATGAAAAGGAAAGGGATTGCACAGGAGCTGGGGAAGCGATTCAGGCAGAGCAAAACCCATCAGAACCAGCCCTCCAGAACCCAGCACTGCCTTCAAACAAGCAGGTCCCCTCGGGCCCAGCCAGAGCCTGGAACAGCAGCACCAGCTCTCATCACATCCCACATCCCTCATTCCACTCTTCCAGGTTTTTGGGACAGCAGTGAAGGTGGCTCCGGTGCCAGGGGCAAGGACATTTGGGAGGAGTTACCCAACAAGGTAACAATAATCAGGCCTCAAGGGAGATGCTCAGCTGATCTGAGAAACACCTGTTGGGCAGCCCAGCTACAGAGACCACAAACCAGGCTGGGAAACATAAGTTTTCAGCTGTAATTTTTTCTTACATAAGACACATCTCACCAAATCTATCAGTGCAGCACTTCTTCAGGGTCTCCATCGTTCCCATGTAATGAAAAAGGGAATTTTAAGGACTGCAGAAGCTGCCACCTGGCAGGTCCTGCTGTGGCTGTGAGTTTGATCAGTGCTCTGAGTGGTGTCTCAGTGCTCCCCAAGCACTGCTGTTAAATAAGAGAGCACTGTTTCACTTGCAAAGTCAATCAGTGCACAAGCAAGGTTGGGGTTATGTTTGCTTTTTAAAAAAAAAAAACAGAATACTACCACAAAAACTTACTGAAAGGCCAACAGGTAACAAATAGGACAAGAGTCAAGCATGTATCAGTGGATGGGGACAACCAACTCATTCAGAGCTTGCACTGTAAGATGCTGAGTGAGAAATGCTGGACCTGGACTGTGCAGCCACTGCCTGTAAGACCAGCAGCACAGGGATATCTTCAACAGCCACACTCCACATCCTAAAATTCTGTCATTTCAGTTACTGTGGAATTCCAGTGCTTCACTGATAACATCTAGAAGGCAAATTGTTACCACAGCACAATCTCCAAGGAAGCAAATTTCAAAATTGAAATGACCTCTGAAATATTTGCCTCTGTCACTTTTGCCAAGAAACTTGGGGCAGTTTCATCTTTCATCATTGCTGATTCTCAGCTTTTCACAAACAGTAAATGGAAGGTTGTTGTTATTAGTAGCAGTATTTTAAATTAGTGCCCGAGAATCCATGTGCCCCTTGGTATTGAGGGAATTTGAAAGGAAAAAGAAACAAACAAACAAATCAAAAATAAACTAAATTGTGCCTGGATTCAATCTATAGCTCCTCAGAAATCACAGACCAGTGGAAGATTAACTCAAAGTCATGGGATGGGAATGCATATGGAATTCTCATTCTGCTTACAGGAGGGTAAACGACATCTGGTTAATCCCTGGAGCTCGGTTGATATTTTGCTTATTCACTGGCTGAAATACCTGCCCAGCCACCATCCTATGTTTGGATTTCTCCACTTACATCAGCCTGTGAGTAACTCAGTGTGTCCTCAGCTCTCCCTCACAGCACAAGCAGGAGGATCCCCCACCTCAGTACCAGCGCTTTTCCAAAGAGAAGGAACATCTCCTGAACAAAAAACTTTACTGTGCAGTTCCCTGGGGACACAACAATTGCCTTCTTATTTCACACCCCTTGGACAGATGCATCTAACACCAGATGTCCACGGAATATATTTCATTCTATACTGGGCTACCCATTTCCCTCATCATTTTCCAATTAACGAGCGATTACGATTAGCACTGGCCAGGAAATGGGATCTTGTGAACACACTGGGAAAAATTTCACAAGTAAAGTTGTACCATAAAGTCCCACATCATACAAGACCACTGACGTGACCAGTAAAACCAATCATTAGTGAGAGCATTTCTGTCATGACCTTCCCCCACAAAACCCACATTCAGACAAACCATGAAATGCTGCCCAAGCCGGGATCTCTTTGCTCACAAATCTAACATACCCCTCCCCCAGATGACTTGGCCCTGCCTGTGCTAATCCAGCTGTTTTGTTTTGTGAATTGGAGTCTAAATGCACAGGCAAGAGCACCACAGGAGTTTGGATCCACGGGTGCACGAGGGGATTTTCTCCAATAATCCCACTCGTCATTCCGGGAGCTGGATGTGTGAACGATGAGCCTCTAATGTCCTCCAGGGACAGCTGAGCCTCCAATTCAACAGGCCATTCAGGGGGCTCCATCTGTGCATCTTCTAAATGTGATTAACTGCCTTAACTAGACGAAACTGCTTTTTCTTTCTTGCCTTTTAATGAATAGCTCCGAGTTCAGAATAAAGGGGAGAGACAAAATGCCTGAAAACAGTCAGTGATGCATCAAAAAGATCTGGGAACTTCAGTTTCACCAAAATCTTTGCAACCTCCACGTCTAGCAACAGATTTTATACCCTCTTAATCTGAAAGGCAAAGAGGAAAAGGGCACATCAAACAGAACTGAGGATCCCTGGTCTGGACAAAACTACACAAAAGGCCAGCGAGCATTTTGACCTGTCAAAGTGGAACCACGACAATTTACAGCAGGCAGAATCCACCCCCTTTCGCCATCAGCTCAACAGACATTGTGAGCACATAAAGTTTTATATGAACTGAGTTAATGATGTCATGGTCAGTAACTCTTCTCTCCTGACTCTCAGTTATTTCCCCATGTTTTTCACAGGACATAAATTCCAAGTTCTGATAACCAGCAGTGGTAACTGTAGGGTCTTTGCCCTGTTCTTTTCCATTCTCACTTTACTCTCTTGCCATAATCAGATTTAGTTATATGAAAAAATTCTATTGATTGTGACTATTTGTAAAATGCCCATCAATCAAATCCCTGCAGAGGTTAAATACTGAAAGCTGTCAGTGCCTACAGCCCTGTCTGCCTTGGGACACTCCTGCATGTGCAGTTCCTGACTCACAGCTTTGTCCACAGCCTTTTGAGACGTTCAGGACTGACAAACCACAGCAGAAAGTTCACAGCAAGAAGCACTGATAGAAAGATTGTGAAAGATCAAGCAGAAAACCTGCTTTCAACTTTTTTTAGCTGGTGTTGAAGGACAAATCTCAGTATCAAGTTGAGAAGGAGAGAGGACCAAGAGCTCAGCTTCTCAAAAAAGCCACCAGTTATGTCACTCTGGCTCAGTTCTCAGTCAAACATCCAGCTCAAAGTTGCTTGAATATCTCTCTCTCATGGCTTACATTAATTAAGAACTGTTTAATGCAATATGATGTTTTCGTCAGTGTATTCTGAGGAAAGTCAAGAGCAGTGAAACTCTGTTCTCATGGCAGAGTTCTTTGGCTGCACTACATCTACACATGTCATCACACACATTTACCACATGGGTCACTCTGTCTGCCTAAATTGGGACTGATTTCCCCAAAGTCAGCAGAATTCTGCTGCCATGCAGTCACTGTGAGAGCAGAAACGGGGCTGTGCTTTCAGATCTCAGCTCTCCACCTGCAACATTGGCCTACACAGCATGGGAGGCACTTTTTGGGAGGGGAAGAGGTGGGAGGGAAAAGCAACATAAAATCACATAGAAGAGTCTGCATTTCTTGAGTTTGAACTCGTTGCCCGCTTGCCACAGAAGTTACTGGCAGAAGATGGTGATAAGCTGCAGTTGGAGAGTGTTTTTCTCTTACACTTTGACCTTGTGAAGGTGAAAAGGAGTCCAAGCAATGGTGTGGCCTCTGCCAGCCCCACCAGCGTCTGCTATCGACGCCGTATTCCCTTCCTGTGCTTCCCTCCTTTTTCCAGCTCAAGAGTCTACGGCACGTAGCCTTCAATTCCTGCTACAGGAAGGAGAAGTTAATGCTGAATCTGGAGAAGCCAGGGAAGTATCAAGAGATTTCCAACAGCTGACGGTTGCTCTGGAGGAGAACCCAGCTGCTCCTTTCCATGCAGTGACCTGTTAAAGTTGGAACAGTGAATTTCCAAACCAATCTGTAGCCATGCCTGGAACAATGGAGCGTAAATAAATTAAGTTCTTATCTCGGAAAAGCTTATGAGTGTCTCACTCTGTATACAAGCTCTTCAGGAAATGGGGAAGGGGGAGAAAACCTTCCAAAATCTCTGTGCTAAAATAGTTTATACTTCTCACAGCCAGAGAAAGGGAAAAAGAGAACAGCAGCCTTTTGTGGGACAGAACAAGCAATGCTGTCTATAGGGGAGCAGGGAAAGTTGTAGATTCTGGCATTCACCCTCCACTGAAGGCAGCAGGAATGGGACCTCACACATGGACAGCTGTGACTGGCACAGCCCCTTTCTGTTCCATTCCCCCCCAAAAATCCACTGAGGAGCACCCAGTTCTGCTGATAACAGCACACAGCCAGCAGGGACGGCCCCACAACGACACAGGCACAAAGCAACACCAGTTCCAACCTCATTTTCCCACCAATTAAGGGACGAGACAGGCAGGGAGACAGGCAGGGCAGGGAGGTGACCAGCAATGCACTGGCTCCAGCAGAGCTGCTCTCCCTTAAAGTGCAGTTATTTGCCCCATCCTTTGGAACAACTTCAAATGAGTGGTGACACCTGGCACATCTTTCACGTGATTCCATGGACACTGACTGGTGGCAGCAGCTCCAAGGCTTTGCTGCAAGAGTTCTGGAAAGGGAACATTAAAGGAGACTCACAGCGACATCAGGCAGCTGCACTTGTTAGGCAAAGAGCTCAAAATAACAAACACCTGGATGAAAATTTTTAAGGGCTACTGAAAAGTGCTTATAAGGTAACTGCTGGAGAGTGATCCTCTTGCAGACCAGAGCTAACCCAAGTCCAGCCTCTGCTGTTACCTGGGAGAAACCAGAGTGCAGGGCTGTGCAGGCAAAGAGCAGTTCTGACATGAAACAAATGTCTCCTGAATTCAGTCATTTCCCACAGGGAGTAAAAGTTAATCACGAATCCTAAAGACCAGGCAACTGCACTTAAAAGTAATGATGCAAACCATTCTTGAAAAATAAAAACTAGATCATTGCCTGTCCTTAGATTTTGATATTAAGACCATTATCTCAGTCTGACCTCTGTGTCACCTAAGATAGAAAAAACAATCCTCACTGTCATAAAACAATACCAAGAGACACTCGTACATTTATCTTCCAGTTTTATGAAAATATTTCTCCCTAAAACTCTGTTAAATATCTAGTGCTTTCTTAACTATCCAGAGGTTCTCGGCAAAGAGAAAGACCAAAACTTGCAATCCAACATTCCTAATTCTGGACTAAGTTTTCAGATGAAAACTACTAAGACTTTTGTCAGGGGAAAAAACAAAGGCAATTTAGTAACTTTTTAATTTGGACTAAATGTCAGCTCTCTCCCTTAAAAACGTCAAAGGCAAATGTTCAAACATCCTCCCTAACGCTAATTTTATTAAGACTGTCAGCAATTCTCAGTATCTCAATCTAAGACAGTGAGTCAGGCAGCAAATCAATCCAATTGCCAAACCTCCAGAGGGAAAGAAACAACAGAGGAAGCAAGCCAAAGAGATTGCTGATAATGGATATTTAGTCTTTATGTGGGACAAATACTTTGCTACTTCCTCACACTCCTTTTGCTCTGTTACACTGGGGGCACTCAGTGAGTTGTGGTTTAAATGCCTAAATATAGCCATTGAGATTACTCTGAATTCTTGCATGGGAAGAATTCCCGACTTCCACTTCCCCAGTGGATTCGCAGCTGGCTCGCAGGACGTCTCACCAAGTTTGGGGGGTGTGATTTTCCAGGCTGGAACAAGTGACAATGTGCAGTGAGTAAACCCACAAGCTGGGTCTGGTGAGCTCTGTTCTGCCCCTCAAACACCAGCACACCTCGCTGACCACACCTGCAGGTCCCCCTCGTGGCAAAGAGCCCTTCCATACACAGCCAATGCAGCGATTCCTTGGCCACGGGACTCGCTTGTTGAACAAGCTCCTGAAGCCATTTGGTTGTGGAAACTGAGTTACCCCTTTGCTTTTGCTGCTAAAAAGGGAACCAGACAATGGGATGGAAGTCCTGGACAAAGAGAGCATGCCCAGCACCCCAGGGCCTTTGGAGCCATCCCTGACAGTTTGGATTTTGCCAGCTTGGCAGGACAGGATGGCATATCCTGACACATCCCGTTCCCCCTGGACAGACCTATCTCCTCTGAAGCACCTCTGTCTGCAACACAGCAGTCCCTGCCTACACTGCAAGTGGAGGATTTACCTGCCCTAATTCAGGCACCTGAAAGTCAGACATGGAAGCCCAAGCTGTGGTCTCTCCTCATGCTCAGAGGCAAAGAGTGAGTGAGTCACATCAGTCTGTCTGGAGGAACCTTTTTCTGCACTGACTGGGTGAGGAGCTCTCAGCTTTCCACCCAAGTTGCTCACAGCCATGTCTGTTAACTTTTCCTTTTTATGTTCTTTGCTGTGAACTTTTTATTCCTGCGTCCAGCACACAGAAGATTTTCAGCTCTTAAAACGAACAGGCAGAGGGGGTTTCCAGTGCAGCGCTAATGAAAAAGGCAACGCAAAGGGTTTGAGACCTGCTGGGCACAGAATGGCCAATAAACACAGCTGCATTCTCTTGCCAGCATTATTTTTCCTGCTTGGTTATGTTTAAGTTAAGGGGCTAATGAGAAGCTCCTCCACATGCCTGCACATGGAGGTTTTATTTCCTTCTCACGTGGGAACGGGGCTCTTGTTTGATTTGCACTGACCCCTCTTCCCACACGATGCCAGATCTCCATCGCCTTGGCCGGGGGCCACACGCTGAGGTTTGAAACCTGGTCCCTCAGGTGATTATGTGACGAACATGTCCATGGAAATCCATGGTACGAACTCGCAGCTGTCAGCCCGGGCTCCGAGTCTGGCTGAGCCAGAAAGAGATTCAAAGAGAAAAGTCAGCTTCTAAATATAAATTAATGGTTGGGGTTTGCTTTTTTTTTTTTTTTTTCCTTTTCTTTTTCCTTATGGATTTTTAAGATGCAGAAGTGAGGGAAAGGTGAAAAGTGGTTCTTGATGGGACAAACCTTAGATCCCTCAAAGATGTCTGAGAATTTTGATCAAATTACTTTGTGCCTTCAGCTGTTCTCAGGCAGGGCTGGGCACTCTTTCAAAGGGAAATTGCACCGAGACTAAAGCAACGCTCCCTGGCACGAAAGATCAAGTCATCTGTTAAAAGTATTTGGACTTCTTTGGGAAAGTTAAAACGTTTTACACCACTTATTGTGTTAAAGCACTACAGCAAAAAAGAATCCAGTAAACCCAAACACAAAGTGCAAAATTAATAGGTAGGAAATCCGCTGCTTCACTGTGTTATTTCTCAGCTGGGCTTTCTCTTGCCATACTTGGGCTGACTTCAATCAGTGTCCTTAAGATCCTTTTTCCAGTTTCCCAGGTTCTTTTGTACTTTTTTCTCTGGGCAGGAGTGAAATCCACAGTGGTGGAGACTCACCCAGCTGGGAGGTTGAGTTTCTGGGCATGATCAAGGTAGTGCAGTAAGTTAAAAAGTGAAAGGTTTTATGTTGTGTCACTCACGAACACACCATCCAAAGGACAAAACCTCATTAATTACTGACTTAGCAAGGCAGTTCCAAAGTTTCTGATTATGTGAGCCACAGTATTTTGAGAATGTTTTGAGAGTGGTCTGGTGAGCAACCGGTGAACATGGTCAAGAATTTTTGGAGGGTAATGGGATGCCGTGAGTCTGGGCAGAGGGGCAGGATGATGCTTATCCTTAAAAAAGAAAAAGATAAGCCAGCCATTTTTATATAAAAACCAGAAAAAATGAAGCAGTAAATAATTAGACTATTTATAAGCACCTGGAAGATAACAATCAAATCACTTTAGAGTCCACACACATCTGTCAAGAACAAATCATGTCAAACTAATCTAATTTCCTTCTATGATGAAATATCAGGCCCCTTGAGAACAGAGTCAAAATACTTTGCACACATCTTGATTTTGGCATGGCTGAAGTCTTATTTCTTCTGTGACATTTTCAAAAGGCAATTGAGGATGCAGAGTTTGCACAAGGCTGCTAAATGGCACATTGGTAAATCTGCCACAGAATCACACAGCAGATATCAAAGTTTCCCTGTCAAAGTGAAAAGGTTGTACTGACTGAGGCTCCCTTGGGCTCCACCTCAGGTTCTGCTCTGTGTTTTAAGAACAGTGAACAGACACAGCACAAAAGTTACACCAAGAGAAAAAATACTAATATTGTTATTGTGGTGCTCAAGGTGAGCCCAGCAGGGCTGGGTGATGGGCACACAGACAACAGAAATGAGGGCTCTGTTGTCTCCAGCACAGAGGAACAGCCAGCACAGGTAAAGCCTCACCTGTGCACAGCTCCAGATGCCTCACTCCGTGTAAAACTGATGCCCTTTAGTTTTGTGTGAACCAGAAAATATTTCAATTTAGCACAGGAAAGGCAAGCTGTCAGAGCACAGCCCTGCCCTTCTGCTGCTGAGCTCAGAAGTGGTTCTGGAGCAGAGCTGGGAGTGCTGGAGGCCACAGGCTGGAGCCTCCTCTCACTCCCTGCTGCAGAAACACGGGCAACATCACCAGCCTGCACATCCCAAAGGAAGCCCCATCAGTGCAGGGCTCCCTAACAACTCCCAGCCTCTCTCTGGAATGTGTTTAATTTAAAAGAAAAAAAGAGGGAAAGAGGTGGGAGCAGGGGGAGAAGAAAGGAAGAAAGATTCCAGGCCTAGGATTTATGGAGAGCCAGGTCAGTGGGAAGAGGGAATTAATAACTGTGGGGTCGTGGGGTTTTGTGTGGGGATGGTGGTAACTGGGCTTCACTTGGAAAGTCACAAGATGTAACGGGAGATGAACACAAAGCAACCAAACCCATCTGTGTGGCTGGATCCAAAACTGATGTTTGCTGCTGCATCAGTGCATACACATTCCTTTTCCCTGTTCCTTATTCCAGAAAGAGATGACTTTGAGGTTCTTTGGGAGTTGGGGATATAATTATTTCTTCCAATATTTTCCAGTGGCAGATGTGGGAAGAAGCAGAGACCACCCCTAGTTCTACATGAACTGGTAGATGTTTAAGTGATCAAAATTGAAACAATAACAAGAACTTCCAATAACATAATAATATGCACTAATAGCAACAAAGAAAAACATAAACAATTCATATCACCTTTATATCCACACTCCATCTCAAACAGGAACCAGGGTCAGGAGGAACCTCCACCTCCTGATAGGGCAGTAGTTTGGGCTGAATAAACACAGAGCTGAAGTGAAGCCTTACTATCACTTGTAGACTGATGCCTCCCATCAATGCAGCTCCTGCCCTGACCAGAACTGGTCCAGCACTGCTCTCCAGTTTGGACTTCACAGTCTGCAGGCACTCACTTTGGTCTGGAAACTGCTCTCATCACCCACCCAGTTCCCCTACAGAGCCCACCTGCAATCTGAAACACCAGAGGATAGCAAGTCCAGTGATTTTAAGCAGTTTTAATCCCACATTGTGGCCACTGAGCCAGGCTGACACCTTCCCTGCAGCTCAGGGGTGAACTCGCAGGCTCCTGCAAGGGCTCTCCAGTCACTGATGGACTAGAAATCAATTAGATGATCTAATTTCTGCCACACATGTGGAGTTCCATAAAGCTGCAAATGAAAAGGTGCAGAAATGCCTTCTCATTTTCAGAGAGTGGAACACATGGATAAATCAGCCTTTGCAGAGTTTCTGCTCTGCATGAACAGAGCAGAGGAGGCAACAGCTTCACCTTCCCCAGCACGAAAAATGCTCAGTTCACCCATTTCACCGAGTGTCAGCCACCCTGAGCAATGTCCCACCTCTCAGGACAGCCTGACACCAAGAAGGATTTAATCCTCTCCTCCTCTTTCTTTTCTTCTTTCTGGAGAGCAGCACTGCAGCCTGAGCCAGACAGGGGAAGGAGCTGTTCAGACTCTTTAATCAGTACAACACCAGACTCTCTTTTTAAACTGTTATGGAGGAGTTTTGTGTTTGAAGGTGACCAGGACTGTGATTCCTGCTGAACCCAGGAACTCTCAGGTGTCTGGTGCCTTCCTTACAGAGTCTCCTGCTCTTTGACTCAGGGCTGACAGCTCATGTGACTTGAAGATGAGACCCCAATTGACATTTATATTCTACTGCAATGCTTATTAATGACATCCCAATCAAGGTCTGATAGCATCCTGTATCTCAGAGTTGAACACTGGAAAACCCACATGAAGAGAGTGTCCAGCACAAATGTTAGGACTGATAAAGACAACGGAGATCTGCCTGTGCTTTTTTTCTTTTCTTTAAGATAAATTCAATTATAAAGAATTAAAAGAAAGTGTGGGTTTATGGCTTGGGCTGTTGGAAGCCAGAAAGGAATCAGATTAAGACCAAATTGCTTAATTTAATATGTATGTTTTCGTAAATCTCTCACCCTACCATGTGAACAACCTATAAATATTATCCTCCCAACTCCCTGTGAAACAGGAACGTGTAATCCCCATTTTACACACAGGGAAACAAAATGCCTTGACCAAGATCACAGGGTCTGAGGCAGAAAACTGCTCTTGCATGCGATGTGTGGCGATGCTGTGTAACTGCTCAGCAAGGACACGGCACATTGCACAGAAAAATCCACTCAGGGCTAAAAAGAGCAATAAAATCAGCTGGCAGATAAGGACATGTTTGAGCCACAGCTTGTTGGGTGCAGGCTGGCACAGCAGTCTCGAGTGTTACTCCACATATGCCTTTTTACTCACACTTTTCCACAGGCATCAGCTCCTGGCCACTGTCAGAAACAAGACCAAGAGGGATATTTGATCTGAGCCAGTGTGACCAGTGTGATCCCTGTGTCTTCCTTCTCCACCTGCTTTCCTGAGCTTCCAAGATAAGGGCAGTTGATGAGGAACTTGTGTTCTTTGTCCCTAAGTTAGGAAGAGCAGGAATGTTTGACGTGGTCCTTGTTTAACCCACCTAGGATTCTCTTTTGGAAATCACAGCATGGAAGTTGACAGCATAAAGGGAAAGGAGAGAGGGATATGATGAGTCCTTATCTCATCAAAAAGCAACTGCTGCACCTCATCACTGACCTCTTGGACCCTCACAGAAGAGCTGCTAAAACACACAGCTCTTGAGGAGACAGCTGCTAAGGATTCTGCAGCAAGCAAATCCCATTTTAATTCCATCATGATTTTCCTGCTCTTTGGGATAAGGAAGACAGACAGAGGGCTCAAGGAAAGAGTACCTGGAAAGTGTCTGCTGTAGCAGGAGTAAGCCTCTGCTGCTTTTTCCAGCCCATAATGCTGGGGGCTGAGTGCCAGGTGGCATCGAGTCAAATCCTCATTGTAGGCACCTGGTGGAAGCTCCACAAGCAGCTGCTCCAGGAGGATGGGCTTGAAGACCATAAGGGGTTGGGACTGTGGCCAAGCCTTAACATCCCAGTGCTTCCTTTGATCTGCTGAGACAGTGCTGGAACAGACCCCTCTGCCTGAGTGACCCAAGCTCAGAATTTATACATAACATCCTGCAGGATTCAACTGCCTCAGTTGAGAGGAGACACCCAGGATTTAGCATCCAGCAGAAAAAAAAACCTCTTGCTGTCAGGCTGAGGGATGAATCCACTCAGGAAGGAAATGGGAAAGCACTGCAGGCACAAGTTCCCCGAGGGGGAACAGTGCCTGGAGAGGCAGAGGCTGCACTCAGTGAATAGGGACAGCATCACCTGAGCAGAGGGAGGGCAGCTGCAGGGAGAGGGGTCAGACCAACCCCTGTCTGGCCAGTGTAGGTCAGACACTGCTGGCTGAACTTGTTTAGCTGCTGCAGAACTTCAGCTGAATAACAGTTTGTGGATGGCCAAAAGTGCACACAAACAAACACAGACTTGCTTTAACAACTCCTAATACAGCAGGGATGCATCACCAACTGCAGAATCAGGACGCCCCAACATATGTAGACTCACCTAATATAGAACTGTGCTTTTTAATGAGAGTTTGCATATGTTGCATTTAAAGGAAGACACCACTAACAAACCTCTGATTCCAGTTCCTGGGCTGCAGCACAGCACTGCTGTGGAGGGAGCCTTGCTGCTTCCCAGATTGCCTCAGGAAAGGAAAGTGAAGCAGCAACAGTGGTGTTCTCTCAGCATTCCTAGTGAGAGACAGCCAAGGACTCTGCTGACTGAAGCTGCAATCACAATTATTTTGGATACTGGTGGCACCCTCTGCTTAGAACACGCCATGATGGGGAGCAGAACAGAAGGATCTGAAGCAAGGCTGTCCCACCTGCCACGTCCATTCTCCCTGCTAGAGCTCTGGTCCCACCAGGCAGTAGCAGCATCCAGCTCAGCTCAGTTTCAGTCATTAGTGACACGCTGATTAACGAGCATCCCTGAGATCACTCAGGAGACACTTTGGAGCGTGGCAGCAAATCCTCTGTCCGAAGCCAACGCTGGAAATCAGCGCTCAGCTCTTCCCATGCCAGAACTGCAACTGCACGTGCACAGCAGCAACAGCCCCAGTCAGGCACACAGAGGCTGGAGAACATATCTGTGACCTGGGCAAAAACAGACTCTCGATGAATTTAGAAGTTATCTGAGCAAGTGCAGACAAAGGTCTCTCCAGGAGGATTCCTTGTGCAAGTTCTAAAGTTACAGGTAGTAACAGTGGAGCCAAGAACAAGCCAAGGACAAGCCCTGGCTGAGCAGAGAACAAGGCTTTCAAAGACATCAGTAGCTTTAACAACTCATGAATGACCCCATGAATTATTAGGCTAATCCATACTCTTTCCTGAACTGGTAAGGAAAAGAAATGCAGCCCAACAAGGAAGTCTTGGAAGTTTGTTCGAGGGAAAACACATTACAGCTTGCTGCAGGTAAGGGATTATCAGTCTTTCTGGGAGGCCTTGTGGGATTTCCAGACAATTTTACTGTAGCAGCAAGAACTGATCCAGATTCAGTAGGAAACACTACAGGGAAGATTGATCCTACATGTGTTTAGTCTTCAAAGGTTCAGTAATTTCAGCCACTTGGCCGGGCTTCCCTGCTCGTGTTGTTTATCTTAAATGATTGTTTGGAGATGCATCCAAAACAAACAACAAAAAAAAAAAAATCAGAAACAGAGAGAGCAGGTCCAGCACAGACTGTCTCAAAAAGGCTTCTTGTTCTCCCTGAGCAAGCTGTAAATTTACTCCTCCTTCAGCACTGCATGAGGGAAGAACTCCTTTCTGACTGGACCCTGGTTCAGGGTTGGCTTCTGGGTGCAGTCCTGCTCATGTTCAGGGCTCAGCACATTCAAGAAACACAGATTTTTCTCTTCCTTTCTTTTTTCCCTCCCTGTTTCTTTGTGCTCTCCCACCCTCTGTTAGTGCTTTCCAGAGAAGCAGCAATCAAATCAAGGACAGCATGTAGTGCCCTTGATAAATGACAGAGCTGCTGAGCAGACGGGGCTTGGAAGATGAAATTTAATCCAACAGTGTCTCAAATTCTTGAATAAACGAGGCAGCCTGGGAAACCAGAGCTGTGGATGGGCTTAGCTCACAAAGAACATTTTTTTCCTTAGTGCCCAGGAGTCAGAACTCTTGCAGCTGCTTTGAAAATCCTGGCTGGTCTCTGAAGTGCTCTGGGCTCGCCCATGGTATGTGCCAGCCCCCAGAAGTGGTTGCTGACATCATATAAAATTAAAAATATAAACTATGTTCCCAGCAGCACTGAAAGATCATTAGTTAGACATCAGCTCCTTTCTTTGAGATATTAATAGCTGTATTTCTTTGGAAAGCCCCAGATTCAGAGAATTGTACAGGAAACAAAGTCAGCATGCAAATTTATCCTGCTTGTGAATTAGCATTGCTAGACAGACTAATGTGGAGTTTGGGGGTTTTTTTTAACATGACAATTACATGAAGGAAGGAGCATTCCCATGCCACATTCACTGGTATGATCTATCTGACAGCAGCACTCACACACCAGTTAATACACCAGACCTGGAGCTCAGTGATCATCACAGGATCATCCTCTGCCTGCAGAAGGATCTGTCCCCATCCCTGCATCTACAGCCCCATCCAGGTTCTCCACTTGGGAGCTGGGCTGCACATCCCACGCCTGCAGGGCCATTTCAGAGAGGAAAAGCTTTTCCTTGAGCCTCCTGTGCTGCCCATGCCTGAGCTGTTTCATTATTCCTTTCATCACAGGCTGTTCCCTGGGTTTACAGGGAATTCTCCTGCATCCCAGCAGAGCACAGTAAGACAAAGGTGAAGGACAAGAAGAGTCCCAAGCTTTTATCTTGTCCCACTGCCTTTCACCAGGGTAGCTCAGCAGTGGCCTGGGGCTGTAACACAGAGTGAGGACACACACACACATGAAAAAAAACCAAAACAGAAGAAATACGGAAACAAAACACTGAAAACAAAGTAAAAAAACCTACAAGAGCATCTTGTATTTGTTGATCTTTCCTAAGGTTCACTGACTTCAGAGTTTCCTGCATGTAGGCTGAGAAACAACACAACTTTTGTAATTTATCTTAGTCACTCAGCATAGGGCCTCTGTTCTCAGCTTATACTTCAAATCTGTTCTGCAATATATACCACATGAGTCAACTGTGCACGGGTAGCAGGAGCTTCCCTGGAGAGCCTGGGTGTGTGTTTTGGGCTGAGAGTCACCAGGATATTTAAAGAACTTGGTAAGTATGCACAAACACCAGTAATTCTCGTGTAGCCATAAAAATTACACAGTATGGAAATATATAGAAAATGAAAATTGGTACCTCAGACAGCCATAAAACTTTGAACTAGCCACGAGTTTGACTTTAGGAGACCAAAGATATCTTTAAAAAAACCCCCTTAGCTTGCTGGAATAAACTTTGTTACTAACCACAGGGGAATGTTACAGCTCAGAACTTACCCCTTGGTTTTCATTTTAATTCTGAGTTAGACCAGGTATATAACCTTCCCTAAATTAGTAAAGAACTGCTCACCAACTGCTACTATACTGGTTTCCTATCATTTCCTGTTTCACTTTTTTTTTTTCCTCTCTTTCTTTTCACATAACGTTTCTTTGCTCAGACAATTTCCTTGCATTGACACTTAAAACCAGCACATTTCAGAGAAGCATCAAAGCTATTACTTCAGAGCTGAAACTCTAAATTTCAGCTGCTTCTACATTCAACCCCAGCTGCTGGGAGCACATCCCTTTCTTCACAAGCCAAATTAAAACCCCAACAAGAGCAATTTTAATGCTGGTCAGATGGGCTGGAGCCTTGTGGAAAGACCTTCTTCTTGCTGTGTTGCCCCAGTGTCTCTGAAAACAAGGCTGCAGAAGGAAAACATCTTTTCAGGCTTTAGTCTTGAAGTGGCATCTCTCAGTAAAGCCTAATCCAAAACTACCTCTCCACAGCTGGGACCCTCATCCCAAATCTAAGTTGGAGGTGGCCACGGAGCGTTCACAGAGATTTCCAAGTCTCACTCCATCCTCCCCCTGTTTTGTTTCTCCACTCTGGGAACAGGCAGTCACACACTAAAAGAACGTGAGAGTGATGGTGACTGAGCAGCTTTATAAATTCAGGGTTACACTCACCACTTGAAAGTGCCAACTCAGAGACCCTACCCAAAAATTCCTCTGCTAAAAGGGACTGTGGGGGGAGCTTGGGATGGGCAGCATTTCATCTCCTGAGAGCATCTGGCTCAGACCAACCTCAGAGCTCACCGTTTTGCCAAG
The DNA here is from genome assembly GCF_003031625.1 of Empidonax traillii. Lineage (NCBI taxonomy): Eukaryota > Metazoa > Chordata > Aves > Passeriformes > Tyrannidae > Empidonax > Empidonax traillii. Next base: position 928,607 of record NW_020955294.1, on the reverse strand, counting down.
AGCACTGGGAAGATTGAGGCACTGCAAAAATAAAGATTGCAATCTCAGATTTAATCTCGAGGTGAGGAATGAAAGCTCTGCACAGCACGAGTCAGGGATCCAGAGCCACGAGGAGTTGTCTCCAGCCCAGCCCATTCGTGCCTGGTGTGGCTGATGGGAACGTTTCCCTGTCACAGGGCTGCAAATGCTGCTTGTGCCAGGCTGGGGCCCAGGCTCTTGCCTCGCCTTCAGACCCACCCCAGCTTCACTTGCAGACCCAAAACTCAGTGAATCCACTGCTGGCCGATGCAGGAGTGCCAGGGAGGGCTTCCACACCTGATTTCAGAGAGGGAGGCATTGGGGAGGATCCTTCACCGATTCCCAACAGAAGGACAGTCCCTCAGCAGATCTCACTGTTTTCAAAAGCTCACTTTTCTACTTTCCACTACTGGCTACTGTAGAAAGAAGCTCCCTAAGGAAAGCTCCACATCACATTGCTCCTGAACAGCTTCATCCTTGCCCAGGCACGGGAGCAGGGCTGCCTCCAAAGCAGATTTTCCCCTGCTTTACCACCAGGTCTTAATGTGCCACCGTTTTTGTAGGTGCAGGGCAGGAAGGGCAGTGCCATCCTTTGCAGTAAAGCCCTTCAGAGATTCACGCAAAATATTAGGTATGGGTGAGGTATTTTTAGTATAACCCAGACCCCCTGACAAACACAGCACTTCCACCGTGATGGATGCAGGGTTGGGTGTGTGGTGCAGACATTCCCCAGCAAGCCACTTGCAAAGTCCACAAACCCATCTGCATTCAATTTGGGTGCTTGCACTTATCCAAGGCTATTTATACATCATGGCATTCTTAACCTCAGTGGCTTTGCAGCTCCGCACATCTTTCAGTGGGGTAATTGGAGTGATGGAACACTCCCCGGCGCGCTCATTTCACGGCCCCGTTATCAGGACTGTGCAATGCAGGTACCTGGTGCTGGTGAAGCTTTGGAAAGAGGCCTGGGAACACCAGGAAACAGCAACACTCCAGCCAGAGCCACCTCTTGCTGCCATTCACACACTGAGTGACAACTGCAGGGAGCCCTGAGTTAGGCACACACCACCCTGGCTTCAGTTAACCAGGCAACAAGCTCTGCAATAGCTTTTCAGTGGTGATAATGAAGTTTAGTTATTCATTGCACTGTGAAACACAAAACATCTAACCTGGAGGAGGGAAAGGATAATGTTTGTCTAATTTATGATGTTTCCAACGGACAGATAACTTAGGCTTGTAAAAATAAAAAGGAAGTGAAACTTTAATCCCCTCTCCTTTCCCGCTCAGTGGAACGTTTTTAAAGCATATATTTGTATTCTGGACCACGGATCCCTGATCCTCCTAAAGGCTGCTGTGTATTAGTGGTTTCACACACTGCCCCAGTCCTATTCCAGCAGATTCCAACCATAAGGCAAGAAGAAAAGGGCATTTGGGAGGAAGGGAGACGCAGGAAATACTCTTGAAAGCAAGGGAGACTGAGATTTTATCCCACTTCATAATGTAGCAGAGAAAGGAATTAAACACACTGACCACATAATCATGGAGTTTAAAAAAAAAAACCACCTCTTGAGCAAGAGCATTTGTATCACATAACCTTGGGACACAGCCGACATGTCTGTGTTTGGTCTGGTCTCCCTAGGTTGCCTGTGATCAATGGACAGAGGAGTGAAATCACCTTCTGGATCTTTATCAGCTCCTGTTCTGGACAGACCCTTGGGGAATCCTTTCCTGCAGCTCTGATTAGAAAGGGAACCTCGCTAGACAAGGCTCAGCTTTCCCAAATCCTGCCCCAGCTCCTGAAAAGAGGGGCTGTGAGTCAGTCCCTCCTGCACGGAGGCCGCAGGGCTGGGGCAGCCACCCCGCAGCTTCCACCAGTGTTCAATCTGCTGGGGTTTGAATCCACCCTTCAGCCTGAGCACCCCAAGGTGTCAGCAGGGTGAGCTGGAAGCTGGCAATCACTGCCACCAGCGTGGGCCACGTCAGAGCTCACTCAGCACCAGCATCCCTCATTCCTAGGGTTCAGCACACTTGAGACTGCTCAGAGATTTGAGCTCCTGGATCCTTTCATAAGGGCAACACTCCCCTGAAAACGAGGATCCCTGCTGGGAATCTGCAGACTAGGGTAATTCACAACATCTTCTGCACTTTGTGCAGGGAACTCAAAGAATTTTCTCCTGTTTGTGGGAGCTTTTTAGAGTTTGAATTCCTGTAAGCTAAAACCAGGATTACTCTCGTTTTCTCAGCTACACTAAAAGGAAAGGGAGGAACCTAAGCCTGTGTGTAAGGAATGAGATTGTCCCCAAACACACACACCGGAGCCAAGGGACTGAACTCTTTAAACTTCTGTTTTGAAGTCTGCAGGTAGGCTGTCTCCAAACCACTGCAGAGAATCTTTACTCCCCTATATCAGCTGGGTTTTTTCACTTATTTTGCTATTAATTTACGATAAGCCTCTGCCACTCACCGAACAGCTGGTTCTAACCTTGCCATGTGTGACAGCTGAACAAAGTCAGACACAAAATTGGAAACTTGGTGTCTGTACAGAGCAGGATATTCCATAGCCACATGAGAGGGGGGGGGGTCTCGCTCCCATCTTCAGCATCACAGCCCAAAGATCATCCTGGAGGATCATTTAGGAGGCACAAAGCAAAGCCTGAGAGTAACCACTGGCTTTTCTGAGTCACCACCCAGCAGCTTAACCCAAAAGGTTAAACCATGCAGTGGGTTCATTTTAACCTCTGCAGGGAGTCAGAAGTGATCCACCAACAAACAAGCAATGCAAGCAGAGGCACAAAGCAGCTTAAAATCCCATGCAACCTCCAGCAATCCTGGATTCTCTTGGCTCACAGCAGCCTCACCTAGGAGGAAAAACACAGCAAATTGCATGGAAAAAGGGCCACAGCCTGTGCTGGAGCCTTCTGCTCTGCCAGACAGTGGTGAGAGGAAATGACAAGAGCTTAAATAAGTAACTGACCCCCGAGTCTCCAACACCACCGTGGTCAGAGAGGAAATCTCCATGAGCCTGCCGAGGGTGGGGGATGAGGATTCGCAATGGACTGGAATAACACACGAGGGAAGAGCTGAAATTCAAGCCTGATTTCAATCAATGTACATCTAGTCCAGAAAATGCCACTAGGACTTCCTCCAGAAATGAACAGCAACGGGGAAGAACTGCTTGGAGTGGAACATTATTAAATCATTTCTGGCAGCATTTTGGAAAGAATTACTTGAATGTTGGCACTTTTATACCTCTGCTCACGATTCTGGTAGAGGATTTTGGAGCCCACGGATTCTATCTGGAACTTATTGCTTATGTAGTCTGATGTTTCCTCAATCAGCAAGCCAGCTGGAAGGTGGGCACATACACCCACACTCTTAATCTGAAGTGGCTGTACCTTACTGTTGAAATATTTGCCTAAATTTCTCCCTCTGAAAGAGCAAGTCTTGTTAGAGGGATTTGTACAGTTTCCACTGCTCTCACTTCTTATCAATGGGACAAAGCACTTCATGAACACCAGTAGCTGAACCAAGATCTAATCAACTTCCCTCCTGTGTTAATGTTGATCTGACCTGAACTCTTCAAGGGCCTTTAAATACAAAGCAAAAGGGGAAAAAAAATTAATAAAAAAACCCTCAATTCTATCCAAGAAACCACAGGTAGCTTTCCTTTTGCAGTGCGACAGTGATTCAGCCCATCAACAGCCAGAGCTACAAATCCAGAGGGACTGAAAACACGTGCAGTGAAGCCCTGATGCGAAGGTGGTGTTACCCCAACACCCCCAGGAACCAGCCCAGGCGTGCTGCTTATCCTACACATCCAGAGCAGGTGCCACAGGACACACTCAGACAAACCCTCCACACGGAGACAAACGTGTTGGAGGGAGGAGAACTGTCCAGACAAGCAAATACTAAGGAAAAAGAGTAACAGGGCTGGGATTGCTACACCAAGTGACCTTCCTGAACCTGCAAACCTCCCCCCCGAACGCTTCCCACGGTTGGAAGCAGCAGGTCCCCAGCCACAAGCCCTCCGGGAGGCAGAGGGAGGAGGCGCTCCAGGAGCAGAGCGCCAGTGGGAGATGACAGTCATCTCCCACATGTCCTCGCCGGGGCTGGGCACGCGCGTGGGTGGGTCCCAGGTCAGCCCGATGACATCAACCTCTTCCCCAGCCCCTGCTGGCTCCGTTCCCTGCAGCTGGAGCGGGGGCTGGCCAGCAGCTCCCTCCCGGCACACCCACTGCCAGTCCCACGGCCCCGCCAGCCGCTTCCACGGGGCTTGGCCCACCGGGCTGGGACACCACGAGTGGGCACAGCCCTGCCGGGGCAGCTCCTCCTGCGTGTTCTCCATTCCCGGCGTGCAGCGAGGCCCGAAAGGCAACTGTGGGACAGGGAACTAAAGGGAAAGAAACCACACATACCTATCACCTATTTAGCAAGTGCTGAATAAGCCTTTTTGTACACATTGCCCAACAGAGAGGAATAGAGGCTCTTCTGAGTGTAACTCAATAAATTTGAGAGGAGGGGATGCCAACACACACTTCCAACTCCAACCGCTAAATAAGGAAACATACGTGGAAATTACAGATGAACAAATTCTAAACAGACCTAGGGGAGTTTTCTCCTTTTCATCCAAAAAGCAATAAATGTCACAGAGCTGAGCAGCAAATCATTCAAAACAATGTAGCTTACCAAGCACGCTGTCAAAGCAAAAATCTGAGTCACTTAAACAACTGGATGCTATTTCAGGACTTTTTTTTTTTTAAAAAAAAGGCTCATGAAGTGCAAGTGGCTCAAATTCTCCTTTTGTACTTGCTAATAATGGGCGTGTTTCTTGGCCAAAGCTGATCTGCAGAGGTCTGATTTTTGTTTTTTATTTCGTTCTGAAATGCTTCCCTGACCTCCAGCCGTGGGGGCCAGGACCTCGGGAGGCCATCTGCCCAGCCTCTCATCCTAAAGCAGGATCAGCTCAGCTCTTATCATTCCTGACATGTTTGCCTAAGTGGTTCTTAAAGATTTCCAACACTGGAGGCTCCACAACCACTTCAGGCAATCTGCGTGTGTTTTACATAAATCAGCGGCTCATCTCAAATTGAATGCTACATTTAATTTTGCTCACTCGCGTCCAAAAAAAATGTTTAAAACATGCATACTAATGTTGAAAGATTGGAGAGCACATGGCCGTAAGTGCCCGCCCGCCTACGCCGCCGCCGTGCTCCCAGCAGGATTCCCAGTAGGATTCCCAGCACTTCCCAGGAATGCACCAGCGCCTGCACCCACTGCTGCAAACCAACAGCCCGAGCCAAGGGACCCGGAGGAGTTTGCAGACCGGGCAAATTATACAGGTTTACTGAAAGCACGTTTAGGTTAATGATTAGAAACCGTTCAGGGGTTTAATCAGCCAAAGCGACAATTATATGGCAATTTCTGCTCGGCTGAGGAACCCACTGCACCACAGAATTTTGGGGGTACCAAGTTTCCCCGAAGGTTTTATCTCATGCCACAGAAATGTTCACGTTTTTACCACGCTGAGAACATAAACTATGAGTTTGCAGCTTGAGCTGGGATCTTGCAAAGATTCCATCTGCTTGCTTTGCGCTGGGATTCGTACATCCATTTAAGCAGTTCCTTAAATATGCAATTCCTTTATCTGCACGGTTCATCCCTTAGTTTTCCAGGATTTCCAGTTATCAAGCACTTAACTGAATCAAGGCCACTGACAAGGCAAAGACTTCCTTTACTTCTAACAGTTCTTTGTTTAATCCCCCTGGGTCAGTCCCTGTGGATCAGCACCTCTCCCTCGGGGCTCCTGCAGCAGGAGCAGCCTCATCACTCCCATCTCCAGCCAGTCCTGGGGAGATTTCCCTGGACTCTGAGCCCTTCCACCTCAGCCTGGAACTGCTAAACCCCTCATTTGCTTAAAGAGGGTTACAGTAGGAGATGATTTTGGCCGTTTTTCTCCAGGTTGTTTATCAGCTGCTGTTTTTATCTAACTCAAACTTACTCTTCCTGTCAAACTCTTCTTTAGTTAAATTTACTCTATTTGCTTTCGAGCTTATAATTTTTGTTGTTTCACGTATTTGGTAAAAACACACAGAGCAGATAATTAAAAACAACACAAAGAACTGGAATTAAGGGAAGCACTGCCAGACTCCTCATGTCAGAAGTTCTAAACACCCCTTAGAAAGTACTTTCCACCAGCTGTTTTTACCAACCCCCTCCCACCCCCCAATTCTCAATATATTTGGCAATTTACTTCAATGTTATTCCTTACCAACTTGATTATGGTTTTATTTTGCCTGTATTTGGTTTACCTTGTGTTTGGTTTATATTCAATTACACACTCAATATATTTTGGGTGACTCATTGAACTGATTTGCACAGAAAAATCCTACTTTATTTTCTCTTCACTGGTTTATTTAGTTACTTCCACCATAACCCTAGGTCGAGTTCCAATTTGACAGCATATTTCTTAGATTTTTTTTAAAAATTCTATTTAATGTAACACACCATTTGGAGTGAGCATTTCTTTCTAATTGTAAAAACACGTTCTCACGGTTGAAGTAACAGTTATGACAAACTGGAACCTCTTGGCTGACAAATTAATTCTGTAGGTTTCTATTTACATCCTTTCATAAAGTTTTCTGATTTATAACTTCCAGCCAGGAATGAAATGTGCTTGTAACTTAAAGTGTTGATTAAATCACTGCCTGATATTAATCAAAAGGAAATGCAGTGTGAGGTGCAAGGCACTTCAGGGATGACATAAATCTGCCACTTATTAAAGTTTAGTTCTTCCAGTGATCCAGTAAGATGAGCTTAAGTTAAACAAGGAAGGTGTGACTTCCAGGAGTCCCCAGTCTCTGTATCCCAGTGAATTTGGTAAGAGCTGCATATGCTCAGCAATCTCTGAAAAGTCAGGCAACGAACCAGAAACTATGAAAACCGCTGGTTTTCATGCCAAAGGGGGACTCATCCTTTCCTGGAAAGTTTTGCTGCTCTCAATTTAGGACCGAATTATAGATTGCAAGTAACTTCTCCTCCGCACCCCCTTAAAAAAAAAAAAAAAAAAAAAAAAAAAAAATCTTTGTCTCTGAAAAAGAGCTCAGTGAAGCAGGAGAGCACTGACTGCCAAGGCTCAGATGAAAGAGGAACTGCACATCAAACAGCGACCCAAGCAGACTACACAGAAGGGAATAAGTGATGGCTGTTCTTCCTTGCAGTGCAGTTCCATGGATACTGCACTCACAGCTGCTCCTGGAATCTGTGATGGCATGAAACAGGCTGTCACTTCCTAACTCGCTTCCTATCCATCTGCACGGGAATGAGGGCAGCCGGCGGGGAGCTGGCACGGGGCAGGACGTATCCTGTTCTTCTGTGGACACTGCACACAGCTGGGATGGTAATTTAGATCCTTCCACAAAGAACTGCCATGGGAAGGTAACTGTTTTTCCTTCCAGGCCAGATGAAAATCGAGGCTTCCTCTGAAACCTGCTGAGTCAATGTGGAATAAGGAAAGGGAGGGATACAATGTCCAGACTTGCACAAGGGATTGCCTTGTCCTTGGGCAAGCAGGAGGGGAGCTGGCAGGACACAGTCCTGCTGCCCAGCTTCCACATGGGCTGCACTGGATTCACACATCTGGGATTGTGGGATGTGTGTTTAGACACAGGTCAAGGACAGCTTGGAAAGAACCGCAGACCCAATCCAAAACTGCGACAGGAGGGAAAATTTACTGCATGGAAAAAAATCCACCACACCTTGTACATCTGCTGCACAAGATATACTTTGAGACAGAGCTGAACTGCATCTCCTGGATTAAGCTTTGAATATCCTTGTAATTCAAGGTACTTGAATTGGCTTGGCAACCTTGATCTGGCTCTACCTCAAATCACACCCAGGACACTCAGGAATTCTGACATTTCCATCAAGCAGCTGCCACTCCACCGCTCCTCCAGCACAGAGTTGCTCTCTTTCACCACACAACACCTAAGCCAGCACTGTTTAGCTCAGAAGTATATAAGCAACACTTGGTAAGGCACAGAATTTAGGACCTTGTCTTAGCTAAGGTTACACAAATTGTCCATCTGCATAAGAATATGACAATCTTGTAATAATGGACTAAAGAAGCTGGTTCACAGTGAAGAGAAAGAGTTGAAATGTGATAAAAGGAGGCAAAACGTTGTCAAAGTATCACACACAAAGAAGTCTGTCAGTCCTGCCTGGAAAGCTGTTGAAATCTGTATTCAGGAAGGGATAACAGAGTGCCAGCAACCCCTTAGTCTGGTTTGGTTTACTTTGGGAGGAAGGAGGGGTTCAGATAAAGCCCAGGAATTGTGCTGAGGCTGCTGAGATGGACTGGGAGCAGATCAGAGGGAATAAGCAGCAGCTCAGGTTGCCACCTGCTCAACGAGGTGCCAGTCCCAGAAAATAACAGAACCTCTTCTCTCTTCCACACAAAGGACTTAACATATAAAATACCACTTTAGGAACATGGGCAGCCCTATGTCCCAGCTTTCCTAGGATCCCAATTTCCCCAGCAGCCAATAGCTGCTGCCTGGGGAAGTGTACAGGACAAGCACAAAGCAACACTTGACCTGGAACCCTCCCAGAACTCCAGTGGTTTGTGGTTCAGCAGCTTGCCTGGACTGTGCTCAGCACAGATCAGCCTGTCCTCCCAGCCCAGCACCTGCTCACAGTTCCCTCAGGAGACAAGTCCATTCTTCTGCATTGGTTACACCTCATTCACTCCTTGACAGTGTTTTCAATCAAAGCAAGATGTCTCATGGAATTTTTAATGAAAAATGAATGCTTGCAGCCTGAGGTGGCAGATGAGAAGCACCAGCGTGCCAGGCTCCATCCTCTGAAGAGATGGCAACAACGCAGCATCCCCTCCTCAGTGCCACCTCAGCACTGCAGAGACTCCCTGAAGGAGCAGGGAGAGCAAATGGCTGTTGCTGGAGAGGCAGATGGGAGAACAGAACCCAGAGAGGAAAGGAAATGGCTTAAAGAACTTTCCACCTGACAACTTTTTGGGCAGAGATTCAGGGTACTAAACTGGGGCTATGGATTAGGGATGTTGCTACACATCTTTAAAAAAAAAAAAAACCACAACACAAACCCTGAGGTAGAAGCCAGGAGTGTGACCTCTCTAAAATTCCAGTGAAGGCACGGGTTGAGATGACACCAAGACACAGCAAGGCAGGGGTGAACGTGTGTCAGGAGAGGGGGAACTCCCCAGTGGGACTTGCTGAGCAGCCAACACTGTCCAGTGCTGTGGTGTTGCTAATGCTCACAGTCATGCTGGCCACAATCACACACCTCACGTGTTCAGGAGCATTCTGATCTTATCAGCAGCTCTGAGCAGCTCTTGAGGAGACTGAAGCACTTGAGAAAGGAATGTGCAGATTTTTCTCCCCTCGAGCTGTAGATTGAAAATGCCCTGGAGAATATTGATGAGGACTTTATAGCATGTCTTGGAAAGTAACCACAGAGAAAAGTGGGAAAGGCTTAAGGAACAGAGAGCAGCTAAAACTGAAAGCCAGGCACGTTTAGGAGTCAAAATGAAGGCAGAACTCCACCAGACCAATGTGGATGCAGAGGAATAAGTACCTGTGTATAAAGATGACATGGATCCACCTTACTGAAGGCATCTACATCCAGGCTTATCATAGGAGCAAATGGGAGTTCTGAGGGAAGAGGAGCAATAATCAAGAACAAAAGCTGTAGCCCTGAACAACAGTTCCCTTGGCTTTATGTCCTGGGAACTGTAGAATCTGTGCTCATGTGGTTTTCTCGTGTGCACTCCTAAGCAAGAACATTGCCCAGGAGAAGAATCACCAGTGGTTGATAAAACCAGTGAAACACCCCCAGTGCTGGCCAGTGCAATCAGTGCTTCCCTCAGCTCTGGGGAACTGAGGGAAGAGCCCAGTCCCACAGGGTGAGAAATGGCTCAGTTTCTACTGACATCTACTGACAGTTCACTTCAAGGTACTCACACACTGGATCACATCCCCCATGAAGCAAATCACTTGACACCTTCAAGGAAGGATGTTTTAGACAGAAATCCAGCAGTGCAGCGAGATTCAGGTGCCTGATCCCCATGAAAACTCTTAAAGAAAGAAACTGAAGAGCTAAACCAGCCTCTGGTCTCACCCCGTGGCACCAGAGTGCCCTTCAGTGGCAGTTTCAGTGGCAGGAGTCCTCCTGACTTGCTTTTGGTTTCTTCTCCCATTCCCAGGCAAGAAGCAAGTGGCTTCTTGATCAGTGACTTCACTCAGCACTACGAGTCCCCTCTTCATACCCTCTCATTTCTGGATCCCCAAGTGATTCTCCATCAGGCACTAAGAAATGCCAAAGGGTCCTTGATTCGCTCCCATTTGTGCAGTCCTCATCTGCAGCCAGCTCCCCTGAGCCTTCCCCAGTCCCTGTGCACGGAGAGGAGCTCCCCCAGTGCAGATGATCTGATCATGAAGACACACAGAGCACGGCCCCTGTGACTGGCACTGATCCCTGGCCTCTTCAAGCTTTATAAACTTTCAGAAGGCTTTTGGAAATGCTAAACCCAGAGCTGATCACATGGGCAAAGGAGATCATATAATTGAGTTTGGGACCAACAGACACGCTTCTGAATAATCAGAGGATGTAATGTGAAAGCAGTCAGAAGATTCTTAGATAAAATTATGATGTAGGGAGCTTATTGAGCCAAGTACCTTTTTACTAATAATTTTCCCCTATCTTAATTCAGGCTGATAATTTGCAATTACAGTTGTAAAGGGCTCCAAGTGAAAAGCCCTTTTATCAGATGTTTCTGTTAGTCGACTTTCCAAGAGGGAATCAGATCCAGATGAAGGCACAGAAAAGTCCAAATCAATCAGCCTTTGACAAGAACTGTAGCCCTCCAGCAAATCCAAATAAAGCATCTTGATTTAGGGAGACATGAATGCAATTAAGTGAGGAATCCACAATAATTTATTTCCCTTTGTAAATATTGTTTATTTCCCTAACAGGTTACAAAAATGGTGACACACTGAAAAGTCAACAACCCTAATCACTGGGCTAACGAGGCCTAAGTGATTCCAGGCACCCCAAAGGGAACTGGGCTACTCTCAGATACCCAAGTACTGATTGTCCCTGTCAGAGAAGTACTGGCTAACATTTGTTAACCCATAAAACCCACTGTCTGAAAGGGGCATTGAAAGTAAAATGCTTGGCCCTCCAAAGTTTACATTTTTCCTATGTGAAGCATGCTGGCTCTTTGATTAGCAGCCAAGAGAATGGACTCAACTCCAATCCAAGTCTTAAAAAATTGTATGAAACAAAACATTAGTGAAGTGATTTTTCCTTGTTTTAATGTGGTTTTCAACATTAGGTTTATTGTTTTGTGGTTTTCTGCATGGAGAGCATATGCTTGCAATATGTTTACAATATTCTGGGGGTTTAAAGCTGCAGCAGAGTCATTTAAAAAAGAGAAACCCCTGCAAACTGAGGAACACTAATTAAACAACAGCTGGTGTCTCCACCCTTTGGAAAAGGTACACTGTGGGTAAAACAAATTTGATGTTTCTGGATAGCGAATCAGGTTCTCTCAAAACTATTTTCTGTCATCATATTATAGAAGTATTTTGGCTTTTTCACCTGTTAAAGTGTTCACTGGTCCACCTGCTAGAAGGTGCCATCCTTTCAGGTCTCAGCTAGTTCAATCATTAGCTCTTACAAAACACAAACTGCAGAAGTACCTTGGAGGGTTGAGATGATCCAAGGTGCTTGTCCATTAGTGGTGGGGGATACTCAGCACATCCCCCAACCCAGCCCCAAAGCCCCACACCAAAGTTTCAGGGTGGTAACAAAGGGAAAAATATCAACTGACTGACTGAAGTACTTTGGGGCACGGGCAGAATCAGCCACTGGGCAACAAGAGGAGGCAGGATGGAGGGGGAGGAAGGAAGAGTAAGAGCCAACAATTCCTAAAAAGCTAGTTCTAGAGGTGAAGGAAGGAGAACAGCTCCTGGAGGAGGAGTTGCCTGATCTTAGCACACTGTGATGGCAACCACAGGCAGTTTGGGAGACAGACACACAGGAGGGGCAGGTAACACTTGTCTGTCTGCAGGGTGGGTGGTTTGGGCAGGCTGAGGTGCCCAAGCTCTCTGTCCATGGTCTGCAAAAGGAGGTGGTTGTGCTCAGGGTTACTTGCTAAAGCCTGACACCCAAACTCAACAGTACAAAGCTGGTGCATGTTTGGGGAATTTCACAGAATCACAGAACATGCCAAGCTGGAAGGGACCCACAAGGATCATGGAGTCCAACTCTTGGCTCTGCACAGGCCCATCCCCAAAATTCACAGCCTGTGCCTGAGAGGATTATTCAGTCTGAGCTCTGGCAGGCTTGGGAAGTGCCCACTGCCCTGGGGAGCCTGTTCGGTGCCAACCACCCTCTGGGGGAAGAACCTTCTCCTGACATCCAACCTGACCCTGCCCTGACACAACTCCAGGCTGCTCCCTCGAGCTCTGTCATCGGTCACCACAAATTTGGCTGCAGGGTTGGATCAGAAACACAAGTCAGAGCCAGCCACATCAAAAGGATGTGGTGCTGCACCCAAACCCAGGCAGAGCTGTGCAGTGAGGGCCGACCCTCAGTGCAGTGTGAGGGTACAAAGCAGAGCCAGTGGGTTCCATACATTCAAATGTCCCCCAAGCTCTGATCTGAGCTCAGCAGAGGAGAAACTGCTGACATGACTCTTTGTGCACAGTCACACACCCCTCCCTCACACCTCCCCCAGATAGCCTGGCTCCAAGGGCCAGCGTCAGAAGAGGAAAGAAGCATTTAATTTTATAATTCCTGCTTAAATGATTCACGAGGTGCTTTTGCAAATTGCAAGAGAACACCCTATGAATCAGTCAGTGACAAAAATAAATTGCATTAATCCATAGCAGTAATATGCTCAGAGTGCTAGAGTTTCAGTAGGAATGAGCTCATTTGTTAAGCCCCCCGCTCCAGGCACACATAGGATGGCTTTGTGCCCTAACATTGTCCCCCAAGACAACGGCCCCCTTTCCTGCTGGAAGAGACCAGAGCTTGCACACCAGATCTGTGGCTGCCATTGCAGACATTGCTGAGTGGCATCCTATCCCTCAGCTGCCTTCTCTCCCTTCTCTCTCATCTTCTCCGTGCCAACACCAATCTCTCACCTACTAATTGTGGCCTCCTCACATCACAAGCACTGAATTAGTCAGTGGAAATGGGCCAAGGTCCAAACTGCATCTCCAGAGGAGTGGTCAGGGCTACTCAGGAAACTCAGGCACTTCAGGATGAAAATTGAGTCACTGCCTCTCTGAGGTGAACTCTTCTAACAGCAATGCAAAACCCAAGGGCAAGACAACCATCAGCCCTGCCTGAGTGACAGATGGACATCAGAGAAACCTGAAACCCAGGGCTCTGTGAGCACACAGTGACCCAGAGCAAAGTGCTGGAAATGCTTCCCAGGCAGCACTGCTCTTCTTCATTCCCTTCATCCCAACAGCTGGGCCCAAAGAGCACTGCAAGGCAAGAGCTGCACACACGGCCATGCCCATGGACACCAGGGAGGCTGGTCCCTCACCTTTGTTTCAAACATCTCCCATCAACTGCAAGTGATTAAAAAAATATATCTCTCCAGTCCATCAGAAAATTTGAAATTAGAAGGAAAAAAACACCCCACAAACACATTTACAATGTTAAAGGATGTAAAGAAACCCTGATGCTGAGTTCAGTGCCTTCACCCTTCCTACCCCATTTCCATTTAAAGAGGACTTTCTGTGAAGCAAAGCTCATACCTGTAAGAAATAACACTGGCAACCCGAATCCAAGTGCTGCTTCCAAATGCTCTCAGGCATGACTTGACACCGAACAACTTGCACCTTTATTTCCAAAAGCAGCTTCATTTTAAAGAACTGCTGGAAAATTCACGATCAGGTCTATGAAAAATTACAGTAACTACTATGAGCACATTCCCAAATGAAAGGATGGTCTGGGGCCAATTTCCCAGTCCTCCCCTGCCATGACTGCACAGGAGGAATGGGGCAGCCAAGGTGTGTTTCTGCTACATTTTCTCCATCTGCTGCAGCTGGAAAAGCACAGGATGACCTGAATTTTCCCCCTTCCAGTTTGTTGTGGGGATCATCACAGCCTAATCACATCTAAAAACCCCCAAAATCATCCTTTCAGGTATGTAATTTCTGACGCTCTGGACATTCTGTAGTTCCTGCTGCAATAAAAAATGTGGTTTTAGAGAAGCAGACAACCAAATGCAGGAAGGAGTACGTACAACTAAGTGGTCATACAATGTGAGGACGAACTTTCAATTTAAAAAAAAAACAGCACTGTTTTATGAACTGCCTGGGACAGTGCACCATAAATGAGATTGGTTCCCCTTTTCCCTGGTGTCCCATGGCATTGTGTCTGTGTTGGAGCAGAGCAGCAGGCCAGGTGTGATGTGTGTGGTGCAGCCTCCACACTCCTCCTCCACCCCACACACCAGGCCGGGCTCTCCTAACACAGAGATCATTTTGACAACTGAAATCGACACTTCAAGCAGTGATTTAGACCCACTCACAGCATTAAAATGGAGAGTTTGAGAACACATCCCTCTTTCCATGTTTTTTTTTAGCACTGTATGGTCTAAGAACACGCTTCCCCCTCTCAAAGGTCCTGATTTCTAAGTGACCCCTCCCAGCCTGGCTCACTGAATTGGTTCTCGATGCACTGGCAGAACGTGGGAGTGCTTGGGATGGAAAGGATACCACGTTGTGCATTACACACACCCATCTGGGTTGAGGAAAAACATTTCTCTTGGTAGAATATTTTTCAGAGAAAAAAAAAAAAAAGTTCAGTGAAATCCAAGTGTGAGAGAAATGTTGCGTGATGTTGTTTTGAGAACACGGGCCCTGAATTTGGCCTGAAATCTGACCTTAGGTTGTTCCTTTATGTCTGCATTTTCTTTTGATTGAGTGGACTGGTTTTCCCCTTTTGCTGGGTGAGAGTTTTTTAGGTGGCTTTTTAAATGTTGCTCAGCTTCTGACACGGAAATGCCAAAGCAGAGCCCAGCAGTTCTCCAGTAAAGCAGTTCTACTTACAGAGACCGGATTTACAAACTTGTAACAACTTCTGAAACGTGTTAAGGTTATATTCCAGATAAAAGCAGTGGCTAAAAGTCTGATCTTTAGACCACTAGAGGTCCACAGAGCTGTTTCTGCTAAAGCAGCAAAGAACACACAATAGTTTTTATTCCTCTGACCTGGAACGTTTCGAGTGTCTTGTTTTAAGGGTCGGACTTCTCTCCACACATCTGGGTAGTTGGATTATTTCGGGTCAGGTTCTTAAAAAGCCTCTTCCTTTTTTGGGTGTATCATTGGGTATAGACTCAACCATGAACAAGTTTGCAGCTGACACCTCAGGCAATAAAACTGAGAAAGATAAAGCAACTTGCAAAGCAACCTGCAGATATTACAAAAGCAAACTGAGCCAGATTTCCTTGGGCATTTGCCGAGCAAATTTTCTTTTGATAAGAATGCAAATTTAGCACTATTTGGTACCAAAATATTCGAGTTTCCAGGATGAAAATGGATGCTAATATCCATAAAACATCTAACCCAAGAAAGCAAAAATAACAGCCCCAAGACAAAATGGAATGGAAGCAATCAAGGATCTGCCTCCACTTCACTAAAGAAGTTTTTGTTTTGCTTCACTTTTTGTTTTGTTCTGGCTCCTTTAAAAACTCCTCTGTTGTTTTAACCAAGCCCTACAGTTTTGCATGGAAGAGATAAGGAGATAAAAGAGATGGGGATGGGGAAAAGGGCAAAGCCACACTCAAAAGAGAAACTCGAGACAACCCCGGGCCTTCAAAGGTTGTCAAAGGTTTTCCCAAAACACGTCCTTCACTATCATTACAGGCACTGCTGAGGAAAATCTGAGGAGTCAAAGCCACAGGACTGATGGCATGGGGCTGTCCTCACATTTCCCTGTTTTGCAGGGTATTTGCAGGACAGAACTCTCCAGTTTTCCAAGATCCATCCCGTTCTGTGTCCTGCCCACCTGGAGCATCTGCACCCTGTTGGAGCCGTCCCGGGGGGTCGCTGTGGATGGGATTACACGGGGCCACAAATCACATGCCTTGACTCCAGGTGCAGAACAAACAGCAGGAGCAGATAAACTCCTGTGGAACAAAGATCTTGTTGTCAGACAGACAGCAACGGAGAAAGCAGGAAGAAAAATGAAAAATGAGAACCTGCCTGCAGGAAGAATGTTCCCATTCTCTATGAAAATGAAGACACGCATGACAGTCCATCCATCATCTGCAGTGCTATTACAGCAAAAGACAAACTGGAGTTAATATGTGAACCCATGGCCAACTTGTTAAATGGAGCAAGGAAGATTAAATAGGTTTAATTTGTATGGGATTGGGCAAAAGTGAAGGAGGGCAGAGGCACAGACATAAACACAGATCTCTTGTTACTCTCCCCCTCTGGTGCCCTTCTGTCACAGACCCTTCAGAGTCTCGTTCCTTTTTCCTTACAGAAACCTTATCACCCTCCCACTCATAACCTGCCTACAGAATATCTGCATTTAGAGTCAAAAATACTCAGAAAATCTCTATTAGCAAGGACCAACTCCTGCACTCACAAAGCATCTCTCAGGTATCAGAGGAGTTAATTCTCTCCCTCTTGACCTTCAGTAAGAAACCAGGGTTTTTTCCGCAGCTGCATTGGTTGCAAAGCCGCTACAGGCAATGCTTTAGTCTTTTATGTCCCCAGCAGCTTTTCAGCCACCATTAGAGGGAATATAGTAAAGTTTGTCTTCAAGCATAAGTTTTCCACAGGTAAGTTTTTACTGTTGTTCTGAAGTTCTCAAGCTGTAACTCGTGGTGACACCTACTGCAGGGTTTTTAAGAAATCAGCAATATTTGCTTGCCAAAGCAAAGATCGTGGGACTGTCCTGGAGCATGAGAGCTGAAAACAACGTAAATAAAGAAAATATCTGATCCCTTGCAGCCTTCCCACACATAACTTCACTTGATGGAAGCGAAAAGCTGAGCTGGCTGTAAGATCTGGCTAAAATAGGAATATTTGTCATTGTCCAACCAAGAAACTCAAACGGCAGCGAACTAAATCAACGGCGAAAACACGATTGTTAAAAACCGAGGCTCCTCCCTGAGTTACAAAATAACCTTGGGTTATTAAAAGCAGAGATTTCCAATTTTTTGTTGTTGTTGTTTTCAATACAAAGCTTCTGCCACCATCCCTTTTAAAGGAGGTGGGAAAAAATTCTCATCCGCTACCGACACGCAGAGCTACAGCTTGGGTAATGTCAGCGTGGTAAAGCTGCTCCTCCCAGGGCAGAGGGGAACAACGACATCTGAACTGTGGCAATCGGACAATCCAAGAGTCTGGCTCAGTGCACGGAGGATAAATGGCAGGAAACCAGGGGGAAAATTGTTTTAGCCAGAACTGCAGGACCGAAGAGCAAAAATCCTACCGTAAATAATTCACAGAGGAACACAGCCAGGGGATAACGGTGGAAAAGCTTAGATCTTTCGCAGGATAATAAATTTCACGGAGATGCCTGATAGCAGGGACAGCGCAGATCACTAATTGCACACGTTTGCTGAGCACTGAAACACAAGCAGATGGTTGGAAGGGTGGTCTGAGGAGCACAACAAAGGTCTCAGTTTCTATTCCCAACTCTAAGACCAACATCTCTGGCAGACCAGTAAGAAAGTTAATCCTTAATTTATCTGTCTTACTCATTGAAAAGACAGACACATGTTCTTCACCTGGCTGGCTGGGATGTGAGCAGACTCAGGGTTTGGAGAAGCTTTGAGAGGGATAAAACACCAGAAATTTTCAATATAATTTAGTTTTATTCATTCAAAATTAAGATGAAAAAGAGAAAGGCAAAGAACACGCTGACTCAAGGATCTAGGCCTCTTGACAAACCCCAAAACACAAATCATGCAATAAAACTCGGCCTCTCAGGCAGCTGAACTCCCTGCAATTAAATCAACCAGCCAGACAACACAAAAACACCTTTGAGCCCCCCAGAGAGTTGCACTCCTCCTGCCCAGGGCCTGAAACAATGCATTTATCCTGGCCCGTGCCAAGGACAATTAGGATAATGCTACTCCATATCAGGGCATAGGATAAATCCCAACATCAAGGGCCTGAAGAGAACCATTTGTGCCAGCAAACCATTTTGAAGTCAGATGGCCTTCAGCATGTCCACAGCTAATCCACTTGGAAAACACAGAATGTCATCAACTGCAGCACAGCCCTGCAGAGCTCCCCCTTCACGAGCAAGGGCACAGAGCTCAGCTCGTTTCAAGATGTCACTCAAGATGACAAAATGTGAGTAGTTGCTAAACTGATGGCCTGTAACTCATCCAGCTGCAGTGAGGACAACAGATACCCACTCTTATGTATTCCAAATTGATCATGTCTGCCTGGGATTTGCACCAGTTAAATTAAGAGACTATCAAAGCAATTTCAAGTTAAGTGTCTCCATGTGGATATCATCTACATTTGGGAGGGGATAAGCAGCTCCTCCTCCCTGGTAGAACAATGCTTGTAATGACCATAAGATGATTTGCCCAACAACAAAACTGGCAAAGTTACCTGCACCCATCATTAGATTATTTTTAGGGGTATTTCCTCTAGAATCACAGTTTATTGGGGTTGCAAAGTACAAGGGTAATTTGAGAAGAAATCAAAGAAAGTTTGGAGGAAGTTTCCCCCTACTTTTGTCTTCCATTTTTTTGTCTTTATTATACCATATTGGGCCTTGCCAGTATAAAATCTATGGCAGGTCCAATTGTGAGGGGGAATTTTAGGGGAAGAGGGGAAAAAAAAAAGAAAAGATAGAAGAGAGTTATATCTGATCACTCAGCCTGGAAATTATTGTGTCTGCACAGCCTTGTTTCAAACCTAATTATTATAAAAGCTTTGGGGAACGTTATTTTCAAAATGAAATCTCCTCTGTCAAAACTTTCATTAATAAGTTCTATTTCTTAGTAGGATATCATTTTACACAGAGTGCCCAGAGATCTTGCAATGTGGAACAGATTCTTTTTAGATGAAGTACAGTATATTGCTTTTAGGATCATGCTAACTTAACATTTTATTTTACTTGTGTTTTTGAACCAGGAGGGTTCTCAGGCTCTACAAACACATATCTGAGAAATTGCTTCTCTTAGGCAAACTTACCAACAGCTTTTGTTGCTGCTGTGAATGCAGAAGAAGGGACAGCAAGAAATGGAAATTCATGGAGTAACAGGAGGGGGAAAGAAAAGCAGAAAATAGAGCGGGGGAAATAAAGAAAATCACAACACCCCGACCCCAAAACTTCTATGGCAACACACGTTCCTGGGAGCATTAATATCCCAAAAGGCCTGCCTTTTCTTTTCCTTTCTTCCTGCAAATGAGTCTGTAATGCCAAGAAAGGATCCAGGCACCTATGAACGAGAAACACCCCAGTAACACCCCCCTCCACAGCACACAGGGGCAGTGATTGGTCTGACAAACCCAGAGAAGTGTTTGGGTTTCAAAGACAATTCCAAATTGCCAATATTTGGTTGGCTGTGCGACAGGAGAGAGGAAAATGCCACACAGCAGAGTTTCCAAGGAAAGGATGGATCCCTAGGGATGTCCTCCAGCCTTCTTGCCCCACCTCTCTGCAGGTGACACGGAGGTAACTGATGGAAATGGGGCCACAATTAAGTTGCATTTTTGGGTTGTGCAGTGGCCCAGGACAGTTTCCTCCACGTGCTGGAGATCCAACAGCACCAGAGCAAAGCACGTGAAAGGGGCAGCAAACTCTCAGTTGCAGCAGTCAAGTTGTGGAATAAACATCCAGAACATAGGAGGGGAATCAGGAGAACTGGGATTTAGACCCAGGACAGAGCCTTTTGTCAAAACCAATGCTTCTACAGAGTTACTGAAAGAATTTCAGCCACAGTCAGAGCAGGAGAGGTACTTTATTACCTTAAATATAAAAATCAGTAGCTGGGAATTCCTCTGAAGCTCAATACACACAAGTTTCATGCACAAATAATGAAGTGATTTCTGGCTATAATACACCTACATCCAGGAAAAAGGCTGGAATTCTTCATGCCCTTGAAGCCCTCAGGAATTATGGATGCCTGTTTATTTATCCCAAAGCAAGGAGCATATTTATGTTTCTCTGCCAGTGAACGAAACATCCACATCCAAAATACGAGTCCGTTTTTGCCTGAATTTGGAAAGTCTTCCTTGTGATTCCACAAGGTTGCCCTCCAGTATATCCTAGAGTACAGAGCAGGCAGGTTTGCTTTGGATCAAGAAGCTGATCTCTGTCCCAGGGGGCACCAAACTGTGCAGTAGTTGCTATGGTACTGCAAGTATTTTTGTTTGTTAAACAGTAGATTAAATAGTCACATAAAACGATTAGACTGCACATTGGATCATTCCCTGGGAAGGCTTATGTTACAAACTGGCTTTCTGGGGAAATTATTTAAGCTTTTCACTTTAAAAAAAAAAAATAAAAAAATAAAGCTTTTTTGAATGTTAGGCTGGTGTGTTTAAGGGAATCTACTCCTTACTGCAATTTAAACTTATTTGTGCAGGCAGGTAATATTTTTAGACACTTTTACACCCATTAAAAATGTTGTTGCAACTGTTGGCTTCCTGCAGTAATAGCTCCTGTTTATCATCCCTGTCCTGTATGGTGAGGGCTTGGATTACAGTTCCCCTGCAGGAGGGATGGGTGTCTTGCCTTGGGTCACACCGTGCTGCAGAAGTTAAAGTGTTACTCTGCATTACCAGACAGAACAACAGATTCCCTTAAAAGGCCAAGTCTCCAAAATCAGCGTGTTTGGTTACAAGAGTTACTGGAGGGGACATGAAAACTTCTGCATATTTTATTTACCTGCCTTGGCACCTTGTACCACACTCCCTTCAGTAGGTCCTGGCACTGTGATGAAAGAGATCCAAAAATAATCCTGAACAGTCAATGGTTGATGAATGAGCCGGGGACTAATTGCTCAGATGAGTCCCCAGGCTCAGAAGCAGGTGGTGACAGAGCTTAAGGCAGGACAAACAGCACGTGTGACAATGACACAAATGGAGAACCTGTCCCTCTGCCTCACACTATCCAAGAATTCCCACTTTTTTCAGGAGCCTACCAAGGTTCCAGCCTAGATGGCAGAGCAGTACCAGATTAAAATTAAGTGACAGCAAAAAGCATCCAAGTAATTTCCAAACCTGTAACAGCTCCTCTGCTCCTGATGGCTTTTACCAGAACATGACTTTGGAAAACACAGAATGAGGATTAAAGACCCAATCCTGACACAGTAAAAGTGAATCGTACACACAGATATCAACAGAGATAATTCCAGTTCTGAACAAAGATGCCTGATTTCAGAGAACTCCACTTTTTAAAAAAACAAAATAAAAATCTGTGAAGAAAGGTCCAACTAAGCAAAATAATATTAACATTAAGCAAGCACAGCTGTAGATATCAGATAAGAGCAGTTCTGAGGATAATATTTGGCATATATTACACTGCTTCATCTGTTTTTCCCGTACCCCCATAAATGATGACAGAACTCTTCTCTGCAAGAGTTCCCACAACCCAAGGCATTGATCACTGGAGCTTCCAAAAGAAAGGCACGAGGAGCCAATACTGGCTCCAAAGAAAACAAAATGTGCACCAAACTCGCAAGGAAGAAGTCGTAAAATTCCCATCAAAAATGCCAGTAGGACTGAAGCAGATCAACTGCAGACAGACCTGGAAAGTTTACTGCCAGAGTTCCCTTCTGGAGCACGGGTGGGACAGAGCAGGAGCTGAGCAGCTGAAATTCCAGCCCCAAACACTCCATCCCCAGGCAGGAGGGGACATGGACAGCCCAGCCCGTGTGTTTCTCACAGCAGTAAACGCAAATAAATGCCCATTGAACAGATCTGCAGCTGCTGCAGCTTTGCCAGTGCCCTCCCGGGGTTGGTGCTTTGGAGTAACCTCATCCCATCTCCTTGGGATGGACACCATCCTGCTCACAGTCAGTGCTCCCTATCCAGCCTCCCCTGGGGAGCTGGGCTGTTCCAGATGATTGCATGGATGTGAAAAACAAACCAGAGAATGGGAACACCCATGTTCAGAGAGGACAAGACTCGCAGGAGCCTGAAAAGAAATGCTCTAGAGGAGTTCAAAAGGCAGAGTTTACACGGCATCTTCGCCTCCCATTGAGAAAGGGCCGTCATGAAAGTCTTGGCACCACATTTAGAAAGTTTGCTTTACAACTGAACTTTTCCTCCAAGGAAACTTCACTTTTTTTTTTTTTTTTTTTTTTTTTTTTTTTTTTTTTTTTTTTTTTTTTTTTTTTTTTTTTTTTTTTTTTTTTTTTTTTTTTTTTTTTTTTTTTTTTTTTTTTTTTTTTTTTTTTTTTTTTTTTTTTTTTTTTGGTTATTTTTTATCCTTACATTGACTATCTGGGATAAGCGACGGGTCGTAACGTTGTTGATTTATGGCTGAAGAAACAAAGATGAAAGTCAACGTTTTCTGGTGTGGAAAAAGAAATTGGGCACTGCAGACTTTGGGTGTCCTAACTTGGGATGTCTGAGCAGCAGCAGCAGCAGGGGGGAGAGGGTTGTTTGTTTGTCTAAAGCTCTCCCTACCCAGAACCACCAACAGAAGCCAATGGAAGCTGCTTGGATTTGGCAACTCCCAAAACAGAGAGCCCCAAAATTATTGACTGCTTCTGAAGAGCTGGCCTGAGCAGTTTGGTCCACATCACACACAGGAGTTGGTTGTGGAGCCCCAGAGCAGAACTCTGGGCCCCCTTTTCATAACTCTCGAGCAGCGCTGGGCCACGGTGTTTCCAAAAGCACATAAGTTAGCTCTTTGGATGCCTTCTGAGGAACTCTGAGAGCAAGCAGCAACTTTTTTAGCTTGATTTCAAGTTTTAATGCCTATCTGGACCCTTTCCCTCCTCTTCCATTTTTCTTTTTGAAAAGATGAATTCCTCCATTTAGTTTTAATCCTATTTCTCTCTCTCGAAGCTGCCAGGAAATCAAGCCCAGTTCACATCAGACAGAAAGCAGTTCATTTCCTTGGGATGAACCAGCAACTCAACCAAAGCACACACCACCCTCTGCCTCTCCTGCCTCTCCGAGCCCTTCAGGCCAGGCTGGATGAGAAGGGATGTCATGGGATGTCCCCTTCCCCTGACTGATGGTGCTGCAGGCACAGTCAGACCCCCTTGTTATCCTGCAGCCCTGGGGGCTCACCCTGGGCAGCTGCAGCCCCAGAGCCAACAGAAAGAGCAGCCCAGCAGTGATTTTATTTACAACCTGCTGACAACAGAGTGGAAATCGATAGAAGCTGCAGGCAGTGAGTGCCTCCCTGTCTGTCAGCACCCAGTGGCAGCTCCTGCACTTACTCCCTGGGCAGGAGCTCTTTAACCCTTTCTGTCTCAGCCCAGGATTCACAGGGGTCCCTGGCAGTTCTATTTACAGCAGCTTTATCCTGGTGCTCTCCCTCTGCCTTCAGCTGAGTTGCTTCCAGTCCAGAGCAGTGAGGACACAGCAGGACCTCCCACAGTTACATATTTACATATTTACAAGTGTTGGTGGGCAGATATTGTACTTTCATACCTCATACCAGGTGTCAACACAGAGCACTGACTTGTCCTGTTTTACATTCAGATGACACTAAATCTCTGAGCCTGAATTCAGAGCAAGTCCTTAGCAAGGTCCTTAAGATCTGCAGGAAGCTGAGAACCTGTTTCCACAAGAGCTCTTTGTAAATGAACCCCAATTCACCCCTGGGATGCACCACTTTGGGGCCAGCACAACTTCTCTGATACCAAGCCACACAGGGACAGCCTCCCAAACTAAATACAAAGTGACATCAAATGCAAGACGTGCCCCCACACATGTTAAACTGGGCTCTGAAGCAAGTGGTTTTCTGTAAGCCTTTGCCTTCCACCCTGCCTGGTGTGAGAGGAGCAGGTGCAGCCCCAGAGTCATCACCAACCCACTGAGGAGACAGATGCTGATAAAAGAAAATCAGATAAACTGCAGATTGTTCAGCTGGTCTCCACCACTGTTGCTGAAACAGTTGTTTGCCCTGTTTAAGGCACCACAAATACCTTAAACATTTCTGTGCAAGGATCTGTGGCAATTTCTGTCTCAAACAGAAACAAATCCAACAGCTTTGATCTGGTTCACCCAAACTCCTATTGGCATAAGCGACAATTGAAAAAAAGAAAAAGTGTTCTATGATTACAGTGGGTCCAACACTATGTGAGAAATGCAAAAAGTCCCTTGTAAAAATAGCTCCTTGTGTTTCACCAGTTTTCCAGAGCACAGAACAGCTGGTCAGATCCAAAAGAAATCTTTTGTAGGTGTGGTTTGTAGTTCTCAAGATGCCTGTCAGAGCACATAGACAAACTTACACCTGATTTCTGGATCTCGTGTCTGGATCTCAAACCTGGGGCAACTGATTACATGCTCACACTGAGGAGAGATGACATGCAATCCCAGCCTGAAAGCAACACTTCAAACCAGCTGAACCAGGAGAGATTAAAGCTCTGTGTACCGTTGGAAAAAGAACTGAAAACAAGCAAACAGTTAAAAACATTTATGGAGCAAACATAAAATTTCCATTAGACAGCTGGTTCCTTGCTTGGGGAAAATATATACGTTGCTAATAGGAATTATATCCTGTTTCCTTTCTACTGCTTAAAACACACAAACAAATTATATTTCAGCCTAATGGCATATTATTCATGGATCTTTTACTTCACTGGAATTTATAGTTCAATTCCAAACCTGTAATTTTAAATGTTGGCTGTTTTTCTAAGTAATTCACCAGAAGGGGGTCCCAGGTCCCCTCACTTCTCCTGCTGGCAAGGAAAAAGATCCCCTGCCAACTCCTACATAAATTGGTGTATATCACAAGCCACAGCACTCAAATGCCCAGACAGGGCTTTTCACATCAGAGCTAAAGTGAAAAATAATCCAGACACACACATGTTACACATGGAGCCTTTCTTCTCTGAGGGTCACACAGCTGGTGTTCAGCGGTGGCAGCAGAGCGCTGAGGCCCAGAGAACTAAATGCAGCAACTAAAGTAAAACCAGTAAAACCCTGCTGAAAGTGCTGTGGCCAAGGAGATGGAAATCTGCTACCGACTCTTACTGCCCGAGCCCGTTGCTGAGCAGGGCCTGGGCTGAGGGAGAGCATCTGTCAGCACAGTCAGGGGGGACCTCAGCCCAGGCAGGTGCCTTGCAGGGACCCCTCCCTGCGTGCCCAGCTCCCCCAGTCCCAGCCCGTGTCACAGGGGGGTTTTGGGGGCACGGCAGGGCTGGAGCAGAGCACTGACACGGGTAAATGAGGGCTCCCTGCCAGCTCGACGAGGTGTTGGCTGAGAAAGCTGCAGGGTGGCTCCCTCTCACCAGGCAGGAGGGTCTGCAGGAGCAGGCTGGTACCTCATTGCTGGAACACGAGTCCCAGTCACCTGTGGGTCACATTCCAGGGGGGGTGAATGTTACATTTCAGCTGGGTAAGTCCAGCACATCACACGGAGCTCTGGAGGAGGAGTGTACCCAGAGCACAAGGACTGGCACGTCCCCACAGGGCCAAGAAACCCAGCTGGGCCCCGTTTGGGTCAGCAGAGGGGTGGCAGTGAGGCAGAGCTGTGCCCTGGGAGGGAAAGCACAGAGCAAGTCCCAGCCACGTCACTCCACGTACAGAGACTCTCCAGTTGAAACAGGTGGCAGTGGAGGAGAGAGCAATTTTTTGGGAGCCCAGCAGGACTCTGGGACCACACACCCCTAAGAAAGGTCCCTACAGAGCTCACAGTGCCCTTGGCCTCCTCCTGCCCCCCTGCACTGTTTCACAGACCAATCTCTCCCCCTCAGCAGGTCATGGGAGCAGGCACATGAAGATGGGACTTGATCAAAGATGTTTCCTTGTTGCAAACTACATTAAAATCCAGGGGAGTATTTTGCTCTTGCCCTCTTGAAGTCCCAGGGGCTGCTTTCTTGCTCTGCATTATGTCAGTTTATTTTATAGCAAGAAAGGGTGGACATAAATACCATCAAACTAGCCCTGCCTTTCCTCCCCCATGTTCCACACAGGAAAATCCCTCAATCCCCACAAAACAAGACGAAGCTCATGCCAAACCTAACAGAGCTCATACAGACATTGTTATCTTTTGAAATGACACCTTCAATTTAATTATCTCAGAGATTAAATCATCTCCAAACTATTAAGCAAAATAACTCAGTGGTGCCAAAACACTGCATCACACCATGATTTCTCTCTTTTTTTTTTTTTTCCTAAGCCCCTTTAAACCTCCACTCTGCCTTGATACACAGAATGGCAGAAGGACACAGATCTGCACTCCTGCCTGGCCCCTGCAAAGCCCATCCTGCCTGCATGGCCTCCAAGTATCATATTTGCTTTAATCCCAACCTCAGCTCCACTGATGTAACTCCAGGGCAGTTCTAGGGGCATCAGGGAGTCAAATTTAGCACGCTGGGCTGTGGCTGGTGCAAGTAAAAGAATACCTGAAACTGCAGCAGTTTCATCTGAGAAAGCACAAGAGGAAAACCAACCATCTCCAAGGTATTTGAAGAGTTTCCAGGCTTGAATGGTTTGCCCACAGTTCCCAGAGCCCCATCCTTACCCCTCACTGCACACTACATTTACCTGTACAGCTCTGTACAACTGGTGCTTGCTGTGCTTAATTGGACACACATTTCTTAACCCATTCCCCCAGTGGTGCTGGAAGTCACCTCACCAGCCACATGGCACCGACCAGCCCAGGGTCACCATGGGAACAGCACATTCCTGGCACTTGGTGAACTGTGGACACCGGCTGAACAGCCAAAAGAGAAGCATTTTCTTCCTTTTTCTTCCCACAGGAATGTGTACCTGCCTCAGCAGGGACAGGAGGACAGGGCTGAGTGAGCAGCATCAGCACCCCAGAGCAGCAGACAGAGGATTCCTTGGTCTCACGGCACAGCTGCAAGTCAGGGCAGGCATTTGCCAAGAAGGAATGGTTATTCCAGCCAAGCTTGTTAGAACTGCAGTGTCCTTTACCATATGAAGGCATGTGGAGCAACATAATGAAGTCTGAAAGAACAAGGAAATAATTGCAACCTTCTGGCTGCAGGGACCAGACAGGAGCATACACGGCCTGGGAAGTGGCTCCCATGGCCATTATAAACCACTGAAACAGAGTGTGTGTCTCTAAAGATGATTTTAGAGCAAGTCCAGCCAGCTGATGGAGCAAGGAGTGGGTGGGAACCATCAGCCAGTTTTACTTGGACCCCAGGAAAGCCAATTAGCCCAGAGTCAAATGTCTGGGGACACACGTGCCCTGACAGGCCACGCTGAGGGGGACACAGGGGTGTTCACCACCCTGTCAGCAGCACTACACAAACTGGACTTGAGGAGAAAAAGGGCAGGGGGATAATTTTACGTGACCAAGGCAGCATCCATCACTCAAACATTTGTCATTTCTGTTCTGGGGGAAAGAAAACGCAAACTGGATTGAGAGACAGAGCTGAGAATCACCCTTATCTCCTCCAGAGCACCTGTTTGTTAACCACAGGTAAGTCACTGCAGGGGTGGTATCCCTCGGTGTCCCAGCCTGTACAGGATGCTCTTTGCTCCTCCTCTGTGTACAGGCACACACCATTCCTCCTCAGCATCTCTTAAACCTTATGGTACAGGCACAAAGTGTGGCCAGCTAAGCCCTCAACAGCAAGTACCTGCCTCAGGTACCAGCCAAGGAGGTGACTGCCAGTGGGAAGTGCCAGGAAGAACAAGGTTTTTGAAAAGGGTTGGAATCAGATGCTTCCAAAGGAAAGAGTAAAGCACCACACATCAGACTGAACAGACAAACTTACTTCAGGTTCTTCTGAAGCACCACCAAATATCTGCAGGGCTGGGCTCTGAAAGGTGTATCTGCTCTGATATACAGCAGCTCTCAGTTTGAACCAGGCAGAAATTCTGGCTGGGTTCGTGTCCTGTGACACGGAGATCCCAAACACACAATTTCACAGCTGCCTTAATTTTGTGATCTTTTAATTAAAGCAGACAGTGCAGACAGGAAGGTCTTTGGGTTGGGGACTCTGTTGTGTGTTCACAGCACAGTACAGATCCAGGGCTGTTCACTACACCAGTAACTCTGCCTTCTCCACTCCTCATCCTCCAGCATTCCTATGCCTTGACAGGAGAATTAATTGCTCGACTGGTGTCTGTGCTGTTTGCTATTTCATACCCTGTCATATCTCCCCTTACACAGGAATGGTGCTGAGCTGTGTGGAAAGGGATAAGGGTTTGTCATGTCTACAACGGTTTGTCTTTCTAAAAGTTTTAACATTCAGTTCTCTGGAGAGCTGGAAACAAGAGATCCTGGCACAGGAGGCTTGTGTGCTAATGACACGGCACTGTATTGGATTTAGCTAAACTGTGGTCCTGTGAATGACAGTGCCTGCAAGTGAGAGGCAGCTGATGTGGGACAGAGAGGGAGGGAAGGAGAAAAATATGATGTCAAGCCTAAGAACTCACCCGCCTGAGTTATCAGGCTGCTCCGAGTCAGCAATTCATTTTATTAACATTATTCCCTCTGGTCTTACGGCTTGGTTACCCCTGGCAACCCTTTCCCAAACTGCCTGTACTACTCATGTGCTTAAAATCAGCACAGACTAAAGAACAAGGTCTGATAAGCAAGAACTCAGGACTGCAGTTTAGTGTCATTATTCCCCCCCAGTCCTCATCAGAAACCAGACACACAGAGAAAAAAGGGGGTGCAAAGCAGGGGAGCTGGGACAGTGCAAGGATTGCCTCCTGTGAGACCCTGCAACGAAAGAAAGAAAACAACAGAGGAGGAATATATTTTATATTGCCAAAATATTTTGTCTTCAAAACCCTTCCCATAGGTTTAGAACAACTGTTGGTCTGACCTAAAGCTCAAAGGATGTGCTGGTGGTGTCCCTTCCTCCCTGCAGAAGCTGATCTGAAATCCTGTGCTGTCCCCCTGGATGGGTCTCCTGCTGCAGTGTCCTACTCCAGCACACAGCAAACATCTGCCAGAGGCTGCAGCTGACCCTGGATCCTGCAGCAGGGAGGCTGTGCAGGACTGGGATTCCATCCTTCTGGGTGGGATTTTAATTCACCACCAAGACAAGCAAAAGGAGCAGACTCCTGCAGAAGCCATCAGGCAAGTGGCCACTGCCAATTCCTCCCCAGATGATCATTCCACAGGCAAATTACCACCAACCTCCCCAGCTTGCAGCAGGCCTTGTGTCCCTGCTTCCCTCATCCCCTGTGGATGTCCTCTGCTTCTCAAACCCCATTAACATCACTAACCATGGAAGAAAAGACAGCCAGGCATTTTTCATTCTTTCACCTGGGGCTGGCACAGAATTTTGATACAAGAGCAGCAGCCTTCAATTCTCACCAAAAAAAAAAAAGGAGATCTGTATCTGTCACAGCTACCCCTCAACTGGTTCCTTTTCCAAGTGGAATTCCATTGAAACTATCAGGGTCTTATACAAGCAGTCATGGATAGGCTCTTAAGGGGGAGCACCACCCCCCTTTCCAGCTTTCTAAACAAATCAAGGGTGGAAAAGTTATAGCCTGCCATTCCAGCATCTCGAGTTCCTGATGGTCCTTCAGCTCACCTTGGACTGAGAATAAATTGCCTTTCTTCCCTCGGACTAAGAACAAATTGCTTTCCTTCCTACTATTTTTCCTGCTCTTTCTACCCATCAGTTGTGCAGAGACCTGTGAGCAGAGCACAACTACTGACACATTGAAGGTTTTCAGAAAGGTTCAGGATACGTTGTGTGGTGTCCAGTTCCAAAATGGCATAAATTACATCCTGGAATGCATTATGTCCTGCTATGTTAGACAAGGGGAAATGTGGTATAAAATAAAATAAAAGACATCCTGGAACCTATTACATACTCAAAAGACAAAAGAAAGGACATTATAGGATCGATGTGGCTAATAAATGATGTGTTGGCATCTTTTTTCTACCAAGATGTGGATTAACAACAGATGTATTACACTAATGTCTATTTGTACACTAATCTAAAACAACTGCATTGCTGTTGCAGACAGGAATTTGATAAATGCAGCCCCCATTCCAGCTCCAGGACTGCTGCTGAGCTTTAGGAAAGGTGGGGAGGGAGGTGAACCACTCCCAGAGTTTTCCTTTGCAGAGTTTGGGCACTTGCTCTCATCCCCTTTTCCTGCTGGGATCCCGCAGATCCAGGGAAGAAAAGAACCTTGCACTAGCCCAGAGGGCTCAGCTCAGCTGCAGGAGGCTCAGGGAGTGAGGGCCAACTCAGCTTTTTGCTTCTGAACTCCAGAGGCTGAAGGGTTAAATCTCCAAGCCCAGCAATTTCCAAAGTCTCCCTTTCCTGCTCCCAAGCCAAGAGCCCTCCTGCATTTCCAGAAAGCCCTCCAGGGAAGGGCAGCTGCACAAAGCAGGCACAGGAGGTGCCTTCCTCAGGCAGCTGAGGAACAGGAGAGCAGATTCACTGCTGGATTCACCCTCCAGTTCCTTCCCACAGGGAACAGCTGGGGAAGAGTGAGAGGCAGAGCCTCCAGACCCCTGCACATCCCAGTTTGAGAGCCAGAGCAGTTCAGTCTCTCCTCTCAACCCGAGGAGACAAGCACAGGGGAGATGCCTTTGCCACCCTGGAAAGCTGGAGGAAGGTGGCAGACAGGGTGGAGACAATCCCTGGCCAACCACCTGGGACAAGAGGGAAATTCAGTTTAGTACCAGTGGCAGAGAGGCCTCCCCAGGCATTGCTGCTCTCCTACAGCACAGACAGAACAAAAACCTATCCACAACAACCAGGGTTTGTGGTGTCTCATGACAGGGAGATGGAGAACAAATGACCTCCAGTTCCTTCTCCCATATCCTGGGCTTCCCTGGGCACTGATGTGATTATTCCCTACTAACCAGGGGGCAAACAGGTGTAGAGGAGTTTGGAATACCTGACCCTGTGGACCCAGCAGCAGTTGTGGGTGATGGCACTGGTGGGAGGTGCTGTGAGACACCAAAGGCTGGGCACAGAAGAGAAGCAGAGGCTGGGAATGAGGAGCCCACACCAACCCACCAGCCCAAAACTGTATCTCTGCCTGTTCCCGACCCAGGCTGTGTCTGAACTGCTGGAAGAGAACAGGAACAATAGGTCTGGGGGGAAACAAAAGAAACAGAAGCATAAGAGAAGGAGGGAAAGGAATGTGAAGCTGGCTAGATGAGAAAGCCTAGGTGAATATATCTGATCCTTCCTCCCCAGCCAGCAGAGGCTTGCTCTGTGAAAAAGATTTTCTCTGAAATAATTTGCATTTGCTTCCAAACTTAGTGCAGATCTGTCACCAGTCACTCAAAGCTCCACTTCAGGAACTAGCAGAGATTATAAAAAAACGTGATAGGGTCTGTCTTCACAATGTTCACAGCCTGGTGTGGCCAAGAGCACTACTTGGAAAACAGTAGGATAGACTGGGAGTGCAGTTACTTGACACAAAGTGCCAGAGTGGGTCGTCAGCCATCACACAAACACGGAACATGGAACTCTGTGAGCAAAGATCCTTCTTTTTAGCACATCCACAGATGCCACATACATTCTTCTATGCATATTTGCAACTTATATCGAGGGAAATCGTTATTATATGTTAAGCAGCACAACCATCTCTTCAGGACCAGCATCACAGCAGGTTTCACACTCCACTCCACCCACTGCTTTACCTCCAACAGCACATTCAGTTCCCAACCCAGCACTGGCCCAATACAATCTGAGAATGGGAAGCATCTAGTCCCACAGTTATCCAAACTTTTAACTCTCCTAGAGAGACTATTTCTATTAAAATTCAGCAAAATCCTCCCTGCAGAGTTCCTAGTGATGATACTTAACGAGATGTTGTTAAGAATTTTAAGAAGTCCTGCTTCACAGTAAGAATTATCTCTACACACACACGCTTGCTGAAGGCCATCTCTGAGTAGAAAGCTGCAGAATGGCTGTGCTCCCCTCAGAGATCATGCATCTTCCTTTTCCATAAAGTTCCTATAAAATCTGAAGCAAAAGGGAATCTCATATGCAGGCCACGGTCTCTGCCTAAGAAGTTCTGGTTCACATTTTCATTTCTTGCATTTCTCCTCTTTTCCCTTCCCTGGATGGATGTCAATGCCCTTAAGGTGCTGAAAAAGCTAAGTTACTCCACATGGAGTAGAAGTGGGAAAAATTCTCCAGCTTCCACAGAGTTCAATGCTCCAGTCCAGCCTGAAATTCTGCTTCCTGCAACACTTCAACACTTTGGAGCGAGTTAATTTTTCACGGGACAACAGGATTTACAAACTTCCATCTGACATTTGCTTGAAGGAGGCTGGCAAAGTGATGTGATGATAATTCCACAGGAGAAACACCCACGGTGGTCTCACTGGAAATTCTCCTCATTGGCACAGTCAGGACAGGGGCAAGCCTTGCTGGCAGCTTTATTGCTGAGGCCCCGTGGGCTCCAAACCAGCCCCACGAGGCAAGATGGGCCATTAGTGACATCATCTTATGCCAGTTGGGGCTTTTTGGAGAAAAGACTCCACAAACAACAGAAGCTGGCTTTGACAACACACACTCAGCAGCAGGAGCAGAATCCATTATCCAGAGAAACTCTTCCTCTGTTGAAGAACACTCCCTCAACACCAGAAGAGAACAGGGTGCCAAGACGAGTCCTGCCTGAAGCACCAACTGTTTCTCCGTAACTTTCACCTCCCGTGCACCACCAGCCTTCACCCCCTGTCCCCATCTGCCCAGGGAGGGGACAAGTGCCAGCTGAGCCTGTAGCTTCTCTGCCTGGACCTGGCAAGGAGAGAGACATCCCAATATTGCAGGAAAGGGAGTTCCACTCGGGCAAACAAGAAGGTGAAGCTACACTGCAGGCCCAGAAAGATGGGATGAAAGGGGAGGTGAGGGGAGAGGTAAAAGTGTGGGAATAGTGAGGAACATACAGCATCCTGCCCCAGGCTATGCAATTCCTGGCTGTAGCCCCTGTCCCTGAGCACCAAACACTTGAGATGAGTTAAGAGCCTGGCCTGGGTGCTGCTATGGAGCTGGATCTCTGCTGCTTTCCATCTGTTTGTACTTGAACTGATCAAGAGTCTCATGAAAGAAAAAGAACCTCTAAAAAGCCATGAATAGGGAAAACTGGGACACTGCAAGTGGATATCTTAGAAGCAGAAGTGAGGAGAAACTTTGGCTGACAGTACTTCGAGCCATAATAACACTCTCCTCCTACGTTTAACAGCCATTACAGAAAAAAACAGAAAGGGAAAAAGACATCCATGTACAAAAACAATCACTCCATCAAAAGCTGAAAAGGGGCCCTAAGGCCACCTCAGCCTGTGCAATACACTGGAAGGGTGCAGTGGGAGCTCTAATTGCTCCAGTGCTCTCAATACAAAGTATTCCAATGGCAGCATCTGCTGCGTGGCCTTGCTGCAGGCAATCATTTTGTGGGTTGATCCCTGAAGGTGTTGTGACAATCTGTGGTGCAGTTCAGTCACAAACACCACAAGGTTTGTCACTGGGGGACAATCCCTCGGGGACACTGAGCACCTCTCAGGACACACCTTGTGTCCACCTCCCACACACTGCTCTGCAAACAGCAGCATAGCAGGGGCAGACTGAAACAACAGCAAAAAGGTCACTCCCTGATGGCAGGGACAAAGAGGCCATGGGAAACAACGGATATAAATGCATCCAAGTGAAAACAAGTCTTGCTGTGATCCTGAGAAGCAGGACAGCACAAAAGACCTGGGCAAACTGCAACTTTCTTTGGACAAAGGTTTGGTCAGGACAGGAAAGTCCTGGTTCCAGAACAGGGCTGACATCTCTAAGGCATGGGGGAAAGTTGACCTGACTGCTGTATTATCAAAAAGTCTGGTGCTGGGAGTGAATCAAGGCTTAGAGCTTTTCTACCCAAGTTCATGGATGCCAAAGAAAAGTCTTCCTTTCCCAGCACATCAGCTGCCAGAACGGACACCTCAAGTCCCTGTGACTGCAGACACACATACCCCTTTGGAAACAAGAGCATCGCTGCATGTGCTGAAAACAGAGCAAAACTGTTCTTTAGTGTATTCCAAAACTGTCCCCATGGCAACAGGAACAGAACAACTCCTATAGGATCAACTGCCATCTCTGCTTGCCGAGCATTAACAGCTGCCTCCAGAGACCTGCAGCACAGACAGCTTCCAGGAACCAAACTAATGGGATTATGGGTTCAAAAGGACCACGAGAGGCCCAGGTTTGATAAGAGTCAGATCCTTGCTCTTGAGGGGACACTCAGATGGCAGACCACATGTCTGGGGAGAGCAAGATGCTCCTCAGGTGAGAAGAGGCATCATAATTGGACCTGGGAGCAAAATTCACAACAGGCATCTGCAGAGAGAAATTCTAGATGGCAGCTTGCAATAATGGAGGTGACTGAGAAAGAGCTTACTAAGAGAACTCGAGACCAAATACCAGTTCAAGCGGAAGAATGCTCTTGCCAAATTCCTTCACTTGAGGACTGTGTAATTAGGCCAGGAAAAGCACAACAGAATACACTACAGAGAATAGTCCTGCACTGGTTTGCTAACCCAGCAGGCCTCCTCCATCCTCCATCTCCACAGTCTGCATTTCATCGGCGCTACCTGGAGGGTATGGATTACACCAGGTGGGAAGCCAACAATTCCGGCCTCATCATGAAGTGGAGCCCAGGCCAAGTGTGGGGAGCTGTGTTTTAAAACAAGCCCTAGAGTAGCCAGGCCCTGTCAGCAGGGGAGTTCTACCCAAACCCTGCTGGTGGGCAGCACACGAGGGATGTGCAGGGGCTGTTCCGAACAGCACCTGTGACAGCCGCCCATCCCCTGGGGCTGCCGGGCTTGAGCCCCAGGGAGGAGACTGCCCAAAACCTCAGCTGTGCCCACCATTCCCATGCAGAGCTGGAGCAGGGACTGCAGGCAGAAATCCAGCTCACAGAAACCACCTAGACAAGCCTGCTGTAAATGGGATCCAACTTACCCCAAACATAAGGCCCACACAGCCTCGCCAGGGACTGCGGGGATGTTGCCGAGACTCCAAATAGTGAGTACTTCAAAAATCAGGCACCTGGGCACCACAGCAGAGTTCTCTTTCCCCTGCCACCCCATAAAACAAAGCTACCCAAAAGAGCAAGCCAGATTTTGGAAAGGTTGCCATACTTGTGTGACCTTGCCTGAGTCATGACTGGACCCAAGAGTCTCCCTCCCCAGCTCTAGACTCTGAGTAGATGGCTACGCCGCTTCCCTCGAGACCCAGCGAGGCAGAAATAGGAAATGAAATGGAGAACAGGGAGGAAATTCCATCTCCCAACACAAAAAAAAAATTAAGAGGCAGTCACAGAATTCTCCTGGTAAGAAGTAAAGAAATACGTATGCAAGAGTGAAGGCTAAAGACACAGAAATATCTTGTTAAATTTTTACAGTTTAACCACTGAACAAGCTACTTTCTCTCCATAATTTATACCTGAATTGCGTGTCTAGACATGACATCATTTTAAGGTATGCCTTGTGTTCTGTGGTAAGTTTACAATAACCAGAACTTATAATTGCTGTGGTTCAGGTCAGCAAAAGCGGAAAAAATACCCAAAGCCCCTTCTAAGCAGCTGTTCGTGGTAATAGCTTTAGTCTGTTGTTTTCTGTCAAGGAGACAAGGCCTAGCAAATGCTAAAAGCCAACCCTGAACCAACTCCCCTTCCTAAAAGTGACGAATACCGCAGATAATCCTCAGTTCTCAGCAGCTTGCTTTGGTATGGTTCGTATTAGGAGAGTCAAGGGCAGCCAGATAAGCGAAGGCAATAAAACATCTCCTGTGTGCCCACGGAGATGGACACAGGCCCTGATCCCTGCCCCTCATCCAGAGATCCTGTGGGGCTCAGGTGGGATCACTACAAATACCAGAGTATTCTCACTACTGAGGCAGAAATCCCAAGGCTGCAAAATCTGGAACCACGGCGTGGTTAACGAGCACCAGCCACTCTTCCTGCAGGAATGAACCCCGCAGTGCCGGGGCTGCTGGCCAAGGGACTTTAATCACATGAGCAGTTGCAATCCCTGCCCTGGAGAACATGGCCTGAAGCATCCTATTGCATCAATAAAGTGGAATTTAGTCACTGGAATGAGGGGGGAAACTGTGTTCAACCTGAGGGATGTTTTGGGTTTGGTTTGGGGGGTTTGGGGTTGGGTTGTTCTCATACACATGCTGGATACCCCAGCCAGCCAAGGAGGAGCAGGAGATGGGATCAGGGCCCACAGGGAGATGCTTCAGTGCACATCAAAACTGTCTTTGGGGCAACCAACACAGAGAAACTCCCACACTGTCGGATCCAAGGCAGGAGCTGGATCTCCAGGTGCTCTGGAGGGAACTCACAGTCCATAATATGCATCTCAAAAGGCACAGCTATGTCACACACAGGGAAATTATTTGTTACCCAGAATAAAATAGTCCCAGTTGGAAGAGACCTACAACAATCACCTGTTCCAAGTGCCAGCTGGTTTTTTGACAGAAACATTAGAATTGGTAAGAATGAAACACAAATGGAGGTTACACACACTGTGCTCCTTCCTGTTACCTCCATGGGAAGACAAACTATAGCCATGAAAATACCCAGAATAAGGTAAAAGACAACAGGCAGCAGCCTTGAGTAATAGTTATTGATAGTGAAGTAAGCAAACTTTTGAGTCAAAAGGTAAATCATAACTATTGCTGACATCTACAAGTCATAAAAGACTGTCCAAAATCCAGCTTTCATCACCAGTCTGGATAGACCCAAAAGACAGAGGATAGGACAATCACTGTCCCTTTTTTCTCCAGGTCTCAAGTGATCCAATCCCCACAAGTGCTCACAGTTACAAGAATGTG
Organism: Empidonax traillii; assembly: GCF_003031625.1. Taxonomy (NCBI): domain Eukaryota; kingdom Metazoa; phylum Chordata; class Aves; order Passeriformes; family Tyrannidae; genus Empidonax; species Empidonax traillii. The sequence goes on along the minus strand of NW_020955294.1, from coordinate 891,628 downwards.
AGTAAATGGAATTAATATATTGATGTGTATTAAAATAAAATCACCTTTCCTTTCTAGACAGGTCCTGCAGAGTTTTGTTACATAAACATTAGTGGTGCAGCTCTCCTCTGTGATCTGCAGTAGTCAGAAAAAAAACTTGATTACTTCTTAGCTCTTCCAACACCCTCTCAGAAACTGGGAACCATTTCAGTGTCACACTGTTCATGCCATGGTGAGAGCTGGGGAGCAAAGGAAAACCATGGCAAATGCTGCCAAAGGCTGCCCTGGGATGGTTGGTGCTCAGCACCAGTGGTGAAAAGGAGGAGAAAGTGGCCACTGCTTCTCAGTGCCAAAGCATAAAACAGCCCTGGGAACACCACTGCTCACGGGATCCCATGGGAGCAGGCACATCCCTGCCCAAATGCTGCAGCTGACCCATCATATCCTCTGCCCCAAGCTGAGTGTACATGAGGGTCCACAGCTGGCTTATAATGCAAGTCTGAAGTCAGCAGGGCTATTCTGGCTCCAGGTCTCATTAAAGATGTTGAACATCAGCCCAGGTTTGGTCAAAAAGTTACACAGGTTTTCAAATTGTTCCAGCTTGCAGTGACCAAAGGTTGATTTAGGGTTTGCTGTCAGAGCACATTCACATTTACAGCCCTACGAGCGGCCATAAAAAGCCAGGTGAGGATCAGAGTTTCTGCTGATTTGAGATATGAACAAGGCACAAAACCATGTGGATAGGAAAAAGGATACTCACTCCCTCTGGGGTCATCCCAACTCCAAGGAAAAGGGACTGATCAATAATCAGCTTTTGATATACTTCAGGAAAATGGTCCTCTCTTACTCCTGTCAGCTTCTAACGAGTTTGAAGTGTGAAACTTATTTTTATTGTCTCTCCTTCTTCAATCAACAAAGACCAAAGCTTAGCAGGTGACCTTGTAGCAGAACACAGATTCCAAGGTGAAGGTTTATGTTCTAGAGTTTACAGGACTCACATTTGTTCAGGCCTAGGAGACCATTGCTGAGTGCCAAAGGACACTGGAAAAAAAAGTCCCTACTAGGCATTAATGGAGCTGTGTAAATACTCTTACAAGGTCCTTGCTAGGTGTGTGAAAGCACCTGTGACTGCTCTGTAAGGAGCTCACAGGTTCATGGTTAGCAGCCTAAACCACTGCTGGGAGATGTTCTGCTTCCCTAAGATGAGGGCAGGGCAAGCCTGATACCTTTGTGCAGACACATCATGCTGTAAATGAACTACTCACAGAGCAAGGAGAATGGATTATTTTCCTGTGTAGCTAATAAAAAGCTGCTGTCTTGCTGTGAGTGCTAATATTAAGACAAAAGCAAGAACCTTCAAGTTTATGTTATATTAAAACATAAACCAATACCCATCCTCTGCATCCCACCCAGACACACCAGATGCAGCAGAAATAACTGCTTATTTACGTTACCACAAGCAAATACACAGCAGAGGGACAGTGTTCAAGGCATCTCTGGCAGATCACACTGGGAGATGTGTTTAGCAGATAATACAACTGGAGAATGGTTAAAAAGACACTGTTTGCCTAATCACTTGAGGCAAAGCTTGAAAAGATCAAACAAGCCAAGCTGAGGAGTAGCTTGTCCCCCTTCTTGAATGGGCTGTAATATTTTACAGAGCAGAGCCCTGCAGCCATACAGAGAGTGGAGTCTGAGCCAGTGCTACACAAGTACTGGCAGCTCATGGATTTAACAACTCTCGCCACCAGTAAAGAGAAAACCAGAACTTTTGTTACTTAAGTACAGTTCTCTACCACTGAGGCTAAAAAACACTGGCTGACAAGAGCCACGCTTGTATCTCTCACCCAAACTGGCCACTGGAGAAGAACTAATTAACCCAGACATTCACAATTTCCATCAGGGTCTCAGTGGTACCACAGCAGTTTCTACAGTTTGTGCTGTAAGAAACACTCTCCTTCCATGAGAACAAGACCCGACACCTTCAACAGAAACCTCCTGTGCTCGACCTGGGGAGCCACATGTGACAGTCACTGGCAGCAGGACACAGTCTCATTAAAGCCCATCTGCCATGGATGTCCCTCAAGGTTTTTTTACAATGAAGGACCACCTAGCAACGAACACAGGCCCTGCACTTCCTAGGGTGGATCCGTGCCAAAGACATCCTCAGCACTGCTGCTACAAAAGTCATTATGTACAAACAAATGGAGCATTACACTCTGCTGGCTGGGTCTGCTTTCTGCTCTTTCAGGCTTGACTTTATTTCATTTACAGGAAAAGAGAAAATGCAGGAATTTCTTCAACCACCTCTTAGTATCTCCACGACCAGGTAAGGGGTAGGACATCTTCTAGTCCCGTATTTCTAAAATTCTTCTGCCTTTTGTTAGAATTGCTGCCCAAATTAATTGAAGCCTTGGGCAATCCCAAACCCCTCTGTGTTGTTACTTAAATGCTCTTCTCTTGGATGTGCCTGCAGTGGAGGCATCAGCCATCCCTGGCACTGCAGGGCTCACCCAAGTCCCGAGCGTGATCAGTGCTCGCGTTCCCCGTCGGTGGGATTTGCGACCAGGAAACCGCAAACCTTACAGGAATTCTGCCGTCAGGAACGAACACATGGAAGATGTGGCTGCATCTGTAGCGTGACCCTGACGTTGCCTCTCTTTTCTGCTGCACCCATTGCTGTGCATCTTGAAACATCTGTGCCTGTGCAGTGACTGATTACCCAGAGACACGCAACAGCGCTCGGTATCTGCGAGAGGCCGGGGACTGAACCCTGGGTTTATTACAGGAGAGAGCTGGAGGAAGCTGCTTGCCAGAAATCCAAACTCTAGCCAACAAGTCCCTCCAGGCTCACTTGGAAAGGTCTTGTAACCTCATTGCCTTATGCCTGCTGGGCTCAAAATGAAATGCAAACTTGCATGTTACTTGTGGATTTGGATGCGCTATCCAAGGAGAGACAAATCAGGAGCCCGAGCAAGAAGCGTCTGTTGTAAAGCCAGAATAAAGATTATCAATTCTTAATGAACTCCATGATAGGGGGTTTGCAGAGCCATTCCTCAGTCTTGCCTGCTTTGGTGGTTGAGGGACCTACTACAACCCGTTTAAATAGTGATGTTTCACTCATGCCTTTTGATGAAGCCTTTTATTAAATATTGTTCAAAAATCTATCTGATGGCACATAAAATCAAAGCTGATTCCTTCAGAAAGCTCAACAGCAAGTTTTTCCCAGCCTTCAGTTATTTCAGACCTGTAAAGTTGCCAAAGACTCACCCACGTTCCTGTAGCTTCCCAAATGGAGCTGTACTGACTGAAGACATGGAATGTTGGAATGGCACTCGTTGAACAGGCTTTTGCCTAACACTTCTCCATGTTAAATTGGAAGTCAATTCCACCAGCAACTATCTGGAGGAACACTTCTGGTTCCCCACTTAATAATAAGAATAAAGTCTTAGGGTTCAGCAATATGGGAATTTGATGCTTATCTCTTCCTTTCACCTTCTACAAAACATGAAAGCAATCTCAATAGTTATCCAGGATAACTAAAAGGAAATAAAACACAACACTCATAAGAGAAGAGGTGGCACTCTGCAAATCAGGCATTGTTGGGCCACTCAAGTATTCTCCTGGAACAAATTCAGTAACTTCTTCCTCAAGGAGCCATCCCATTCCACACTGTTTGACAGCAACACGAAGTCCACACATTTCCTAACTAAGCCCTTGAAAAGCAATGGGGAGGAGCTGTAATTTCATGAGTGTTGTGCTCAAGAATTAAATGCAAACCAGCTGGTTAAATGGGCAATAGCCTTGTGAAGTCAGTGACAGAAAGATGCTTTTCACAGCCGCCCCCTCCAACTACAGGCATCTCACCTTAAAGGCCTGAGCCTCATTTCCTATTCCTGATAAACCCCAAACAAGTCACTGAGGCAGCAAGGAAGCTCAGAACAGCTCCAGCAGGTGGGTTTAATTCTTCTTGCATTGTTATCTATAATTCACTTGAAAGGCATCAGAATGAACTGTGGACACCAATTCGAAACTCTCATTTACCTCTTCCCTATGCAAATGAGAGTACACTCCAGAAATTCCTACCTGCTGCTATAAACACAGCCCCACCCTCCACCCACCACCTCCAACAGCAATGTCTGTAGAAAAGAGGCACAGGGTGGAGTTTTTCAGGAGAACGTTCTCCCTGATTTTGGTCCTGACTATGTTTGCAGGACTGACAGGATAAAATGTCACATCCCCCTTTTTCCAGAGGGCACCACTCTGTCAACAGCTCCCAAGGCTGTAACAATGAGAGTCTCACATATGAGAAAAAAACAACTCCCTTCTAATGGCCTCAAGCAAATAAAAGTTTCATCATTGTGAGGATGAATGGGAAACAAATGATAATTTGGGGGAGAACAGGAGCTCTGAAAGGAACAGCTACATGAGAAAGTAACATGTTAAAAGCTCAGGGTTGAAGGAGGTTATCAGCATTAAGAAAGGGAGAAGACACTGTCAAGAGGTTGTGTGGGCTCCTCAGAACCCACATCTCCCAATTCTCACCCCAAGTAATCCAGGAGCTTCCTTGGATGCAAAACTATCCCTATCTAATCAACCACCAGAGATGTGTCTAAGAGTGCTGAGACAAATCTGACAGAGGCCCAGAGTGGTCTGGGTTGGGAGGGACTTTAAAGCCCATCTCGTTCCAGCCCTGCCATGGGCAGGGACACCTTCAACCAGCCCAGGTGGCTGCAGGTCCCACCCAGCCTGGCCTAGCCCTGTCCAAGGGAAGGTCACGCTCACCCCAGGTTAGAAAGAAAGCAAATTCATAGGGAAAGTCATTCACTATAAACAGGTGTGTCTGCCACTCGTGAATTAAGAAACACGCAGCAGACAGCATCCAGTGTGTTTGGGAAAGCAAAGCAATAGCTTATCAAAATAAAGATTCCCTACATACCACGGTAATTGGATGGGAGCTAAAAAAACGTGGGACAGTGTAATGGTACAGCACACAGCTTTCCCAATTATGTTAAGATAACATCTGCAGATATTTAGCACTTCAGATATTTTGACATTAGGTGCTGAATAAAATCCTCCCTGTTCAGATTAGAAATGTCCAAAAAAATGAAACTACTCAGATGCTGGAATGCAGTGTCAAAATATTTGGAAATCTGACAGGGATTTTTAGGGGTTTTTTTGACCATGTATTGAAAGAGAAGATGAACACTTAGAACTTGTTCAAGTAGTCACACACCACTGATGCCAGAAAGTGCTCTCAGCAGGCTGAACATACTTCCAACACTGACCACACACTCCAGGAACTCCTCAAAAAACTTGATCAGGGGTGACACACGCTGTGCCTGAAGCCAGAGGCTGCTGAATGGTCACTGATGGGAGAGGATGGAAACTGGGTGACACATCAGGGGGTAGTTTGGGAAGTTTCTGGTGGAGCTTCACGTTGAAGGGGCCACCAGAACCACGAGCAGCAGGAGGCATAACCCATGGAACAGCAGGAGGTAGAGGACAAGGAGTAAAATATTGGAGTAGATACCTGTGTACTCCAGGTACACAAACATCAGTGCTCAGAAAGCCACTTTCACACAATCAGCAATTCCATCAAGGGTGGTCAATGTGTTTAGGTGCTTTTTCATGAACTATTTTTGAGGGCAGGTTTGCAGAGGTAATTCTCACATTTTACCACCTAACTTACTAACTAGATAATTATTAGGGAATTCAGGTTGCACTCAATAGTCTATAACATGTACTCACATAATTCACTTGTTGCATCCAATAAACATGAAACTTTGGCATGAGATGGTATTTTCTGTGTTTTAACAGTTAAACCAAGACTTGCAGAGGTGAGGTCCCACCAGCACTTCTTTGAATAACACCCCCCTCGAGCCCTTCAATGGGCTTCCAAACTTTCAGCTCTTGTTTTGATGTCCTTTCTCATGGTCTCACCAAATTTTGTCCCATAATTGCATTTGCTCATTTAAGGTTTTCCTGGCGTTGTTTTTCTTCATCTTTCCTCCTGAGACCAAGAAACTTGGTGACACCAGCAGTAAAAAAGAAGAGGGTTTTTGCACTCTACCATACCAAGAGGAAAGTCCTCATTTGCTTATACTGCTTTAAAAATTATAAACACATGAGAATCTAAGAGATCTGAAAAATATCAGGATGACAAAATGCAAACAACAATTATTAGAAGTAGATAAAAATATTCCAAGAACTGAAATGAGGAAGGGGAGAAGGAAGAAAAAAAAAAAGAAGTTCTCAAATAAAACTTGAACAAAGCTGCTGAAATTTCCTATCCTACTTTTATTCTTACAGACAGAAAATAAAACCCAGTAAGCTTGGAATCACAATGGCACCACTTTGGAGGTGCTGAGGTTACTCTGGGAGCTGCTTCGTGCCCAACCAGCTAAGTTGTCTACCATCAATCTACTTCTGGGGTAAATAGGATCCTGGCCACTGTCCCAAATTCAAGCAGTACAAACAAACAAGAAAGAAAGCCATGTTACATTTGTGAAGGGAAATAAGACCTTGCCTAGCTGGAGAGCTCTAGGGCAGCACACCGAGCCCCTGAACTTGCTGGGGACACTTTTCCTCTCCCAGGAGGTTGCACTTGCCTTTGAACTTTCAGCCATATAGAAAAACAAAAAAAGGCTGAGTTGAAATGTCAGCATCATCTTGGATTCGAATCAATCAGCTTGATGCATGATTGCAACAACTAAACCACTTCACCTCTGCACTGCCCTCATCCATATGTTCTTTATATCAGCAGTCAGCAGACTGGGTGGCTCAGTGGATTCATTTCCTGTCCTGGGCTTGGGCTCCAGTTTAAACAAAACAAACAAAAAAAAACCTGAAACTGGAAAATAAAAGTTAGCATCTAGTGACAGTTATATTCAGCAGACTTGTTTGCATCAAGTCTCTTTCTCCATCCAAGAAAGCTGCAAGAAGCCCTTTGGGAAGGCCTGGTACAACTGGTGATTTTTAACTATCAACTCAACCAGCTGGTCACAGTTCTATAAAACCAGTGAAGGAACTGGAGACCTTTCAAGCGTTGACACACCTTTGGGTGAGGGGAAAGCAATGAAGGGAAGGGGGGAAAGCCCCAAATGTGTCAGCTTAAAAAAGGAAACATTGGAAACCATCCCTACCTCAGTAAATTAATAATCCACTGAGAGCAAGATCTCCATCCACCTCTAAAGCTGAGCTTCCTCCAGATGCTGCTGCTCTCTATCACCTCCAATGCAAGAGTTAAATTCCCAAGATAATTTAATGTGAAAATGTGCAGCCTTCAGCATTACTGTAGGTGCCTGCCAGCTGGTGACAGTTCAGTGGTTACTGTCTCAAGCTAAACTTATTAGAGGATCGAGACACTTTAATAGTGAATTGGATTTATCATGTTGCTTTCAGAGCGCAGGGTGTTCCTGTGGCAGGGGGGCTTTCCCACCAAAGGTGTGTTCCAGCAAGTCAGTCTCATCAGAACTCTGATGTCCCAATATTTTGGGATTAGACACCCACACTGAACTGCTTCCTTAGCAAAGGGAAGCTGACCTGCCCTTTGGGAGATCACAAGAGGATCGTGTCACAAACAACTGCACTGCAGCCTCTGAATGAGTGCAAATTCTCTGACTTGTTTCCTCCTTGTTCGCCCTCTCCCTGTCCTGTCTCCCCTCATAAAATGCTAAAAGAAATAAATTTTCATTGGGCAAAGAAGGCTTGATATAAGGACAGCTAGTAAAAATAATCTATGCTGCAGATATGCTGCACTGGCTCCCCCAAAGACACTGTTTCAGAACAGCACAAGAAAGGAGTAAATATTAACCCTGTTCACTGGGGATTAAAAGGAGGAATCAACAGAAGTTACAGATCTCTCAAGCATCAAGACACAAAGGTCACCATCAGTCTGAAGAAGGGACCCTGCAGCCATTCCCACACACACACACACACAACTCCTCTGTGCTTGATCAATCTTATCTCCAGTCCACCCTACTGATGAAAATGCAACCTCGCTATTCCAGGACTCGTTGGGAAGGAAAATGTTTTCCTTCAGTCTCTGGAAAGAGGAGACCTCTTGCAGAGGAAGCCCAGAGCCACTGCAGCTGCCCTTGTGCTGGCACATGGAGAGCAGTGGCTGCCAGAGAACTGGATTGTTTGCAACACAGCAAGAAGGTAAGTTAAAAACAGTGCAGGTCCAGTCTGCCTCCAGCCATACCTGCCTCACATCAGCTGCAAGAGCACCAGCTGTGCATCCAAGTGACGTGGAATATTGAGAAGAAATCTAATTAAATACCAAAAAAAAGTGAAAGCATTTTGAAATTCTACCCTGCTAATTCCCTGTAGCTTCACCACTGCCCTGGTTTGGTTTTGTTTCAGTTTAGTTTTCTGTTTCCTGTTTCCTTTTGTCTGCTGTTTCCAGGAAGGACTCACACAGATGTAAACATCCCACCCTCTCAGAGGAACCAAACTTGCAGTAGGAGAGAGCACAGAAAGTACAAAAGGCTTTATATCAGGTTGCCAAAAAGCTCTTTTTAGCCTCTCTTCCAAGTGACACTAAGAAGTAACATAAGGAGTAGGTAAATGCTTCCATTTTAGAATTGATGGACAGCTCAAGGTGCTGTGCACACCACCAGCAGCAGTGTTGACACTGGAAACTCATGGCAAAACTCTGCTGTCCTAGAAATGAGTACTTCTTTATTTTTCTCCTCATTTCAAGAGTATGGGACTGTCAGTAGCACCAGATATTTTAGGGAGAGAAAAGAAAAAAAAAAATAAAAAGGTAAAAAGGATCTCACACATGAAAGTGAGGGCTTGCTACTGGCTTTCTGCTCCCACTCCACAGACCATATCCAAGCCCAGAAGAACACTTCCACCTTGCAAACTAACTGCATAAAATTGTCGCCTCGTTCCACAGACCTGCTCCTGTGAGCTCCACTTGCTCAAACAAGCTTATGTTGGCTTTTTATTTCCAGGGGCTGTGCTGAGGCAGCTCTGGCACTGCAGGAGGGAGCTGGATTCTCTCCTGTGCACCACTGAGCTGGAATTACTCACACCTGTCCAAACCCACGGGCACCAGCGGGCTCTGCTCAAGGGCTTCCCTGGGCAGGTCCTTTCACCCTGAGCTGCAGCTGCTCTGGAAGTGCCAGCTCTGCCACCATCCTTAGGTCCCCTCTCCCCTGCAGCAGCAGGTAAAGCTCCAAGCTGCACTCAGCAGCTTCTCTGTCTCAGGCTCACCCCTTTTAGCTGTTAAAATGCAAAGCTCTCTCCAGCAGATTGCAGTTTTGGGGTAGTTTGTGCCACTTTTTAAGGCTTTTCTTGAGCTTCTGGGAAGCTGTTGTTCCCTCAGCAGCCTGGAGGGAGCTGCTGTCTGCAACCAGCATTCTTTGTGACTGTAAGGGGACAACTTCCTAGCTCGAGATTGGCCCAAATTGTGTGATCAGCATGAAGATCTCACAAACAGCAGAGTGTGAGAGGTGCTGGACACCCCAGTGACCCTTCACTGCCAGAGACAGGCCATGCTGACCTGATGCACGTGGACAGAACACTCAAGGCCCAGTTCCTCCCACTCACAAACCATGAAACCTCATGGCAGATTGAGCAGAGGCTTTAATGCCTAAACATGAAACTTGGTGGAGAAGCAGGACTTATTTTAAACCCCGAGAATCAACAGTTGAAATAGAAAACATTAGGAAGGGAAATGCAAAACATGCCCTTTTTGTCTACTGTGATTTAAAAAAAATAAAGAGAGAATACTTTCTTTTCTTCCTGCTCTGTTTTCCTCTGTGTGAAAGATCAAATGCCAAACCCAGAACTGTGTTTTCACATGCACTGTGCAACTCTAAGTGTTGTACCCATAAGTCAGGGAGCAGGTGGAAAAGGAAACCAAAGGTGCTGATTTAATTCAAAGCTTTCTGGGAACACATATTATTTATGTCCAGATCTTACAGGCATAAAGCTTTCAGAAGCAGCCATTCAGGGACCAGCTTTCAGCAGGTACAGCAACTGATGGTGATGACAGGGAACGTGGAGAAGGTAACACAGTAATGTGGAGAATGTGCATTTTCTGCAGGACTGTGCAATGGGGATGCCAAGCACAAGCACATCTATATTCAGGTCATCCCTGAGTACCCATTTCTTCATTTCCTTCCCCCTCCCCGTTCAGGGCTGTTTGCAGCCATTCAGTGTGCTCTGTGCTCCAGAGCTGGTATGTGACATTCAGATAAGGAGGGCAGTGAAGAGAACAGGTGATTTGTTCCTCTGTTTGAGAGGCATGGGGCAAGTTAAGGAACAAAAGCCAGCTGAACCCAGCCCATCCATCCTTGCTGCTCCATAAGGAGAGGTGCACTGCTGGATAACTCACCCTCCTCACAGTTGCTCCCCGTGAAGCCAGGACAGCACCTCCACTCCAGCGTGGTCACAGTTCTGTAGGACATTTTGTAGGTGGGCCTGATGAGAGTCCTGTAACTAACACAAACAAGGGGTCAGTGGAATGCACTTACCTACCCAAGGGTGGTGTTGCCGCTAATCCACAGCACATCTTCCTGCCTGGATACATCCCCAGAGCACCCAGCCACCCCCAGCTACAGGAAATAGTCACACAAAATAACAGAGTCACGTTTTACTTCAGTGTGGGTCTGATTCAACACCTTCTATTTTCCTCCTCAAGCCCTCATGCCCTTCTGGCTCTTCCCCACACCTCTCCCCAGGTAACACCAGGATGGCTTTGTGCAGATCTCTGCTACGCTGCAGCCTCGAGGATTTCTCTGACACTGAACAAAGGCTGGCATGAGCCTCTCCTCACTCAGTACTAACAGAGCTTCCAATCTCTCCGCTGTCTTCCCCTCTCCCAAAACTCAGATCTGGGGTTTACCAACCCATCAGCACGACAACTATATCAGTGATCCTCATGGAGCCTTTATTCCAGCTGGCTGACCTGTTCTCCCCATCTGAAACAGGGTCACACTTTCTTCACCACTGCCTGTGCAGGACAGGTTTGGGAGCTCCGTGTCCTGCTCAGCACCCCCAGGGTCCCAATCACAGCACAGGCACTGCCAAGCCCCACTGGAAACTGGAGGGCTACCTGCAGACACAACAGACCTGTGCAAGGCACCAGTAGTGATTCTGAAGTCAACACTAAACAGACAAGTTGCCTAAGTGCCAGCTTTTCCTTCAAAACAGCAGCTCTTCAAAGCTAGCAAATGAGAGTTTTCCCATTATACAGCCAAACAAGTCACTGCTGCTATTCAGGAAGCTGAAAGCAAACACAGAAGTCGTACTCCACAAGCTCCCCTCGAAATTCCTACCCTTAGTTAACAGCCAAAGGAATTTGGCACACACAGGGAGAGTCTGAAGCTTTGGGATTACAGTGTTGCAGGCTGCAGCTTATGCTTCTCTCTCCAAGCCGGGCAGACACAAGCCCTGAGCACCCTCTCCCTGGGGAAGAAGCAGGAGGCAGAGCAATGCCCCAGCTCAGCTGGGCACAAGGCCAGGATGGAGCCAGAGGCTGCATGAATCCCATCCAAAATGCTCCAGGGGGACGCAGGCACAGGTGTACACCCAGGACAGCGCTGCAGTGACGGTGGTGGTTACTCCAAGAGCAGTAACAAAGCCTTGCCAGGAGAGGCTGCCCATGTGTGTCTTGGAAAGAAGGGAGCAGCTCAGTCGTGGTTAACAGAGTCTTTGGGAAACTCATTGCTCAGGAAGCTGTTGCTGATGATTTGTGCCAGCTGCCAAACACAGAAAGCACGTTCTCCCATAGCCACCAGGGAGGAGGGCTGCACGAGCTTCCTCCTGCACTGGGAAGAGCATCATCCAGCTCTGGGAGAGGAGCGCTGCCTCCTGAGAACATGATGTTCCTCACCCCTGGAGCTGCCAGAAAGCTCACCAGTCACTGCTAATCCTGCTAATAACTGGGATCCAGGCACTTGTCTGATAGGAGCTGGACAGAGCCAGCTCGTCCCACTGAGTTCTTTGCACTTCTGCATCCAGTGGTATTCAGGAGCTGCCAGCCGGGAGCGAGTTTGAGGATTTGGCAGCACACTGGTGTAGGGAGACCTTCAGTGCTTCCTAACAGAGAGACCTAAGGCACAAAGACTTCAAGTGTCTTGCTGAGGGTCTCTCAGAATAGCTCTGGCAGAGCTCAGAATCTGAACCAAAGCCTCCCGACTCCAGGTCCTGGCGTTGGACTCAAGACATCTTTCCACACGTAAGCCCCGAACCATCAGTCAGAAGTTCATGGCTTTGTCACTGACACCACAGCTGCATTTGACCTTGAGATGAAAGTCTCCAGCCCTGTTACCAGTGTCCAGAGCCAGCTAGTCTCCAACCACACTGTGATTTTAAAACCACGTTTCTGCCAACACCAAGATGTTAAAGCTCTCTCAAACTTCATTATGAAGTGTGGAGAGTGGCTTGAGCCAGACTGGAATCTTGGCAGCAGCGCTGTGTCGGGGAAGTAGCTACAGTTTAATCCTCAAATGAGCGAGGACTTCTCAGGGCATGACAAACGTGGAGCTCAGCTGTCACAGTCTACCACCCACCCTGAATTTCCTGGAAGAGTTCTGATGTTTGCAGCTCTGTTCAGCATCCTGCAGTCACACATGTGAAGTGGTCCCAGCTTGCAAGCTCCAATTTGTTCTGAAGTTGCTCTGTTCTTCCTCATAGCATCATTTTCCACTCAGTTTTTGATGTGGCACCAAGGTCTGTTGTTGCCTGTGTCATCACATCATGCAGATTTCTGACAGCTATTCCAGGAGGGGAGCAAAGAAAGTGCCTTCAGCAAAGCATCACCACTGTCTGACACTTGAAGGAGAGGGGAAAAAAACCACATGGAAAAAGGATAGGGAATGAAGATACCTGTTAAAGATCAGAAGCTTTAGAATGAAAAAAACATGTGGAAAACACAACAGGCAGAAAAAAGGATTGGTAGCAGAATAGGGAGGCCTTTCCCTTGGATGTCACCCAAGCCACAAACACTGGCATAGAAATCTGCCAAACCACAGGAAGAGATGAGTTTAAGATGAGCCACAACCTGCACTGCTTTGCTCCCCAGACAGCCAAAGGATGTGCTCAGCACACACACTCCCCTTCAGCAGAAGACTTCCAAGCCCTTCACAGAGAAGCAAACCACCAGGACCTGCCACTCTGCTGCAAGAGACAGATGGCATTTCCCAAAATGTTTGCTGAGGCTTCATAACAGGGACCCAGGGAGTGGAGCAACTCCCAGGGAAGAACCCAGAAAGCTCAATCAGCAGCTGCTGCTGTTACTAGACCACAAACTAGACCTGCCTGTCCTTGGAGACCGCCTGATCCCTGTCAGACAGGCTTGTCCACATGCAATCATCATTTGGGAAGCAATGCCTCTTGCTAGTGTCTTTAAGTGACTGCTCAGGAAATGGTAATCTGGGGAGAGATGACTGATGAACTGATCTGGGGGTAGGAAGCTGGGAGTACTGGAGAGGTCAGGACACGCAGAAGGATGGCAGCCAGTAAGTCTCACGCCTCAGCACACAAGGATGTGTCCCCCCCTCTCAAGGAAGTGTCACTGAACACAAGAGCCAGCCCTGACACAGCAAAGGGGAAGAGTGTCACATTCTTGGATCAAAGCCTCAGAAACCAGGTCAAAGAGACAGGCGTGATCTCTGCCATGACCCAGGCAGGACAGCCTGTCACACTCAGGAAATGCCTTCCCCCCATCCTGCATCTGCCCTGCCCTTTGACACTCCCAAACAAAGCTGTTTGTGCCCAAGGACCCCAGGAGAGGGAAGGCGTGAAACTCCTTTCCACATGGCAAGAGAAGGTTTTGTCACTGTGTTCATTCAGCCACTGCAGCTCCTGCCCCAGGAGACCTCCAGAGGCTTCTCATTCATTTTTATTCAAGTCCCAGGTTGAAAGTTTCACCATCCCTTTGTGGTGGGTTTCAGGATAACAAGAGGAATGAACTTGCTTTTTTTTTGACTGGCAAAGAATCTGGAAACCAAAGAATCCAAGGCTTTCTTTTGCCTACTACTCTCATGGCAATGAAGTCACATATCAACCCTAGTGGGTCCAACCCTCTCCACAGAACTGGTATATTGTCTTTCAGGGACAGTGGACCTTCATTATAACAAGTGCTACCTCTGCTTTAAAAGAAGTTCAGAACAAAGCTTGTGGTCGTGCCTTTAACTTTTTACCCATGCCCTGATATATAGACATGCCAAAACTCCCCACAGAAAATCAGGGTGTTCTGAAATCACATTTCAGATATGTCAGGTGAAGTAACCACAGCCTGAAGTGCTTGGAAAGAAGGGATGTTGTTGAGAGCTCAGGGAAGTTATCAGGAATATATCTGGTTCCCAACACCACCCCCCTCACTCCAGACAGACCATCATAACTGTCCTCTCAAAGCCTACCAGACACTGATTGCACCAGGGAGCCCCTCTGTGAACACAGACAAGACAATTCACCTCAAAGCAGTGCCACAGCTGCTGCAGGGACAAGGAGCACCTTTGCAGCTCACAGGCACGGCAGAGACCATCGCTGTGAATGAGACCTGGGCTCTTTTTTCCTGCAGCCCCAGCCCTTCCAGCTTCCCCAGCACAAAGGCAGTAGCTCCCCAGAGAAAAATGTAACCAGAGTAGTTTCAAGTATGCTCCTGCAGACACTGGATAAAAACCCTGCAGCTGCAGGAGCACTGGAGGTCATTGTACGTGTCTCCTGCCTCTGCCAAAGGGGAGGAAGAGGACTCTGTTTAGCTCTGGACATGTCTGGTTTGCACAGCTTAGCCAGAGACTAAAACCCAGGAAACAAAACTTATACAGCTCCCATGCCACACTGTAAACAGCAATAATTTACAGTCTCTCAGCCTTAAGAAGAAAAAGACCGAGGACACAGACAGATGTTTCTGTGCCACCAGAGTTATCATCAGCTCCTGCCTCTATTAACAATCAGATCTCAGTGCTGCTGCAGAGCAGCACTTCCACCAGCGAGGAGGAAGAGTGTTCAGACAATGTCTGAGCGAGATCAAAAGCCCTCAGTCAGCTGCCTGAGCACACCTGGGCCTGAGCACAGCCCACAAAGCAGGTGGCCCCTCCACCTGTGCCCAGGCAGCACACACAGCCATCCACATTGTTCCACACCTGAGAATGCCCCTTTGTGCTGCAGCTCCAACCCTGCACTCCCAGAGCCTCCACCCTGTGTGCAGGAGCACTGCTGATCCTCCATTTCCATCCCTGTGTGCATGGGAGAGCAGACATCTTTTTCCAAGCCTCCTTCTCTCCAAGATGTAGAGTCATAAGGGAATTAAACACATAAAAGAGTTTATGTGTAACAGGACTTCAAATAGCAATCCTAATGCACTGGAATAAGCTCTGGGATTTATTATTCAATTGACTGGAAAGCAAGAAAAAGGGAAGGATTTCCCTGTGGCATTATTAGCTCTGGAACTGAGGAGAAACATCAGCTACAGGCCAATCTCCTGGGTGACAGATCCCCAACTTCTCCTACTGACCCTGTAGCAATGGAGTTTTCAAAAGCAGACAAGACTAAAATGGATGAGCCTGCAGAATTCCTTTTTTGTTATTCTACAAGCTGGCTTGTAAAAATCCCTCCAGGAGCAGTAATGTGTTCAGTTTAAACGAAAAGAACAAAAAAAAAAAAAAAAAAAAGAAACCCCAGCATTCTGAAACACCAAACAAGAATGATCCATGCAAGATGTGCAGCCTTCTTACATTAAAAATGTCATCAAAACCACAGAGCCCTTGTGATAAGCCAAACCAGCTACAAAAAATGAAAGGAAAAAACGTGCAGGGACTGGCAGCTGGAAAGGGCATCACAGCCCAGGTTTGCTGTGTTGCAAGAACGCTCTTCCCTCCATCTCTCTCACCTTTGAGTGATGTTTAAAGCCAACAGATGAATAACTTAATATTTGGAGTTTTAATGGCTCTTACTAAAGTAGAGAGACCAGGAAATCCCATCCCTGCACAGACCAGCTGTGGGTTTCCAGCAGAATCTTCTGATTCTCTGAAGGCAGAAAGTGCTGCAGACACAGGAGGCTCCAAGGGCAGAGCGGGACAGGTGTGTGCCCACAGAATCCAGCAGAGCTCAGCAGGATAAAAAGTCACACAGCCTTGCTGGAACATTCTTCTTCTAGGGTGGCATAAGTAAGAGAGGAGTCAGAACATCCTCCCAGCATGTTTCCAGAGGTGAGATGGGGATTTCTGTAGCAACAACAGTTTGGAGTAGGGAGTGTTTGTCTCCTGAAGGCTGTGGCAGCACATGATGTGCCAAGGCTGTTCATCCCATTCATTCACCTCCTGAGACACTGTCTTACTGACCACAACACAAATACTTCAATCAAAAGGCTGATTTGGGCCAACTAGGGTATCACAAGAGGCTGTCCTATTCTCAGAGTCATAAAACACAGTAAGACAAAAGCAGCACTGTTCTTATCTTACAGGTGAGGTGGCACTGCTGGACCAAAGGCACAAAAAGTCACAAAAGCTCCAGCAACTGAGTGCAGGTCTCTTTGCCAGGTCTTTGAGACCACCCTTCTCCCTGAGCCCCGAGGAGTGCAGTGTCCCAAGCAGGACAGGACTGTACCTCAGCCTGCAGCTCCTGCAGCAAAACCACTGCTCAGGACAAGGGTTATAATCTGGATATCTCCGGATTTACTGGCAGCTGGAGGCAACCATCCAGGCAGCAGAGAGCCAGAGATTAGGTTGCCATTGAAACACCAAGCTAGAGACTTTATCCCTTCCTTCAGACAGACAAATGGCATGGGAGTTTTAAGCACAGCAGCAGTTTGAGCCAGACTGCTGGAGAGCTGCCCGTGCGCTCCGTGGTGTGACAAAGCAGAGGCACAGCCTTTGGTGTGCAGAAGCTGAAGCTGCACCACACAAATGGAGAGAGTTCAAGAACAGATCTGCTGAGGGAAAGCCTCCAGCCAAGGCTGCTCCAGAGCAACTCAGCACCCAGGCTAAATAAAGAGTCTGGGGTGGAGGGCAGGAGCAGAGCAGCTCGTCCCATCCCAGCCAGGATGACGACACCGCTGCTCGAGAAGCTCCCCTGCCAACTTCCCAAGAGCAAGTGAATGGACAGCAAGGACGTCACACAACCCAAGCTGCTACGCTGGGATCTCACAGATCCTCCTCTGAAAAAGGCCTGACCCCGAGCTGCAGTTTGTGCAGTGAAGGACAGAAACACAACAGGAGTGAACGGGAGACAGGAAGCAGATTAAAGCGTGTCTGGCCACACCACTGTCTGCTCGGAGGCAGAGCCTGTGACACAGAGCCCCTGTCAGCTGTCACCACGAGGCTGAGAGATGCCTGGGTTTTGGCTGATGTCCCTTTTGCTGGTGAGCAGCCTGATAACGGGTGCTGGCAGAGGGAGAGCTCTCCCAGATAGGGTTGACTCCCTGTAAATAAGGGGATGAAAACAGCTTGTTTTGAATCACAGCTGGGAGAAATGCTATAAAGCCAAATCAATGCCAGTGCATTACTGACATTTTGCATTGCTTGCAGTCATACACTGTGCCCTCCCCTTCAGCTCAAGCTCAGGCACCACAAATCTCACTGGAGAAGAATAGGAGAAGGCCAGAACATCTTTAAGTTTATTTTTTTAGCAAAAGAAACATATATATATATATATATATTTATATTACCTAAACAACCATAAGGACATAGAGAACCTGAACATTTCTAGCTACTCTGAGACCTGAAGTAAGCCTGACCTTGCCTGAAGCCAGAACCCCAAAAGAGGAGCTGGAACAGAGAAGGTAAGGAGGAAACAGAAACAAGGAGGGCACCTAAGTTGGGTTTTCTGCTCTGCTCATTCTCAGAGACCTGTCAAAGGAAATTGTGCAGCATTAAGGCTGATAAAAGCTTACAAGCCCCTTCAAAGCCAATTTCTTAACAGAAAAAAAACAGAAAACAAGTACAACTTGCAAGGAAATGCAGTATCAAGTGAGGTGCTGAATAGAAGAGGCACTGCACTGCCCTGGGACTTTGGGAACTGTCTTTCTTACTTGTATCCTTGGGAGTTTTCATCTGAAAACAGGAGAGAGAGACTGGTGTTTCCCAAGGACACGATATTCATTCTGGTGAAAGAGGAGGGGAGAATTATTTTAAAATAAAGGTAGTTTTAACTTCAGCTTGACTCTGAAAGCCAGTCCATGCTTCCCTAGAGGCTGGCAACATATGAGTGACAGGCTGCTGTGCAGGCTCAGGAGTAAGCCCTCAACCACACAACCAGGGCTACCAAATGTTGCCCACAGCAGTTACATGTGCAGGATCCATCATCTTCAGCAGCTGGTTTTCAGTCTGTTATCACAAAATCAGATGCACTGCCGAAAACAACGACCTGTAAAAGATGTCTGGGATGGGGATAACTTATCCAGCAGCCCACTCGACTCTCAGGAGCTCAGTGGCTTCAGCTTCTTGTTACTTGTTCCTGGGCTCTCCCTTTTGGACAGTGGCAGTAGGGGAAATTATCAGGAACCTGCTTCACCTCCTTTGGTAACTTGGTTGGCTCCAGCATTGTCAGCAGCTTTGGGGATGTCCTCGGGAGAGAGGTCCAGGGCCTTTCCTTGCTTTAAGCAAGAATGTCACCTGATGTGTGATTAGGAGACAGACATTATAGCCATTTCCTTGGAAGGGTTCCATTCCCCTCACTTGCATTTCCTCCCAGCTCAAAGGCAGCGGAGCATTAGTGCCCTCCCATCCCTCCTGGAAGGTTTCTTGATGGTGATCATCTTCCAGAAATGCAGCTCCTGCTCGCTGGGCTTTCACCACCAGCTGAGATCTTAAATATCAATAATCCCCAGCTTCTTTCCATGATATTTTCCCACAGAAAGAAAAACAGAGAGATGTCTGTTGCTGGTCTGTGTTGTCTCCAAACAACTGGGCTCAACAGGCAAACAAACCAAACTATATTTGAAACTGAAAGTGTTCCATGAACAACAACATCCCAACAGCACACACTGCTCCTAAAGTCTCAGGGTTAATGCAAGAATCAATGTATAGGAGTAACTGCAGGAGCCCACAAAAAGAATTTTTCCTGGGAACATGATCAATAATTTGGTGCTTAAGAAACTACAGTTATGTTAACAAGGAAAACTAAGCAAGACTTTTGGCAGGTTTAGGAGACAAGGTGAAAGCTCACAAGTTTCTAGTGACAATTATGTGAGCAAAAAGTCTGTGAAATTAAAAAGCTTCAACAGAAGTTTGGCCGTGACAATTTAAAATATTAAGTGTTTCAACCACAGCTTTGCATAAAGACTGAAAAGAGACACCAAAGCAGATATATTACAAGTGAAAAAACTGAGACTGACCACTGGCCAAGTGGAAACTGGAGAACCAACTGTGGTAACAGCCACGTGCAAAACGTGAATTCCAGACAAGTGTCACAAGAACAGGTTGGGAAGGTCGAGCTCAGTCTGCAGTTCAATCAGATTCAGGTTATCAACTACAGAAGGACCTCAAACGGTGCCCTGTGGGTGAATTGGTAACAATGACAATAAAATGACTGAGCAAGGAGAGCTAAGTTATGGCTTGTCTACGTGGGAATGAGTTTTAGAGCGTAGGTGCAAATTTAGGGCACAATGGCTTTGGGAGCTGGGTGGGTGACACTGCTGCTCTGAGAACCCTTTCAGGGAAGGCAAAGCTCAACAATGCAGACACTTGACTGGGAGGTGGTAACTGGGGACAGCTGTTTCACACTAGTTTGGGTTTTTTCTCTTCTTAAAGGTAGGTGGGTTCCAAGTCTGTAAATGACTGAAAGCCAAAGCAGGCTCAGGGCAAGTTTTTGACAAGTTGCTGTTTTGAAGCTTTGTTTCTCATCTGAGGAGAGGGACACTGTGTTTTAACACATCTCTAAAGGATTCTGAGATGCAGGAAATCTAAAGAAGCTCCACTCTGAAAATACAGGGCACGTTACCTTTGTCCATCATCAGCTACAAGAACTTGATCATAGGTTTCCAGTGTGTGTGATCAAGATTACCCCTAAAAACCTGAGTATGACAACTTGATACCAACAAGTCACAGAGAGCAATTGATACAGCAACCCTGCTGACCCTGTTCAGTCACACTGAACATTTATTTGCTTTCAGGTCTGACTAGCAGCAGCCTCCTGTGTGGAGAAAAACTGGCATTACAGCCTAAACTAAGCTGTTTCACAGAGCTTGTCCTAATCCTGATGTCTTCAAGTTGAATTATCTGTCCCCAGGCTGAATTTTGTCTCCTTTTGTAAACATAACTGATGTTGGCAGATAGCTCCTACAATAGAAGCTGCTTAATGAGAAGAACTCTTCGTTTCAAGCATTGTGTGAGATTACATCAGCCAAATAAATAAATATGCCTTAGGCAGATGGAGAATATACATTAGATAGGTGGGTTCATGTAAGTTTTACTGTATAAAAGGTGTAATATTTTACCTCTCAGTGAACCTGATCTGTGGAAACCTCTCCCTTGCACAGAATAAATAATGCCTCATTTCTAAACTAGACTCTGTGTGTTTAGAGAGCTCCTAAAAATCAGCAGCAATGCTCCACTGACCCCCACGTGTGGTTTCTGTGCAGTTAACACCAGTGGCACCCCTTCATTACAGCCCCACCAAGCAGGTTGTCACAGCTGCCCTCAGCCCTGCAGTACTGACCAGCCACCCAGCTGAGCGGGAAGGGCAGCGAAGGTTGGGCAACACCAGACAGGGAGATTTTTACCTCACTAAGTTGGCACAAGGTCCTGGCCACCGGCAGCTCTGATAAACTCGCTGGATCACCGTCTCTGAGCCGTTCTGCACCTGGCAGGAGACTGTCCTTGTCACCGTGTAGTGACACCAGTGCCTGCAGAGAGAAAGGACACCATTAACCCCAGTGAAACAACGGGCTGGACCAACGCACTGCAAAACCAAAGGATCTGGGGGTGAGGTTGTTTCTTCTGCCAGCCACAGCCAGGCTAAGTTGCAGCCTTCATTCCTCACCCCACCCTCTCCTCCCAAAAGCTGCAGAAAGATTCCCAGGCTCTGCCAACCTGAGCCACAAGAGATCCAGAAACGCCTCTTGCTTGGTCCTCAGGGGCCAGGGGTTTATGGTGCATAATTTAGTTCTGCTACTTATCAGAAACAATGGGGATTTAGAAAAAAAAAAAAAAAAAAAAAAAAAAAAAAAAAAAAAAAAAGGAAAAAAAAAAAAAGGTCTTCCAAATCTCCTGATAGTCAGTTCCCATTGTACTGGTCTTAATTTCATCCTGCTAGTTATGGTATCACTCTGCAGCCTCCCACCATTCTGAACAACGGCAGAGTTAGAAAATTCTGGTTTCTGGTGGGGTGGAGCTCACTGTCAGCAGGGCTCAGACGAGCTGGGTGCTGGACAAGCCCTGCTGCTGTCCTGGTGAGGTTACAGTCTGAAAGTGGACAAGGCAAAATGCAGGGGAGGGAGGGGTGAGTGTCTTAGGCTGTCTCATAAGAAAACAAGAGAGACACCCTCCTCACTGCAGGGTGTGAGACAGAAGGAGCTGCAGTGTCAGCCTGAGGGAACAGGACCTACAGACCCCTCAGAGACTTTCTCTGGAAGAAAAAAAAAAAAAAAAAAAAAGATTTTAGGTTCCATTGACCTGCTTGAGGGGGGAAAAAAAGGATAGTTTCATTTTTACTTTCATGCTTGCCAGATACTGGTTCATGCTTTTTTGTGAATGCTTTGGTACCTCAGCATAGTTATAACAGCTCTGAGATGCAGTTTCCTACTGCTTGGGGATCAGAACTGGGGTCATTAAAGGGAAGTGGAGGTACCAGCCTGTGCTCCAAAACACACAGAGTGTTTGTGTAAGCATTCCCTGCTGAATCAGAGTTCTGGCTCCTCATCCTTCTTAAAGCAAGAGCTCCCAATACAGCTGATGCCTTCTCCAAGTATCACAGTGACTCCCCAACCTCGCACACCAAAAATCAAACTGCTTGCACAGTGGAAATGCACCTGCACATCCCCTTCACCTTCCCTAAACCACTTTCCCCATGGCAGTTTAATTTTCCCCAATGTTTGCCATTTACAGCATTTATTGCCTTTTTTCCCCCCCTGCTTTTTGGCTTCCCCTCCCCTCTCTGCAGGAGCCTCTGCTCTCTGGACAGCTCCCATCTCCATGAATAGGAGGCACACATGCCAGGGGCTGAGCCAACACCACAGACCACAGCAGGGCCAGGGAGCTGCTCAGGGACCCTCCCTTCAGCTCCAGCTGGATGGGCACCCAGGGACAGGGGGCTGTGTGCCCAGGGCCACCAGCCCTGCAGCTTCCCCTGCTCTCCAGAAACCCTTTTGGGATTCCTCATGGGAACACGGACTAAAGTCACGTCACAGGTGAGCCCAAGCAGGTGGGGAGGTCTTACAGAGCATGAAGGAGGATAAATAATAACAGATTTACAATAGAGTGACTAAACATTTTAAAACAGGGTACAATTATCAAGGGCTTGAGTGCCTCTCCTCACATTAAGATAATTTTTCTGGCTTGTCAATGAAATCCAAATAAATATTTATTTACACATGCAATACTTTAACCGTTATGTAGCTTATATATGGATCCCTCTGGCCTTCTCTCAGAGTTATCAGGGAACTAGTTCTGTTTCCATGGTGCAGAACTGGATTATCCTACACTGATTATTTCACTCTAATACTGATTTTGATATGCTTCTGAGACAACCTGTCCCACCTTCGTGGGTACAAACAAAGCACTTCTATATCAGATAAAAAAAAAATTAAAAAATAAATTCAACTGCACTCTGAACAAATCTCTCCATGTCTGATGCTGAAAATAAAGAGCTTCATATTCCTGAGGGGAAATGAGGTGAACAAAGATGAACAGCCCAGCACACCCCAGAAGAGAAAGGCAAGTGATGAAGGTGGAACTCCACAGTTGCCAGAGGGATTGTCACAGCTTATCTGCTCTGGTTCATACATAGTGGCAGCTCCAAACTGAAATTGGAAACTAATCATTACCCTCTTTGGTTTTCCCCTGCATCGACCCAGATTTAATGCCATCCTGTTCCTTCCAGGATTGTTTTCAACCAGCTTGGGCGTCTAGCACTCCATTTGTGGATCTGCAGCTGAACAGGTGGCACTGTGCAGGCTGCCTGTGTCAAAAACTGCAAAAAGGTGGATTGTTTTACAACTATGCACAAAGCTGGTTTTGCCAGGGCTTCCATTCAGCAGGTGGTGCTGGAAGGCACACAGGTTTTTATTTCCAAACAAGCCTAAACCCACTGTTATCTGAGTAGGTCTCACACCTTTGAACAGCTTATTCCAAGGACCAGGTAGAGCAGGTGCAATCTGGCAGCCAAGCTGTAACTTCTGCCTGGGAAAAGCCTTTCACAGAAGGGAGATGCAGCGAACAGACCATGTTACAACTCAGTGACAGAACTTGGTTACAGAGATACCCACGGCCAGGAGTGAAAGGCACATTCCTACTGACAAAGCATCACACTCTTGGCTTTCCATAAATAGCATAATATTCCCACAAATACAGCTTTTTAGGCATCTTTTAGTGTGGCACACGAGCAGGTGAGACAGGCAGGAACACAGCTGACCAAGGATGCATTAGGATACACAGCTTGAAACTCACTGGAGATGTAAGAGCACAGTGATTACGAAGGCAGACAGACAAAACCACCCCAAGATTTCTCTTTGCAAGCCAAAAGTCAGCAAGAAGAGCCTCCAGAACGCAAGCAGGCTTCAGACAACGTGACGAAAGGCCCCATCACGGCTTACAGAGATTATAAATGACCCTTTATATTGTACACAGATGCTAGGAAGGAAGGTTTAGGACTTGCACTGGCACACATCCAGGATGGCAGAAAATATCCTGCTGCTTATTCCAAAAGAATATTTCAACCAAGCAAACAAAACAATCCAAACAGCAGCTCCTTTAGGGCTGGGTCTGTGATCTCAGGGGTGCTCGTCATCAGCATGTTCAGGGTGATGTCCTGCAGTGTCACAAGGGATTGGTCTTTGATTAGACAGACAAGTTCCACTCGGGCCATTCCCCCCAGCCTGTCCCAAAGGGACACCCTCCTCTCACAGCCTATTTAATTCTTGGAAGACTTTCATGGGCAACAGAGGATCTGCAGACCATGGCCCACAAGCTGCTGATTTAGACAGTTTCACTGTGGGGCTACAGAACAAGATCTTGTGTCTTCATCACAGCTGGCATGTTTTTCCAGAGGGAATATGGGTATTGAGGCCAGCAGGTATCCAGCTGCATTTACTGTGTAGGTTCAGGATGTTACTGTGGGCCTTTCAAGCTAAATGGAACAACAAAAATCAATAGTTTGTTTCCACTTGGACATACTCTGAAAACTGTTCTGAGCTTAAACAGACCCCTCCCTCAGCAGATGCTGACTCAGCACGAGCAGTGATGGCTTCAGGCACTTGGACACCGGAGAAGACAAGAAATCCTCACCTTCCAGGGCACAGGCCGAGGGATCTCAAGGGGAAGCTGGACTGACATAGAGAGCTGGAGCTGCAATTTGATGCCAGAGAGGAAGCCCTGTCTGCACCTCACTGGGTTTCTGAACCTCCCCTGTCCCTCATCAGAAGTTTATTTGGATGCAGAGTTCATCCCCCGGAGATTTTGGATGTCTGTACAGCCCATCAGCCAACAGTGAGAGGAGAAGAGACTGCAGAGGGTGGAGAAGTGTAAGGTAACAGATACTCAAGTAAAACACTGTAGGTTCCAGAAGAGTCATACACTCACATATCAAAGTTTAGTTCCTGGATGGCATGACTGAGTCAGCTTAGAGCAATCCTGTCACAGATGGGGAGACACCGGCACCAAGCTTCCCCTTCCCCCCTTCTCACCATCTGGATTTTCCCAGTGCTGTTTCCTAAGCCCACACACTCCAGGGTTGTATAAGGGATCCCTCCACCCATTCACCCACCGTGAATGCTCAGAAAGGCTCCCACCACAGCACACTCACAGAGCCACCCCCAAAGGCAGCGTCTGCCTTTTTATTAAGTGCTGCCTTCTCCCCACGCTTCTCTGTCTCCCGGGAGCCCCTGGAGGACATTCGAGGTGGTTTCCAAGAGAAAAGCCAACTGGCTGTGAGGAAGTTTCATTTCACTGGAGAAGGGATCAGGAACTGCCCAGTGTCAGCAACCACCGGGCTGAACTGATCAGGACCCAGCAAGCCGCCCGGTTAATCAGGAGCGTGCAAGTCGAAAATGAAAGCGGCTGCATTCCTGCCTAATCACTTCTTTCAATGGGATGACAGCTCAGCTCCACACACAAAACCCACTGGCTGTAAGGCCCTGTTAGGGACAGGCCTACAGCAGGCACCACCTCCCACACACAGGACCTGATGTGCTCCCTGCAGCCAAGGACGTGGCTCCAACTGCTGACACCCAGGGCCTTAGAGCACACCAGGCACCCACCAGCACAAAATGCTGCACTTCCAAACACAATCCTACGCCCTGGACTCTGCACAAACCATTCACGCTGCTGTAGAGCTGAGTTAGGCAGAGATTTGGTGTGGGCTGCAATGAAAGCTCCGTGCCACCAAGACTGAACTGGCCACAAGGAAGAGAATTCTCTCTGGGAGTGAGGGAACAATTAATGTGCAGGATTGTTTCATCAGCACCTGTTGCATGTGTTTGGGCATGAACTGACCCAACAAATATCCCAGAAGCCTCTCAGTAAGGTTGGCATTTCTGATGCTTGTGACTTGCCCTAAAGCTTTGTCCTGTGTAAACAACTGCACTGAATTATCTTTTTGTTTCCATAAGGATAACACACTGTGTGTTATACTTAGCAGAGATCAACATTTAGGGCACAGAAAACAGTAGGAGTGTTTTGATAGCTAGATAGATTTCCCCAAGTTTCCTCATAGCATTTTTCACTGGAGCTATCAATTTCCCTGCAATCCTAGAGAGGAATTTCAATAAAATTAGAAGGTCACTGACTTTCACTGGGAAAAAGTTGCCGTTCTGACTCAATGAAAGCAAACTGTGCCCTTTTCTCTGTGTAAATAGTGCAGCATCCCACTTGCTTTGCCAGAACAGCAATCCATGCACTGTGTGCTGGAGCCCAGCGTTAGGAGGGGTTAGTTATTTATAAATTGCCCCAAGGTCAGGAGCAGAAGTTGCCCTCTACCTGCCCAGAAACCCAGATCCAAAGCCTGCCGGGCTCTCTGGGGTATCTCCTCCTGAACAACCCAGTTCTGTAAAACTGCATTATTCACTTCTAATCCACAAATACACACCTCCCTGACTGTGCTTCCATCACATGAGGATCAAGTTTACCAGTTAATTCAGTTGGCCGTGGCCAGATTATTCCTTACTGCTGTGACCTGGCTAGAGAGGAAACAACCCCATCCCATGTTACTGGAAAGCTCAGATGGAAGCCAAGCTGGGCTTAAGTTTCTCCTGCTCTTGGCCATGTTCGTGCTCTCTCCAGGTAACCAGATTTCACGATCAAGGCTGTCATCCAGCTCCTTGTCCAGCAAAGAGCCAGCTACAAAATTCAGTTGTAACCAGCAGTCTCCACAATATTGGAACGTTCAGAGTTGATGGATTGATTCAGGCCTGTAGATTGATGGACCATTGCTGAGGAATCCATCAAAGACCACCTGGCAGGGGTGAGAGGGTAGCTGTACACAAGCTTAGGATGGCAGAGTTTAGTTCTGCTCGTCCATTATGAGCTGTGAGAGGTCTGCAAGTCAGAAGACATGACAAGCCACGCTAATCTTGTTGTCAATACTGATGTTTTACGCATGCCTTGCTCCCACTGAGCACTTCACAGGCACTAACAGAGGTTACCCTGACTCCTGTGAGAAAGGGAGAAAAATCTTTGTAACAGCCCATTCGTTTTGGGAAGCGAATACAACTGGAAGGCTGCTGGTGTTTCTGCAGCCAGACAGCAGCAGCCATTCGAAGCAGCAGAGAGCCAGAGGCACGAACGAGAACGAGACAAGTTCCAGGTCTCCCACTCCGCTGAGGTGGTCAGACAAAGGTTGGAAGGGACTCCAATCTCTCTGCACACACCACCACTCCACCCCCACAATAAGAGTCTGAAAAAAGTGGCCATAAAAATAAGTTCTGGCTCCCAGAGTATGATGGGACAATTTATCTCGGAACCTCCCAATAGCATAACCCCTCCCCAGGGGGGCAATATGTTCTGTGCTTACTGCACTTCAAACACTCACTTGCCAATAACAGCCTTAAGTTTTCCCACACAAAGTGGATTATCAGAGCCTGCTGGAGGGAGTTTAGTCCTGGAGGAATCTTTACCTTAGGAGGAAAACACAGCTCAGTCTGCACAACAGCTTCAATCTTCAGCAAGTTCTGCAGCCAAGCACATTTAACTGTGCTTTCCTTGCTTTGCTGTGTGCAGGGGTGACCCTCCAAACAGCATCTCCTCGAGGGCTGAGCTTTCTTCAGTTCATAGGAAACTGTACAGGATTGTACTTTTTCCTTCTGCAGCCACTGAGGTTACAGGGGTTAAGGGAAAACCTCTCCCTACTGGAATTTTTAAACACCTGGATGCAGAATAGCTCAATACTGTGGAGCACAGCAACTCTTCTTCAGAGACAAGGAGGGAAGCAGCTCCTCAGAGCAACGTTCAGCTTCTTCAGCCATGACACCATTCCCCTTCTCTTCCAATCCCCAGCCCCATTCAAGGGGATTTTCCAACTGCTGCAGCTCCTGCAGGAGGGGCTCTGAAGATGAGAGCACTCACCTACGACACACCTGGATTCATTTGTACAGCAGAGCCACCCTGGACATCATCCCTGATATAAATGCAAGATTATAAGAGGCAGAAGCAAACACAAAAGAGGTTGATCAGGCAGGTCATTAGTAATTATAATATTTAAATTAATGTCATACTTTAATAATTATAATCATTATTATTATTAATAATAAATTAATCATGGTCCTCTGTGCCTTCATACCTGGTTGTGTGTGCATAAGCGGACAGGGGTGAGAAGGCACAAGGGGAATTTCTCCTGCATGAAGTCCCTCTGATTTATACCCACTACCCACCTTCTGAGTTTGCCAGCGACACCTTCCAACCCAATCAAACAATAAATATGGTTGACCTGAACCATAATTATCCTCATCAGGAAAATGAAAGAAGTTAGTCCATGACTGAGTGCTCAGAAATAAAAGGGGGGGGGGTGTCACTCCTTTGAAATGCTTTGCTTTTACAGACATTTTTCTATGCACTGAGATGTTTTGCTGCTCCCTCCCCCGAGCTTATCACAATCAACGAGAAGACAGAAGTTTCCACTGTTCACAGAGGGAGGAAAGAGGAAATGTACAAAAATATCCCTGGAATCTGTCTCTGTTAAATTAGACTGACTTGATGGAATCTGGCATTTGATATCCATGCAGCGTGGAAATCATGCACAATTACAACCAAGTAAGTCATTTTTTGCAACATAAAAGGTCCTTGAAAGCCTTTCAAAAGAAGAACCTGAGTCTAAACATTTTTGCACAGCTGGATAACCTGGTTGTAGATGGGTCTAACACCTTCATACTGTGAATACATCCATAGTACTCGTTTGTTCATTCCTGAAAGGCCTGACCTTGGAAGGAGGGGTGGGATCACAGGAAAAAAAATAAAAAATCCTTAAGACTTTGATTGAAAGTAGAGAGCTGGGATTTGTTTAATCTGAAACAGATCCCTGTGTTCAAGATCTACATTTGGCACTTGTCTGGGTTGTCCTCTGAGGATCTGATCTAGAACAGCTTAGGCTGAGGACAGGGATCCTGATCTTCGTTAGAAGTACAGGACTAACTGATAAAAGTCAGTGCCTTTAAGTTTACAAAAATCCATCCAGAATTTAACTCTGAATTAGCTGGAGGTGGAGTGGGAATTGTAAGTGGAAGGACAGGACACTGACACACACCTGCTCATCCTCAAAACCTTTGCAGAGAGAAAACCATGAAGAAAACTGGCATAAAGAGTCAGCAAAACCCTGTAACAGCATCCTGTGCTTCACTAGCACTGCTGCTGTGGTACAGCCTCTCCTCCACCACCCACAAAGTCAATCTGTCTTTATTTCCCCCCTGCTACATCACACAGTAACAAAACAACACTTTGCACAATTCCAGCCCTCCAAAATGGACAAATGAGGCTCCTGCTGCTTTCGGTATCTCCTTCAGATCACACCCTTTTCCCTCCAGAGCCTGGATCAGCATGGACAGCCAGTCTGCAAGGATTGAACAGGGGCTGCTCCCAAATTTATTTGTTTGCTTCTAGAGCTCTGGATGGGCAGCAGAACATCTCTGTGCTTCACATTCAGCCCCCCCGGTGCCAAAGCCCCAGCACTTCCCAGCAGCAATGAATGCCACACGCATGACAGGGACACAGGCACTGGGCCCAAGTGCAGCAGTGGTTTTCATTAGCATTATCCTGGCACCAAAACCCACAAACTACAGCAAGAACAAAAGGCAATGTCAAAAGGAGAGTGCTGAGCGTATCAGAGCAAAAAATGAGACGGCACGATGGAGTCGCTGCTTCCTCTCAGCTGCATGATGTCCTGCCATGGAACAGGCAGGTTTGGGGCTCTTCCTGGAGCTGGACACTGGGGACACTGCTGTCACTAGAGACAGGTACACCCTTTCTACCTGCTCTCCCCTCCTTCTCTTTTCCTGTGGCACATCACAATCATTTCATTCAGTGTAGGTCTTCAAGTTGTTCAGCAACTGGTAAAGGAGTTGGTGGGTTCTGGTATGCAAGGGACTGCACAGCAGACATTTCTAAAGGAGTCACCTATCCTGGGGTTGCCCGTCACTGCTGGGAACAGGATCTCAGGAGTGAAGTTGCAGTAGATGTGCAGGCTCAGCCTGTTTCCAGGGCCTGCCCAAGAGCCAGACAGGACATCTCATTGACTCTGCCAAGGGAACAGCCTTTCCTCAAGTGCAAGAAAACCCTACCGCTTTCTAATATTTCCTGTGCTGGAGGAGGTGATTAGAAACAATAAACCACTCTAGACAAATCCATCTTCTTATTTGGCTTCGAGATCAACAATTTCTCTTTTCCCTTTTGGATTTGTCAGATCAGCCACTTGTGGCCAGTGAGGCAACTGAAGTTCAGGTGCCCATCAGCCAGCACTTGCACCAGGCCTGTGACAAGAATACTGCTGGTGCTCCAGGAAGATTCTTCTGGGGACAGTTGTACCCCACCAACATGTCTGTACCTCAAAAGCCAAGCCCTTTTCTCCAGGAACTGATCTACTCATGTGCCAAGGTCACTGTGAACATCAGGCTGTGTTGTGGAGAGGAGATCCCAAGATGAGCCATGTGAGACACAGTTCAACGACAACAAAGCCTTGGAAAACCCCTCTGCTTGGGCATTCAAAGCGTTAATCAGTCTGAAAAACAACCCCCAAAGCCTGTGTGTTAATTTGCTATTTAAATTGAAAACTTTTTATTCCATGTCTGCCATGTCTGGCACAAGGCTGGCCTGGGCGTTACTACAATAAAAAATAATTTGGAAAATAATCCTATTGTTCCAGTCACACCCATGGGAGTTTCATGTGTAGGGAAGTAGGAACATCAGAACTGAGATCTGTTGTGTGATCAGAGAGCTGAGTTTGCCCTTTAACACAGTCAGTTTTGATTCAAGGGTTTATTGGGAGGGAGATCAGAAACAGTGAGCTAAGGTAGGAGGATGCATCAAGAGCTTTAAGATTAATAAATTCTGACTTGCACAGCCTAAAACTCTCAAAACCCACCTTTAATACAGTGAACCAGCAACAGCCTTTACAAACATGTCCATGGATGGTTAGTTGATCACATCTCTCCCTTCCTTGGCTCCCTCTCAAACCAGTTAATCCCAGTGCCCATCTCAATGAAGGGAATTGCCCTAAAACACTTCCCAGGTGCCAAATCAGGAGCCCTTTCCAAGTGCTTCCTCTGCCCAGAGTAGGGGCCTCATTCAGAACTCCCTGTGACTGTAACACAGCTTGGAGGGGGTAGTTACAGGCACAGCAATCTGCTGTACCAGCAACCCCCTTTCCACCTTCCTCCAGACTCCCAACTCTTGCACTCTCCATCCAAAGCCATAAAAAAATATCACTACACAGCATTTATTGTGGATCAGCTCTTCTGCACACAGGAGTCCCAAACCTTTGCTAGTGAACACTGTGTTGCCTCATCAGGTTTTAAACTCACTCTTAAGCAGATTGTTTTAATCACACAGAACCCACTGCACTTCGATATCTGTCTGCAGACAGACTGTAAAGAGATACCTACAAACTTAAGTGCTCTACCTACCTATTTTCCATGTAAAAGGTTCTTCTGCTTTTAACACAGCTTCCTAAGCTTTCCCTGGGTTTGGAAGCCTTTGGAAGCAGTCTCCAAGGCTCATTTCTAGCCAAGAACAATTATTTGTATTCTCCTTTTAAACCTTACTGCAATGCAGTTTGTTCATTAGAAATTAGAAAAAAAAAAAAAAAAAAAGCTTAAAAAAAAAAGCCAGGCTTTCTCTTGTGAGCAGAAACACCAACACCTTCCCCTGTTATTAAAAAATTCTTGAGCAATCTAAGAAACCGCTTTAGTGCCTCGGTGCTTTGGAAGCCTCTCTTTGGAAGGGAGATGGTCTTGAGGGAGGAGATCTCCATGTCGGTATCCAGGTGGAAAATGGGTTTGATTTGGCCAAGTAATAACGGCTGAAAAAAAAACCAAAAACCACCCACCCACCCCTCCATAGGCTGTGCACGCACAGTAGATTCCTCAGGAATGATAACACCGCCTTGAAACATTCCCGAGTACGCACGTGGGAAAGAGGATGGGGAGAAGGCAGCACTGAGCAAGAGAGGGGACAGCAGGAGGTCTGAGATGCAGGCACGTGGTCAGACAAATTCCTGCCCCGTTCTGGGGGGAATTGTGCAGCAAACTCTGTTAGGCAGGGGTTTGGTTGCTGAAGTTTAAAAAGTTACCTGCCAATACAAAAGGGCAGAGCAACCAAACTGCTCCTCCACGGCAAAGGGGAAACTCCCCAGCAGCATTTTATCCACACACTCAGTGAGGGTGCAAACTGATGCACACAAGTGATCCACACTCCTGAAGCAAAGGCTTCACGGGCATCCCTCACTGCTCTGCTGGGAATGGGAATGTCTGCAGTTACTGGTGAGAGGAGTCTCAGTCTGTGAGCAAAGGACTGGTTGACACTACATACACCCACATCCCATTTTAAACACACACTACTTGCAAAAGCTTGGGGCAAATTCAAGGCAAAGCATTAAAGAGAGATGAGAGTTTTTTCTCCTCCTCTATTTACACAGAGTTTCTCAATCAGAGCATGGAGAGTGATACAAGTAGTGCAGAAGATAAAACTGACTAAAACAAGCAGTTATGACCTGAATTCTATTGATGGGTGACGATTACTCTGTGTTTCTGGTACCTTTTCCATAGTTTGGGAAGAACAGCTTACTGTTCTGATTTTTTGTTTTGTTTTTTTCCTTACTGCAGGCAAACCAACAAACCTGTGAATGACACAGGGCTGCTCAGTAACAGTCTGTGTTTGTTACTGCCCTAAGTATACTTACACAAACAGCCTCCACACACCACAGCTCCCAGCTGCTCAGGTCTTTTCCCCCCCTCACACACACATATGAGAGTTTTCCTGTTCACCTTTCAGCACAGCTTGGAGAAATTTTTACATGCAGTGTCCCAGCAAAGGATGGTGCCAAATTTAGCCACCCTGCAATCAAACCCAGCAACTGCCATTGCAACACAGAATAACAGAATGTTCCGAGTTGGAAGGGAACTGTCTGGATCGCGGTCTAACTCCCTGCCCTGCACAGGGCATCCCAACAATCCCAGCATGTGCCTGAGAGCATTGTCCAAATGCTCCTTGAACTCAGACAGGCTTGGGGCTGTGACCACTGCCCTGGGGAGCCTGTGCTCAGTCTGGAGTTCAGTGCCCAACCACCCTTTGGGGAAAAACCTTTTCCTGGTATCCAACCTAAACCTCATGGCTTGCTTAAGCCTTTTCTAAGGGAATCTACAGGGACATCCATCTGAACACAGCAGAGCTGAATGTCAAATTAAATGGCTGTGACAGGCTCATGTCACATCCTTCTTCCAGCAAAAGAGCCCTGGTGTGAATTTCTGTTGAAACCACTCTCATACACAACTCAAAAAGATTGGTTGAACCTCAAAGTATGGAGGGACAGAACAGCTATCAAACAGGTTCCAATTGCTGTCAGGATGACCATGGCAGCAGCCCTTGTTCACCTACTGAACTGTTACTGGCAACATTTCAGCCCAAAGTCCATGGGAAGTGTCCAGTTCCAGTCAAATGCTTGTGTGGGGTTTGGTGTTCATCTTAGTTGGGATTTTTTTTGGTTGATTAAAAACCCAAAACGAAATAAACAAACAAACCAAAAAAACCTGACAAAGAAACACCTCCGCTCACATCAGAGCTCACAGAGGTGCTCCACAAAGTGAGCCTCAACTCCACAGGGACCCTCAGATACCGATCCATAACCTAGACAGAAGATGTCTCTTGAATGCAGTTAGAGACTGGATTGGATTGTACTGGACAAGTTGTGATGATTCCTGTAGTTTCCACATTCCCCCTTTTCTCCCCTCTCTCTCCAGTCAGTGCAGAGACACAGCCTCACCCTAACCTTGCCAAAAGTTATCCAGTAACTTCTCCAAACGGCACCTGGGAGCTCAAAGTTTACTCTCAGCAAAGTTCTACAGTCATTTACAGAAGTTACTTTGAAAACCTTCTAGTTCAGACACCAATAACCACTTGGCAAGGCCTGACAGCCATAATTAGAGAGCTCGATTGTTTCAAAGGACATTACCCAAGAAAATGAGTACATTGCTGCAGTCCTTGCAATAAATTTCCACCGGCTTTGGTTGCAGAGGTCTTGCAAGGGTTTGAACAGACTTTTAATTACACTACCAGGCCTCAAGTATTTCTGTGGTGCTCGGCAAAACGAGATCCTATTATTTCTGCTTGCAATGCACACTCAGAGCTTATCCACAGGCCGGCAGCCTAAGAATTCCTACCACTTGGTAATCCAAAATTTTTGTATCATTTGTGATATACATTAGTGACTTCCAGTAACAGCTGCCTAAGAGACAGCATTTGGCTCAGTGCTGTATCCTGAAATACGCTGCAGAGACTGCAGTTTTTGCTGCAGGTTACGCTGATTTACAGCAGCGCTGAGCTGAGCACTGGAACATCCTACAGAGCCAATCTGCCTTTTTGCTCTCTGCTGTACTTCAGGTGGGAACACAAAGCTTGCAGCAGCATCCCAGCCCAGCCCTGCCCTTGATGTGACCAAACAGCACCAGCTTGGGAGCACTTGGCCACAGGCAGTCTCGCCCGTGCTGGTTTTAAAGGTCTGTCCCACATCCAGGCTCCCAAAAACCTTCACTGCCACTGGGGACAGGAAAACACCCCAGCCTGGGCCATCCCCCAGCCCTGCTCAGCTCCCTCTCTCACCTCTCAGCTTCCCTTCAAACTAAATCCTTCTCCCAAAGACTTTGCAGGCTCAGAGAGGTGCAGTAAACAGGGAGCACAACGACCTCTAAGTCTGTAAGAGTGGAAGTTTATACAAGTGCCAAGTATTATCATTCATAGATTTATTATAAACTTCTGCATATATTCATATACAATACTTTGGATTTTGCAGTTTTCCCTCCAAGATATAACCACACCCTCATGAAATACTCCCCAGAGCCTTCCTTTACATGAAGGGAAATATTACTATTCCCATTTTATTCAGGAGAAAGAAAAGAGAGAGAGAACTTGCAAGTCTCAGTTCCCAGACTTTGTGCTGCCCTGTAGAATATACATTGAGCATTTAAGGAAATAAGTCTTTTTCTTGGGAAAGAGTGGGGAAAACAAAGCCTTATGAATCAGCCAGCTAATAATTAAAAGCAACTAAATCCAGATCACTTTAAGCTGCACATGAGAATCTGAGCTCCTCAGATGCCGAATTCCTCTGCCGCCCAGAAAAGCCAGGGTCACTTGCCCAGCTGGTCACTATTGTTCTGTCCAATAAAGTTCTGGCAGGAATGCATGTTTAACAAAATACAGAGATTAGGCATAGCAAAGAATGCAGCTCCCCCCTCAGTGTTTAGGTTAGCAGGGTTTGCCATGTTGAAATACTGAAGCTTAAGCATATCAGATTTTCTCTGTCCTGCGCTGCCAGTGCCAGTGACAGACACAAGCTGACAGCTCAGTGCTCAGGAGCTCTGCCATTTTAGCTTTAAAGTTCATTAAAAGCAGTGTAAAAATTTCACCTCAAAGCTGAAATGGCCACTGATTAAATCAGTGTTTTCTTGGGGATGTAGAGACCCAAATGAGAAAACCTCCCATGCACCAGAAACTCTTGAAGGGCGATTTAAACCAAGTCAGAGACTGGAGGGACCAGACTGTAAAGCTTGCAACAAGGTAGCTCATCTTCCAGTGTCTTGGGATAGCCTGGATTTCCAAAAGGGAATCACCTGGATTCCCAGTGACTAAATACTGCATCATAATGGCAGTGACCTTCCTAACACCTGGCATATCCTGGTTCTGAACCGTCAAGAGCTCTTCAGTGCAATTCATGAGGGACACAAGACTGGAGTGATACAAAAATGTCATGAGAACAAGCCCTAGAGATGTTGTGAAACCTTCAGAGATCTTGCAGGAACACAGCTCTTACCAAGCCAGTGCCATGGCAAAGCAGCCCTGATACCTCAACCGGGCCAAGGATTTCTCAGCTCAGAAAAAGGATGGTATTAAATGGATATTTGAGACTCCTAAGTAGCTTTGCAATGGATATGGTCCTTGGAGAACTGAGTACAAGAAGATTATAAATAGCTGGGATATACCTGGAAGTTAACAGGCATATTAACAGTTATATTCAGAGATACCAAGGATTCCCAAGTTCCCCTGAGGGGGTACAGTAGCTCACACTGGGTGAAGTGGGGTTCATCTAAGCATCTAAGGCCCTGTTACCATGGCAGTCTCTCCTCTCTTTCTCCCTCCACAAAAAGCTGATAAATAATTTTCTGTCAGAGCCACACAGCAAACCTGGAAGAGGTACAGCTGAGTTACAGACCTGCTGACAGGCAGATCTAGGTGTTTTCTTCCAGGAGAGCCTTTTTTAGTTATCCTAGCACAGCAACAGAAACCTTATTTTAGCTGGCATCACTTTCACTGCCACTGAAAATGCAAACAACTCCAAGTTTGCACAAGGTACAGCGATGAGACAAAGCAGCCAGACAGCCCATAATGAGCAGGGTGGCAGAAAGCAGACAGGTTCTATGGAAGCACAAGATGGAATCAGGCAAGAAGAAAGCCAGGAAGCCAAGAAACCCGAGGCAGGAGCAAGAGAAGTGGCATCTGATGAGGAAAAAAAGTCTTTTTCTTTAGGGAAAACACAGGCAGAACCTCCCTTGGGTTGGAGCGTTAAATTCACGTCGGGAGAGCTGTCACCCATTGCTGCCTCCAATGAGGATTTGCAAAAGCTCCCTGTGCTCTGCTGTGTTTACAGCAATAATGAGAGCCCAGAGGAAGGGGTTAGGAACATCTGAGTTTAATAAGGGCTGAGCAGCACAGAGCAGAAAAGCAATGTCTGCCCTTCCGTTCGGGGCTACCACACCCCACCAGGCACGGCCGCACCGGGCCAATGGCAGCCCCGGCACGGAGACGTTATGTCATCCACCAGCCCATCTGCCCCCAGCCCTTTCCCAAGGAGAAGGAGTGTTCCCAACCAAGCTGAGAGCTCCCAGCACCACACTTCTGAACAACTAAATAAGCAAAGTCCTGTGGGGAAAAAGCAGATGTTGACTGACCCCAGGAACAAAACAAGCCGTGGACGAGAGGGGAAGTTTTTGTGCAGTGCCTTAACTGAGCAGTTCCATCTCACAGGGTCATCACAACAGGGCAAAAGGAGTATTTAGCTCATTTAGCACCTATACTGCTGCCTTTTCTTAGTCCTAAACAGCTCCAGTATGCACAGCATAAGGAGCATCCCATTTCCATTTCTCACACAGCACAGAAGACCAGGAACCTCAGTACTCAGCCCTGCACTGCAGCTGCTGTGCCTCCCTCCTCAGGGTCACCCCCAAAACTGTTCTCACATCAAACAGGTACCTTGGCCTACCCAGCCTTTATGGAGCACTCTTTCCCACATCCTTGGTCTTCTTATTCCATTGAGAAATGGAAAACAGGAAGCAAGAGTTTTGTCCATCTGGAAAGACAAACACAACTCCTCTTTAGAGCACACGTACACACACGAAAAAAACCACGGGGGGACACCCAGAAACCAAACTGAACCTGTTCTTAACTCTACAGACTCAGTACAACTTGGTTACACAAGCACATCCAGGGAATACTCCCCTGCCTCATGATTTCACTGCAGTGGCATTTCTGAGATGCTCTGAGCAAACACACGGCTGTATCCAGCGCAAACACTGTGGAGAACATCCCTTCCACCCAGTTCCTAGAGGCAGAAAAAGTGGAATTGATTAAAAAGACATCTGACCACGTAACCTGATGTCAAGATTGGACGTGAACTGGGCATTCCTATGTAGTGGTACCTCATGTTAGCTTAACAGTCTTGACAGATGGGTTGTTTGCTCAGCACAAAGGAAGGTGGCTGGATAAGGACAGCCTTACTCAGCTCTTGGAGGACAGACAGGAGACACCCAAACCACAGGGGTAAAGAAGAAAATCTCCCAGATACCTTCTCTTTTCAGTTCCAAGGAGCTTTCAAAATCAACTGCTATGTTTTTAAGTGGCAGATTCTGTTTTCCAGATAAACCACATTGATATGGAAGAGGAGACTGATCTGTTCCAAACATGAAACATTATGAAGTTGCCTTCAGCTTTTGTCTCAGTAGCATCCATTGTGTGGGCCTCTGGGGGAAAGTCATTTCCAGACAGATAGGAGAGGCTTTTTTCTTTGCCAGAACTATGATTTCCCAGCTTTGGAAGCTGAAAAGGAGTCTGAAACAGCTTCCTATTTGTTAGTCCTCAAAAAAGATTGAAGCAGTCAGGCCTAGCTAGACATTACAGGCAACACTTTCACCCATGCACAGTCTCCACTTCCACATCTGTTCAGTTCCAAGAGAAGGAAAACATTAAACTTATCAAATCCATTAAACTCTGTCCAAACTTGTCAAAGCATCTAAACCATGTTATTCCATGCAATAAATTTCACATCAACAAATCATTTCTTCCAAGAAAGGAACAAAACCCATAAGGAACAATATCACAGTTCCCACTCTTGTTTGTTTCTGCAGCATTAAGGACTAACTCGGATCAGCCCATCACTGTGCATAGTTGCACCAAGCAGGAGCTTTAGTATTATTCAACTATATAAAAAGCTGAAAAGTACAGGACAAGAACCCAATCAGTAGCATGACCCTTTTTTGACTTTTGCAGCCATGCTCCTCAACAGAATCTTTGTCATATCTAAGCTGGCACAGCCTAGCTGTGTGCTCAAAGCCTCAAAACAAACATTATGCCTGAGTGGAAGCAAGTTTAGGCACTGTCTAGATCTGCCTAATTAAAAGTGAGTCGAGAGCTTTGTGCATATTGCAGAAACACGGTCAGATGAATGGTGATATTACCCCAAAGGAGAGGCATCTGTGCTTTACAAACCAGTACCATTTCCAGACGTGCCAGAGGTCCAGTGCAGCAAAAAGCATGAGTGGCTGATCCACTCTCCTACTGCAGCAAACCTAAAGCACCCTATGCTTTCAGCCCATCATTATCTGAAAGTCATTCTTTATTTTTCCCCCTTTATCAAGACAACCCAATAAAACAAAGATGTGAATAGCTATTCTGATTCAAGTGTCACAGAACCACACCCCAAAGAAAAGCTGTGAAGTTTCTAACCTGCCTGTTTCAACCAGGATTGTAGGACACTGACAAGCTCAGCTTTGAGAAAATTAACAAATCAACAAACAAGGGTTATTGAAAGAGACACGTTTGTGAATTTATCCAAGGGGAGCACAAGTTCACTGCCACCCATTGTTTCACCTCTCTGCTCCCTTTTTCTTCCTAGAGCTGGTAAATGAAATCTACCTGAGAGGAAATGATTCACGCAAGCAGCTGGAAAGACAGGATGGTAGATTTCCTGAAGGAATATAATTTACTGCAGTAACTACAGTCACGTCTGGTATTTCAAAGCCATTCCAGTGTCACCAGGCCCTTGCACTGCCATTGGCTGCACTGCTAATTGCACTGTGAAGTTACAGCACTGAGCCACACGAGTCAGATGAAGATCATATGGCTGCAAAGTCCAGCAGACAAACACCAGATAGTTCCAGGGTTTGGTGATGAGCTCAAGACCTTCTGACCCCTTGGTTACCTGGGTCAGGCACTTCAAAGTGGAATTAGTGCAGAGGACTCAGCGTGACACAAATCCCAGTTTGTTTGCTTGACATCCTCAGATGTCATCCCCAGCAAACCAGAGACCCCAGGCAAGGAGCAGACTGTTGGGTGATGGAGGGAATGACTCAGAGAGCAAGATCCTCTCAGTAAAAAGAGAAAACCACATTTGGCCAATATGTGTAGTTTTATATTCCACACCCACTTAAGAGTCACAAGAGGTTCAGAATTTGGGGCTGAAATAAGGTTCAAGTCATCTTTCTCTGGTGAGGAGAGAATTAACAAGAATCCATCAGGAAAACTCCAGATACTTGTTCTGAAAGTGCTCTGGCAGACTGCTTAAGTTGGGATACTGATGTACAGATCACCTTTTAACATTAAGGACAAACTTCTATCACATAAAGAGACCCACAGTTACTTAAAAGTACTAAAAGCTCACTTGAGAGGCTGGAGGTTGTTACACTACAGGGCAATTGTGCTGGGGAGGAGCAATTCCAGCCCAGCATGTGCAGTTGTAGGACCAGGCACAACTCAGGTGGTTATCCTGAAAAGAACACACCTACCTACAACAGGTAGACATCCTGATCTCCAGAGCCACACGTTCAAGTGGCCTGTTAAGAAACTGGTGGCCTCAGGGAATAACTGACAACATATTTCAAGCATCAGCTAAAGATCTGAAAGCATCAACACTTCAGGATTCTTGGGGGGAAGCAAGACAAGATGTAGTACAGAAAAGGTGATGTTTAAATATCCAAGCAGCACACAGGGCATGTTTAATTGTTCCACAGAATCCATGGCAAAGTGATTTGCCCTCTGACATGGAGTAAACCATTGGAAGAGGAGGATCTGGAAGCCAGGTCTTGCTCTCCTGGGCTGGGCTGTGGTGCACAACAAGAAATGGATGAAGGTCACCTGGTCTCTGCCTCCAGCAATGAAAAGCTGCACTTACAGATTCCAGTGGATGATATTACTTTCCTCTCCATATCCATCCCCAAGAAACATCACTGCTGTAGCAAGCACTGGGAATTACTGTGACCAAAAGAAGTACTGATGTGTAGTTACCAGGATAATCTGGAGAAGGATGCCACGTACTGTGCTATTGTTTGTAACGTCATGGTTCTAATATTCATTCACAAGAAGAAATGTTTAGGCTGAGGTGTGTTTTGAAGGCCTATCACAGCTGGACTTTGCATCCATCCCAGATGACTTCTTTGATGCTACTGTAAAGCTCACTCTAAGAAAGAATTATTATCCTACATTTCTTTTGGGCTCATGTTTGGGGATTTTCTTTCAGCTCCCTCCACCTCAGATCCAAAGAGGTTTCCAGTCTAAGCCCTTCTCATGTCAGAAGTGTTTAACTGCCACACTTGAGCTCACAAGGGCCTGATGCATGACTAGTTAGAAAGTACAGGAAAATAGAATGAGAGAACACCAATTCCAAACACAGCTAACCCAGATGCAGGTGTTCTTTGAAGAACCAAGCTACTTCCAGCATGAGAATAAGCTTCCCTTAACTCAGTAAGCAGAGTTTCTCAAGTTTGGAGGAGGAGGATGGTTTCTGCTTGGCAAAAAGTCCCTCCATTCTTAAGCTTTGGGTAAGACTCACTTTCCATTCACCACCTCAACACAGCAGCAAGTTAGAAATGCATGTGCTAAATGGATTTCAAAGTGACCCCTGAGGCTATTGCAGTCTGTGCAATGCCAGCAGGCACTGCTGCCTGGATTGCAGTCTCTATTGCTTGCACAGCACAAGTTCCAAGCAATTCAAGCACACGCAAAGATGGACTGCAAGTGCCTTTGGTCTGATAATCAAGTTCTGTCGACTGAAGCAAACCAGAAGCTATATCAGCACAAAGGATCCCAGAAACTTCCCCCCTTGGAGAAATACAACTCTTACAACAAGTAATGTTCAAAATATTGACAGCAGATTCCCAAACAGCTCAATCATGTCTTCACCTGTTGATCGAGGCCAGGAAGAGACAACTGCAGGAACATGGTGTATATCAAGGAAACATCTCAACTGCAGAGCATCTCATCAGTATTTGCTGACACCTACCAGAACTTGGAGCTGCAGCAGCAACTTCCAGTGCTCTGGCTCTGATTGTTTTTGACTCAGGAAAAGTGCCAGAAGTCACTGGACAAAGTACTCACTGGGACAATTGAAGAAGGGAAGTGAGAATGGCTGTGTAGTGCCATGAACAGGAATCACCTTCCCACCATCTTGGCTCTTGCACAGCCTCTCCAGGGCAGAAGCCAGAAAACTGCGCTGTGATAGAGCTGCTCTTGCTTCACATAACAGAGGTGTTACCAAGATCCCATTTTAATGGCAAAAGGGACACTGAACAGTGTTAACAAGAGTCTGATTCAGTCCTTGAAAAAAGGCTTTACCCCCACATAGATCAGCATCAGAGTCAAGAGCACAAAGCCTCATTCCTATCGAGGACCATATTAAATCCAGAAAACTCCGGCTCTCCCAACCTGAAGCTGCACCCGGCAGGAGGTTCCCCCCAAAGGTCCAACATTGTGGCTGGGGAAAGTTTTCCCACACAGATTTTCCCATCAGAAAGTGAAGTTGCTAAGGCATTTGCCAACAACAAAACTCCACCACTGAGGGGGAAATTAAAACATACAAAGATTGCTTCAACGTGTGATATTTGACTGAGCACTTGAATTTTTCTTTCACAACATCCACCGGTGATTTTTACCTCTCTGCAATTTTTTTTTTTTTTAACTTCCCCCTCTGCTTTAAAGTCGAATAGGAGATTCTCACATGGCAGAGTTCCATTGAACTAAATAAATAAATAATATCTACCAGCTTTCCCAACATCATTGTTTAAATCAGCTTTATGTGGTTTTATACAACACTTTATAGACTTGGAGAGGGGCACGTTCCCCTGACAAAGCATCAGCTGTCCAAACCACTGAGGCATGGGAAAACTGTGTGAGTGTGAACTGGGGAAGGTCTTTGGTGAGCAGAGACACGGCCCACACTGCTGTAAGCGTGGTAGCTCTGAACAAAGATCTGCAGGCTAATAGATATGTAAGACAAATGACATGTGGTTCTCATTG
Organism: Empidonax traillii; assembly: GCF_003031625.1. NCBI lineage: Eukaryota > Metazoa > Chordata > Aves > Passeriformes > Tyrannidae > Empidonax > Empidonax traillii. The sequence goes on along the minus strand of NW_020955294.1, from coordinate 849,281 downwards.
CAGCTCATGCTTTGGGAAGGGGGTACCTTGGAACAGATCCAGCTGGGATAGGTTTATCCCATTACTCTCCTATAATTTTCTGCCGTTTCAAACCCTTTGACAGTTACTGTAGTTTAACATCACACCCCCTACAGCCTGAGGCCTCTCTGACAGCCCAGCGGACAAACCCACCCCCACCCGGGGGTGAAATCCGCACCAGATGCGAGAGCCGTGAGAGGCACAAGGCTGGTGCCCGCTCTGTACCTCTGACACGCCGATGGAAATCCGTATCCCAATTCCCAACCCAAAGAAGCGGGGCTAAAACAGAAGCCCTCCTCCTCAGCAGCACAACTCACACGGGCTAGGTATTAGCAAGAGGAGGAGGAAAAGAGGTAGAGACAGGATGGACAAGCCCTGAATATTAAATCCCAAGTCCTCATTTAGGAAAAAGGCAGAGGGGAGGGAAAAAAAAAAAAAAAAAAAAAAGTGAAATTCAAGAACAACTGGAATCAGGTTAAGCCACTCTCTTGCTTTATACAGTGCAGCTCATTCATCTGAACAGCTGTTTCACCTCTAGAGAAGTACCCAGAGAAAACAGAGGGGAGGGGGAGAAGCCTAAATTGTTTGCTCTACTGAAGCAGCAAGATACAGTAAATCAAAACTGATTTACATTAAGTTTATAAGAAATTGGGTTGGAGTGGGGGAAGAGGAAAAGAGTGGGAGGTTTGGTTTTAAACAGCTACTTGGAAGCTGCTGCTCTTGAATTGAGATCTGTAATTAAGGGCTTTCCTTTGTTGAACTGAACAAGTTTCTCCTCGCAGCCGAGGGCTATAACAGTTCCCTCTGCCGGCATCCCCAGTGTCCCGGCTCGGGAGGTTTTCCGGCTCTGGCTGCGCCGTACACAGGGAACACGCTGCCCTGCAGACCCAGCAAAGCCCCTTCCCCTCCCCGACGGGCTGGGGGCGGTAAGAGGAGAGAGTCTACGGGTGTCATTTCCCAAAGCTCAGCTCCTCGTTTGCCCAGCCGCCCCCCGTCCCTGAGAGGGACAGCGCTCGGGCAGGTAGGGAGCGTCCCGCATCCCAGGGAGGATGCGGGCAGCCCAGCCCGGCTCCCGGCGAGCCCCTGAGCCCTCGATGGGGACCGCTGCCCGTGCCGCTCCCCCGGAGCCGCCTCTCCGGGGAGGCGTTCCCGCTCTTACTCACCGGCGACTGGCGAAGCCGCTGCCCGGCGAGCTCGAGCTCTGCTCTGGGTAGTTGTGCTGCAGGGTTGATGCTGGGAATTGGTAGAGGAAGCCCGTGCCCAGCGCGCACCCGTGCAGGCAGCAGCACCAGGACAAGAAAAGGGCGAGCTGCATTTTTGCAAGGACGGGCTTTTCCTACCGCCTCCCCTTTCTCCTCTTCGACGGCGCGGCAGGCGCGGGGCCGCACCGCGCTCCCCCGGCCGGGGTCACGGCGGGATCCCACGGCACGGAGGTGCCCCCGGGAGCGGGGACCACGGGGCAGCGGTGCCCGGGACACGGGGATGGCTGCTCCGGCTCCCGAAGGGAAGCGCGGTCCCTCGGCAAGCCGAGCCCCGGCGGCTGCTGCCCGCGCAGGGGGTCCGGGGCCAGCGCGGCTCGATGCGCCCAGGGCGCTCACTCAGCCCCGGATGCCTTTTCAAATTTGGCGAGGTTGGTCCGACTCCGTCAAAGGGGGCGTGGGGCTTCGGCGTTAACCCTTGCCAGGCCTCGCGGCAGACCCCGCTGCGAAGGGGTCCGGAGGTGCGGGAGCCCGAGCCCTCCGAGCCCGGGCCGGGGGACGCTGAGCCGCGGCCCCGCTGGGCACGGAACGCCCGGGGCTGCGCGGGCCCCCGGGGCAGAGCTGGCACGAGTAACCACCCCCAACCGACAGCCAGGTCGAGGGGAATCCACTGCCCAAAAGCCTGTGCCTGCTGCCATTTCCACACTGCAGAAGTTACACAGATAAAGGAGAAAATAAATATTTTTTAAGATGCTTCACTCATAAGGTAACCAGTGAGAAAGTGATCTCTGCTTCAGTATGTGCATCCTGCACATTCTGGTACCACACGGGGACAGGGCTCAGTGGTGGATGAGATGGTGTGAGGTTGGCTGTTGCACTCAACATCTTTTCCAACCTGTGTGATTCTATGATTCACACACAAAGGATGTGGGTGTTTCACAAAGGCAGTACCCTAAAAAGGAAGATAGCAGCAAAGCTCCCTCTCTGTACAGCAGCCGAGCCTGTGTTTAAAACCTTTGTTCATCCCCCATTTGGCTACAGTGTCACAGACCCCATTTGTTGGCTTTTCAGTGTTCCCTTCCCAGGTCAAGAGGAACCTGTGCTGCTGCAGCTCCTGAATGGGCAAGTGACTCATCTGAGCCAAACTCCTCTGAGGGACTTAATTTTTATGGTGGCACAACTGTCTGTGTTTTTTCCCTCAGATCCTGCAAGCTCACAACACCCCCTCTGCACCTTCACTATGCAACCATCCAAAGACAGCCCTGACTGTACCACTATAACACATCTTTTGCTTTCATCCTGGAGGCCCAGAGCCTCTCCATGGAGCTCAGCAAGGGCAGAGACTTCTCCTCAAGGGCAACACAATTCCTACAAGATGCCACAGCTGAAAAATATTACCCACAAAATGCGGGGAAAAGCCACCATCTTGTATCTGGCATTTGTTCTCCACCCGCAGGTGAGCACCTACCCCTTCCCCCACAGTGCCCACCTCCAGAGCCTGCACTGGAGATGAATAGCCCCTGGCTGGAGCCTGCAACCAGACAAGTTTAGACTGCAAATGAGGCACCAGGTTTTTCAACAGCCGCTGTCATTAATCACTGGAGCAAATCCCACAAGGAGGCAGAGGTACAATCTGCACTGCAGCTCAGCTCGGCCTCCCCGGGGGTGCCCCACAACTGCCCCCGGGGGTGCCACACCCAGAGCTGGAGCAGGCGAAGGACCAGCACTCTGAGCTCAAAGAGAGCTCTAAAGGTCTGTCCAGGAACTCCAAGCCCACTCAGAAACAGACACTATTTATTTACAGAAGGCCCTCAGTGCCTGAAGCTGGGATATAACAGGACCTTCTGGTTCCCAGCCGTGGCTCAGAGCAGTCTGAGCACCATTCCATTTAGTCTCCAATCACCCTCAGCAAGGGGAACGTTTTCCCTGCCTTTCTCCCCACAAGAAAACACAAAGCTCCCAGCAACTCACCCTAGGATGTTCAGCCTCTCAGTCATTCCGGCCCAATTCAGTCCTGAGGAAACCTCTGCTCAGCCTGGCAGAGTAATAAAAGAAAGCACCCACTCTCTGCTCTCCCCTCTCAGTGGGACTACAAACCCACACCAAATTCACCTGTCTCTGGGGGAAGCAGTCAGGAACTGGAGCATGCACTAAGCACAAAGCAGTTTTTGAAGGCTCCCCTCCCCTTTAATCTGGGTACTCATCCTCAGCTGTGTGTGCTCAGCCCAAGTGGGTTCAGCTGGGCATCCAAGCCCTGGCAGTTTGTTGCAGCTGAGTGCTGAGGGCTGGGATCAAGCCTTTTGTCCCAAACACACGAAGTTCCCTCTCCTGACAAGCTGGGATAGATCATTTATCAATATTTAACGACACTGAACAGCACCAGCAGCTTTCTGACCCATTCTCCTGGCTTGGGTTACCCCCTTCAGAAGCTCTTCGTAGTCTTTAAGCCTTAACTTCCCAAGAGCATTTTATTTTCGGCTGCATGCAAAATTTGCTGCTTCAGCCTTCGCTGATTTTGCAAGACCCTGGGAGATATTAAACACAGGTGATTAGACAAGACATGATTCTGGCAAATTATTAGAGACATCTGTAGGAAGCTAATGGTCCTCCTATTTCACAAACTGAGAGACTGGAGACCAGAGGTCAAATGACTTTGCTCAAGACTGCAAAGAGCTAAAGGCAGAGCCAGAAATAGAGCTCAGATCTCCAGACTCCCATTCCTTCTGCCCTGTCCCTAATGCACTCCTGCTTCTACTCTGTATGGCTGATTTGAAATGAAAATGAAGAATTGACTTCCAAGCTGTTTTTGGAAAGAGAGAAGAAAGGGTGATATTGTCTACTGTAAGGGGAGAATTAAAGATGACATTTCATTTTAGTCCTTTGGATATGTGTAATATAATCAAACACAATAGCAGTAATAAATGAATATTTTTTCTCCCCACGGTGCTTACGAGTGCAACATATTCTAACAATTTCTCAAAACTATGTTGATAAATTGGAAACACAGTGATGGAGGTAACAAAGACAGCCAACAAAAACATAATCCATTCAATTTATCAGAGGGACTGGTTTTGAGAAGAGAACCCTTGAAATCTGAACAGTCCTATTCTAACAAACCAGACGTAATATATTTCAAACTCTAAAAGCTGCACTTTGTGCCTGAGCAAAAGTTAGAATTCAGCTGAAAAAAAAAGAGCCAGAATGTTATTAGAATCACAGCAAACAAACTTTGAAAGGCCTACCCCTTGGGTTTTGTGAGTGCACCTTTCATGCAGATACTAAGAAGAAACTAAAGGAAACCCAGCTTTGGTCTAGTTGATAAAACCTTGTGGAGCTTTAGAATTATGAAGTGTCCTTTTGAAGTTAGAGTAAAGTCATTGATAAGATCTTCTAAACCCAAAAATCATTTAGATAAACCCCCTTCTAGCTTCTCACAATGCCTAGATTATTTTCTTGTGATATACAAAGCACTCAAGGAACCTGGGGAAACTGAAGGAGATGGATGAGAGGTTAGTAACAGTGAGAGTTCAAGACCTCTATTATAAATTAAATTATAAATTACTAAGGTTATTGTAACAGGTCTGTTACTGAGAAGTCAAACCAAACCTGAGGCAAACTAAAAATCTGAGGAGACTGCGGTGGTTTTTCTTTTAAGCTAGGAGAGAATAGTGTGTGGACATTTCTTGAATTTGATCAGGAATAAATCAATCACAGCTGAACTTAAAATGGAATAGAATTGAGAAAAGTCACACTTACACCAGCAGTTCAGCCTACAGTAAACCTGATGGATGGTGTTATTGTGTGAGGCACAAGAAATGATCCAGAAGTCATGACTTTGGCAAAATTCATTGACCATAGATGATAATGTTGTCTGAGTGAAGCACTTGTGTGGGTATTATAAAGCAATACAGGGGATAAAATAACTCAGATTGAAGCATAATTCAGCAGATGAAAAATGTGATGACTCAAGAGATCAGCAAGACAATGACTGTGTCCGGTGGAATTACACATACTCTGAGCATTATCGTGCCCTGGGAAAAATGATTTATGTCACCTTTGATGTCAGGCACCGATCTGCACAAGCACAGGGAGTTTGTGGGCACACCCTTGATCCATCAGATCACCAAGAATGCAAGAAAGCAGGGCTGCACTCAGGTGTGATAAAGCCAAGGCAGAAATAGCACCACGACTGTTGCACTCAAACCTGCCAGAGGAGAAGCACATTCAGAAGTAGCTAGGAAGGACTGGAAGAGTTCCCTAATCCCTCTCCCTTCTCCCTGCTAGAAGGCAGGATCTGTTATACACAGATTATTGTTGGCACACATTTTTCTGCCTCGTTCTGAAAAACCTGAAGGCAGAAACTCCCCGTGGTCATTTGAAAACATATTTCAATATTTTGTGCTCTGTCCTGGTAGTTTTTCTTAACATCCAATCTCAGTCTGGTTTATTGCAATTTAAGCTCTTAATGGCTTACTTTTTTCATTATGGATATAGAAAACTATTCCTCCTCTCTGTTAACAGACTTTTAATTCCTCGACGTACTTTTAAAAATGTTTTCACACATCTCATTTCCTTCTAGAAGCAAAACAATGGCAGCTTCTTCAGATTTTCCCTGTGGATCACGTTAGATAGTTCTGATCTGTTTTAGTATTCTCCTTTGGACCTTCCAGCTGGTCTACATCTTTCTTATAGTACCCATGACCTCTATTTCTGTGGAATACCACTGCCCTGCTGAGGATTTGCCTTTTTGACATCTGTTCATCATTGTTAATCCACGTTTAGTTTGGGATTCTCTACCTTTTCTGCAGAACTGCTGGCCTGACATTCCCTCCCCCTGCACTTGCTAGTTAAAAGTTATTCCTGCCAAAGCACAGTGCCCTGCAGTTGTCCTTAATGAGTTTCATCTTATTTTATTCAGATTATATCACCAATTTGTCAAGATCACTTGAAATTTTAATCCTGCCTTCCAGAACTCTTGCATTCGGTTCCAGCTTTGCCTCATCTACAGATTTAATAAGCCTGCTCCCTCTTCCTTCACTGAGGTCACTAAAGAAAACATTTGGGAGGTCTGTCTCCAGGTCTGTATCCTTGAACCTTGTTCCTGTTCATTAACTGCTCTTTAAACATTATTCAGTCACTGAGGGCTGCCTGCTTGCTTGATGCTGTACAGGACATAAACACTGAACTCAGAAATCCTCCAGACCACAGACAACCTTGAGCTTCTGTGACAAAATGAAGCACTTGGTAACACGCAGGGAGAGCAGCTACCAGAGACTAGGCTGCAATTTTTATTGGAGTCACTGCCTGCAGGATATCCACACTCAGTGAAATCCCAATGCTTAGCTGATTTGGAAACCTGTCCTGAGCTATGGACTCTCTGAATCTCAGAGATGAAGGACTTCCATGACCAAAGAATGGCTCAGTTTTTGGACTCTGGCTCCAGAATCCTCATCCTTCTCTCAATTCCCCCATGGCCCTGGGTTGCCTGACTTGAGGAACCCAACATGAGTGGGAGTCTCCGTTCCCTCTGTTGTGCAAGCCACATAAGAGGGACTGGGCTCACCCCCCTCCCTGACAGAATACTCAAGTAAAGCCACACAAACCAGATAAGAAAGGAGTTATGGAAATAAGCATCATCCCAGCTCCTGCACACCTGCCTTGTGGAACTAAGGAGAAGAACTAGGGGGGGAGGTGAGGAGGCCAGAGTCCCTTTCATCCACACAGCAAATCTGAATGTTCCATCCATATTTTTACAGCTTTTATTGTTGGGTTTTGTTTTGGTTTTTTTTCAAATCTCCCAGGAACTCTCTCCATGGGCCATGACAATGAGGCCTAACCACAAGAGTCTGCTTTTCTCAGCTGGATTTCACAGGGCCTTGGTCCTTCAGAATTTGTGGGCTGCACCCTGAAAATCACTGCACTTGGTCCCATTGCACAAAGACCTCCAAGGCAGGATCTTGCCTAGCTGAGAGCTGTAATTACCACCAGTATTTTCACCTTAGTTCAGGTGGATTAGCAGAAGCCATCTGCTTTTCCCCTCTTTTCTCCTCCCCCTTGTTCCACAGTGTCCTTACCTGCCAGCCCTGTCTGCACACTGCAAACCTGCCAGTCAGTGCCTCCCTGCACCATCCGTGCCTTGCCCGTGCTGGATCTCACCACACAGGCTGCAGGTGTTTCCCAAAGCCCGGCTTTCACCATCCCTCTGTGTCACTGGTCAACAGCCACAATCCAACTGTCACACCTGTACTGTCCTTACAGTTCTATCTCACCTTATTCTGCTCTAAAGCACTGCACATCCACATTCACAGGCCCCCTCTGACAGCTGACATTACATATTTCTTGGAGCATTCACATGAGCCTCTCCCTTCTCTGTCTTCATTCTTTTCTCAAGATCCTATTTTCCAAATTAAGTCTCTTTGTTTTCACAGACTTTGTCTGTTTCAATGTGATTAATCCCCTTCATTATTTTAAAATCATTTAAAATCACCGCAAGATCTCTTTTTAAACAAGATAATACCAAAGCTCTTCAGTCTTACTGTACAACTCAGAGCTAAAAGGCACAGTATTATTGTCATTTTCTCTGCCTTATCCCTTAATCACGTCCTCCTTAGGTGGAGTGAGCAGTACTGAAAAGAACACTCTCAACAACAACTCACCAGTGGTTTAGGTAATAACAATAACACCTTTTTGATATATACCCTGTTCTTACCATAATGCAACCCAACATCCTGTTCAGTTGTTGGGGTCTTTTTTCTACAGCTGTGTGCTAGGCTGAGAGTTCTGGGGGTTATTCAAAGCGAATATTCTCCAGATTTATCAATTTATGAACATTTTGCTCTCTCCATTCTAAGGGGAGCAATCATGTAAGCAAACCCCAACGCTGTTCAGTGGCCCTGTCTTGCTCTTTAGCTGGCTCTCCACCTAATCTCCTCTCCTGAACCTTGCAGATTCCTCCATGGAAGCAATAAAAAGGCAGCTAAGGTGCTAAATACGAAAGAATCATTGCAGGCATTAAAGGCTAAAGTCACTGCAAGGCAACAGGTTCCAAGAATTTCTTGGCTAAGCACATGTGCACTAATGCTAGCTTAGGTGTTCACAGTACACTCCATTGTCAGCAATGGATTCCACACCTCATGGATTTCCAAAATCCACCCCTCTCCCAGGCCTCGCTTCCATTTCTGAATGACCCAAACTGGAGCTACTAAGCTGTACTTTCCAAATGTCCAGCTCCACACACAGAACACGGCTCTCTCTTCCACCACAAGAAATGCTCTTCATCTCCCTCCGATTTCTCTCCTGCCCGAGGGAGATCAATCTCTCCTCAGATGCAAAAGCAATCCCCAAATAATCCTCTGGGATTACACTGGCTCACAGCCTCTCATGCCACAGGGTCTCAGCAAGGAGGATACATGGGCTGTCAGTCTACACCCAGAAAGGATCTGGTTGAACTCCCTGACCCACCAGAGCCATCAGGAAATCTCTCAGTGCCTTCCTTTGTAACCCAGGGTTTGGTGTTCTGTTCCATATCGTGGCTATTGTAAGGATAATAGAAATGGAATAAAAATGACACGGTATAAATAGTAACAATAATGAAACGAGAGAAGAAAAAAAACAAAAGAAGCAAGATGAGATGTAATCTAAAGAGAGATATAAATTGTTCTTTGGCAGAAAGGAAATTATAAAGTCTGCAAGATACTATGAAATGTTTAAACTGATTGTTGCCCAAAAAAAAAGGAAATAAAAGCTTTTGACCAGACTAAGGAGATTTTTGGTATGTGATGGAATGGTAGGACAAGACTATCAGCCTTGCTGTGTGCCTGGAAAAAAGTGGCTCAGAGGAAAACATTTTTTGGCTCAGTTCAGAGTGTTTAACTCTCAGATTGTTGTGAGGAACCCGGTGCAGTGCCCCAACTGCAGGGTGATGCCCTGTTCTGCATTGGAAACAGGTGTTCAGCTGGCTGTGTTCTAGCAGAGCACAGGAGATTTGTCCCAGATTTTCTGGACAAGATCTCTGGGTAATACTTGCCTTTTTTTTTTTTTCCCAGATGTTTCAATAAAATTAGATAATCATTTTCCATGTTCTGGGCCTTCCCTGAACTGACTGACAATTGATTTACAGAGCTGGGCTGTAGGATGGGCAGAGAGGGGGCCTGGCCAGTGGACAGGGAAGGTGAGTGCACTTTGGATAAAGCAGTGCTGCAATTCTGGAGCAACCCTGGGAACAAACACAGCTTGTTACATTTCCCTGGGATGCTGCAGCCACGGCTGTGACCTGCTGAGGTCTGGGGAGGAGGAGAACAAACAGCCTGGGGAACCCAGCCATTCATTTCCTTCGTTTTGAAGCTGTGTCAGGTAAAGAGCTACATTAGCTAAAACTCTCCACTGTGTTTATTCATTTGAAATGGCTTTGAGATACAGTTTGTCTGAAAGATCCTCTACAATCAATCTCCATTTTTCTGTATATACTTGCAGAAGATAACAACTTCATTAAAATATGGTGTGCTATTAACTGCAGTAAATACATAGCCTGAAACCTTAAAATGTAATGCAATTAAATAAGAAATATGAACCTAAGGAGGTTAAGTGCAATCAACCACTGACATACACATTTGATTTGAATTAAAAAACACACACAGAGGGAAATAAAGGGCCTCCATCCATACTTGGATAACAGGAAATCCCCTGGACATAAAAATGGTGAATTTAAGAATGGAGAATATAAAGGTCTAGTTCAAATTAAAGATTTTATGACTGAGGACTCCATTAAATCTTTGAACACTTACAGTAAAGAGTTTGGAATGCTTCCAGTCCAATTCTTTATGTTCTCACAAGTGACAGATTATACTCCTGAACTTCTATGGCAAAAGAAAGAAAGAGTGATTGTATTAATCCATCTAAATCTGCAGCTTGCTAATTAAGCTGAAAACTATAACAATCTGTGCTTAGGTGAAGCATAGTATTTTTATAACCCAGCTCAAGGCAGCATCACTAGCCAAGCCAAGAGCAGAAGATTTAAGCTCTCAAATTATTGAAGAACAATAAAATAACGAACCACTTAATGCTACACGATCAAAAAATCTGTATTAAATATGAACTCTTTTATAGTACCCAGCCCACTTCCCTTTTTATGTTTCCAAGACATTCCTCCTGGTGTTTAAAACACACACAGCACAACATGTTGCTTCAAACCCCACCTGCAGAAGTGGAAGGAGGTTCAGTTGCAGCAGGTCCCATCCGGAGTCCCAGTCTCATACACGGGGATTTGGGTGGATTTGTCAGCCCAAAGACACTAAGGAGGGAATTTCAAATGAGGAGTTTGCAAGTCAGCCAAGCACTGGAAACTAATATACTACTTTTACCGGGCTTTAAAGGGAATTGAGGCAAAATTATCAGGCCTACAGATTTTTAAGTTGAGGGTGTAGAGTTAAGAATTCATCGCTGTATCCAGGTAGCAAAGCAAAAGAGGATTTTATTCCAGGCTTCTCAAAACATACTAATTACTGGTATAAATCTGTTGTCTCTAGTGGCATATCGCCAAGAGGTAATTGAGCCTTAAATGAAAATGAATGGGAGCCATCTGAAAAGCCAGAGCTGCCTTGACCCAGGATGTTCACAGAAACAGAATGCCTGGAAGGATCGGGGGGTTAAAGAACTCCCGTGTTTGGCCACAAACTCCAAAGTAACACATGAGTCAAACCAGAGAATGAAAAGGAGAGAAAACAAAATCTCCCTGTCAGTAGGCTCTCCTCTCTCTAGGGCACGTGGCAGTCCCTCTAAAGACACCACACACTTCTTTGCTTTCTTTCTCTGAAGTCAGTGAGGGTCTGGCCTTGAGTGACTAACTGGATCAGACAACATTAGTAACTCTCTGCAGCCCCACGGGGGTGGCAGACACCACAGCTGCCAGGGAGAAACAAAGCTCACTTTGAAATCTTACATTCCAAACAAAAAGCACACAGGTCCAATAGAAAAGGTTCCAAGAGCCCTTGTGAATCACCAGTAACAATTATTCTTTGATTGTCTTGTTTTGGTACTTTCAGGTCTACCATGTCTGATGTAATTTTTACCAAACACAGAGGAAGGGTTTTTGCCCAGCCCAACAAGGCTGCCACACTCTCTCTTCTGAGAGTAAAGGGTACCTAACACATACCAGCACAATATTCCTCATTTCTCACCCTCAGGCTCTTGGACTGCTCTCACAAGCAGGTATCAAGAACACCAGCTCAGGAGGTCTGACTAATGCTATGACCATATGCACACATAATTTAATGGACATCTGCACAGCAGACAACAGAAATGGTCCCATCCTTGTCCCACTTGGCCATGGCCCCACTGGTCCTTGTTACCTTCTTCCTGTTGGCACTGGGGTTTGGGGTTGTTGTGCAGTAAAGGGGGTCATGGGGCCGATTCTTTTCTTTTCTTTTCTTTTTCCATCTAAACAGGCAATTGAGAGGAAGCCAGATGGAAAGCTGGGGATGTGAAAGGAGGGAAATGCTACTCTTGGAGTTGGTGGCGATGCAGTTAGTCCTGGGTAAAAGAGCAAGTGTCCACAGTGCAAATTAAGAGCCCAGGCTCTGTCAACAGGCAGTGAAAACCCTCCTAATGAGTAGTTCAGAATACCTAAACCAGAAGCCTAAAATTAAACAGCATGAATGTGACAAGCCCACAGTGTCTCAGTTCTGTAACTCCCACAAAGAGCTGAGGTTCTATTTACAAATGCAAATGATCTGGGCTTTAGCAGAAATACTTTTGCTTAATGTCTTTTTTCCATGGAAAAATTGAACCTTTCCCCTGTGAGGGGGAATGAAGACCCTCCAAAGGGCTTTCCTGCTAACACAATAAACATCTGTGGGTTCTTTCCTCCCTAATGCTGTTTTTCCAGGGGTCCCTCTCTGATGAATTAGCAGTCCCAGTAGATCGTGGCAAACAATCCCACATACCACATCTTAGGAAATGGTACTTCTTGGAACTGATTGGTTTGGTCTGCCTTAACACAGGCAAGTTAACACCACATTATCAAATGCACTGAGGTCACCAACCTCCACCAGATGATCTGCTTGATCCTTTTCAGACCAAAAAAAAAAAAAAAAAAGAAAAGAAAAAGAAAAGGTAAAAGAAAAAAGCTTGGATTCCTGACAGAAATCTGAGTGCTCCAAGCTGGAAGCAGTAGGCTCGGTCACTCACAGCCCACCCACCTACAGATCAAGATGGACTGGAACAACCTCCTCCATAAGCCAGAAAAGTGAAGGGGGTTGGGGGGTGGGAGGAAGAGTTTCATATTTCATCTACCACTTTTAATAGAAAACAGAACGTGGTGGGGGATTGAAAGGAAAATGGTAAATCCCTGGAGATCCCGAGTGTTGGCCTTGCAAGTCAAAACTGTCAATCACACCGTGTGCCCTCCAACTCCACTTTGTGGAGGGGAGGAAGGAAAGGAGGAAGGGACTGGCACGTTCAGCCACTAGGTGTTACTGTTGCTCCACGGACTATGATCAGAGCAGCCGCTTTGGAATAAGCAAAACATCCATCACAGACATCATCTTCAGCCGGACCCCAAGATTTAAACCACAGGAGCGAAATGCTACTTCTGGATTTGCATCTTGTGACTCACAGGTTGTGGTGTCTGTTCTTGGGGTGCTCATGGAGGCAGAGTTTTGCCTTTATGTCACTGCAGAAATGGAGCAAGTCAAATTCATCCCTTGGGAACTTCCACTGACTTTGATGAAGGTTCCTTGGGAGGATGGGGCTGCTTAAGTTGTCACTGAGTTTGTGGCCGCTGGTCAGGAGAACACGTTGGGCACTAGGCTGTCTGCCTGAGCTGTCTGCCCCCCTGCTCCTCTGTGCCTGGCCATGGCCAGAACTCACACTTAGAGACATTTGAATGAATCTGGATCTGCTGTCAGCTGGTGGGCTGCTCAAACAAGTCATTTAACCTTCCTCTGCTTTGTTTCTCCGTCTATAAAATGGAAATAAAGATCCTCATCTCCTCTGGGAAGGACTCTGAGGCCACAGATCGATCAGAGTTGTAGTCTTTGACAATGTGTTGGCATGAACCAAGCAACAAGGTTTTACATGAGCTTTTTCTATTGATTTCAGAATAGGTTTCCTGAGAGAGACTGAACTGAGTGTTACCCTACAGACTCCTGACAAAGAGCAGGGCTCCACTGCACCCCTGTCACAGCAACTTAATGTCCTGTTTCCATTTTCTCCTTTTTCATAGCTCTCCCAAAACTTTTTTTCCAGAGAGCTGCCACACTTCATCCAAACCATCATTTACTTAATCAACTGCACTTTGAGCCCTGGAGACAAATCCCTGCCCTGAGCTTCTGAAGCAACAAGCCTTGAGATGGCAATATTTATTTTCTCCTTAATTTTTAATAACGGGCTACAATGAAGAAAAATAGGTGTTCCTTCCTTTCAATTCTTCCATCCTAGGCCTTGCCCCCAGATAAACCAGTATAAACAAATGGAGGATGTAGTGCAGGGCCCTGCCTGCACCCACTGAAGAGCTGTTTCTGCACACACACTATAAATGTCCTGCAACAAAACAGCAACCAGGCAGAGCCTCCCCTCTCATGGCGAGCTGTGCCATGTGGTTGTACTTCTAACCAAGGCAGCATTTTCACACACAACTTCAGTGCTCCAGGGTATGTTTTTTTTCCCCAAAGTTTGGAAACATTGTTACAGGACATTAAACAAAGTACTAGCACTGAGCCACAAAAACCTTATGAAAGATGGGGAGGGAGGGTTTTGAGTCGTTTTCATAGGAAAAATTTTATATGCCACATTAAATGAAATACAACACAAAATGGTGTTTTCTGAAAGGCTGAATGGTTTGCAAGTGCTCAAGTATTATCTGAAAGGTGACTGACATGTTTTACTGCTGCTTCCAGTAAAACCTGCAGACCTCTGACTTGGAGGCAAAGTCCTCTGACCTGCAGTTCAGGCAAAAATCACATGCCCTGGTACAGCAATTGCTGTATCTCATCACTCGAGTTCTCACTGGCATTTCTAGAGTGAAGAACACTTTTGTTAAAATATTATTGATACCTTTGCAGTTGCTTTTGGCTTTTGAAGGAAGAAGGAGGATCTGTCCACAGAGAATCACCTGGAGATGATAATTTTTGTTTGCTACCAAAACATTAGGGTGGAAAACCAGCCAGCTAATAAATGCAAGACCTAAAGACATTCCCAGCATTGTCTGGAAGTAGTTCACTTGCTGCTGGAGTTTTCTCACTGTTGTAGTCTGACAAAGAGTTTTAAATAAGTGAAGCAAAATGATTCACACACATGTGCTCTCAGCAAACAATACACCAGTAACTAACATAACTTCACCCATATGCCTAAGGCAGACCTTGATAATATCAAATGTACTTGACTTAGGTGCCTTTGAAAATGTCACCCTAAGTGCCTTGAAAGCTTAATTCCCACTTTCTAAAGTGACTTCAAGCCCTAAATCACATGGATAAATCCCAAAATTGCAGCCTTAGTTAGCTGTGCTCTCCTTACTCTTCAGTGGCTAATATAAACACACAAAGACCCTATCTGACACTTCATCTAAAAATTAATCCTAATTGCTTTCTGGGCAGCTGCACAAACAGCCAGTTTTACCCAGTTTCAGTTACCCCTTAGTCTTTTTTTCCTCTCTTCTATGCTGATAGTTCCACAATAGTTCCCTTTTTAACACATTTCTCTTCAAGTGCTAAGGGCAGCTCATACCACGTGCCAGCTGATGGGAGAGGCTGTCCTGGTTCTTCTCTCTGGGCCACCCTTCCTATCTTTCTTTTGGAAGTTGTGGGTCTCAAATGTAGAAAGCAACAGAGCTGCAGAAAGGACAACTGTGAGTTGTCCCAGTTCATTGTGAACTCGGTCCTCTATCACACGTGGATCTTCACAAGCAGAAAACACACTTCAGTGTGCTACAGAAGAATCTAATTCAGTGCTAGTTGCAACTAGTGTTTTTTCATTGTCTTTGTCCCACCAACCTGAAAACAGAGGGTTTTATGAAGTTTAAAATGCTGTGTGAATGGTGAGGTACCACTGCCACACTGAACCACCCTAAACTATCCCAATGTAAGGAGTGAAACAACAAATGAGTCTCCAGTATAATCGAGAAGACTGTACCCCCTCAGTGAGAGCAGGGCAATTCTGGTTCACATTTATTAGCAGTACTAATAATAAACATTTACATTGTGGTAGTGCCTAGAGGCCCTATTTGAAAGCTTGGCTAAAAGTGCTATTGTACCTGGGCACTAAACAGCTCTGAAGCGGCACATCTGTCTGCCAGATGTTTTATTTGCTTAGAAGCTGCAATTTAATAAAGCCTCTTGCTTCCCCTAACGAGCCTTAATAAGAATCTTCAAGAGCTTGGCTTCGCTGTCCTTTCAAGGAGAATCTGCAGGTAAAATTGCAATGAAACAAGGCAAGGATATGGGACGAGTGAGGGACACCAGGGCAGTGCAGGAGCACCGAGTGAGTTTTAAGCGTGTTTAGTATATGGCTCTTGCTTTCCGGGGGCCAGAGGGACCCAGGGGACACTTCTCCCCAAAACAGTGCAGGCAGAAGGATTCGCTGCCACACAACGGACACAAAAGCTGGGGGTCCCCTCAGGACTCGCTGCTTCGGATTTACAGGCGCCACAAACCCACTACGGGCACCCAGCAGGTTGGGCTTGGTGGTCCCTTTTGCATCTTTCCTTGAGTTTCGGACCCGGAAAGCTTGCACGGGAATCGTGGGGGTTCCCATGGCTCAAAGTTTGGTGTCTACGGGCAGAAAAACGGTCTGAGAGGGACCTTCTGCTTTCTCCTCCTTCTGCCCTCAGAGTGCTGAGCTGTCCCTCCCCTCCTCAGTGCTCAGGGATCGCACAGCTGGAGGGAGCCCTGTGCGGGGATCTCGTCCCTCTGTGAAAGCAGCTGGGAAGCGGCAGCGGGACTTCACCTTTCTCCCCGCTGGCCAGCCTGTGTTCCCTGGAGCTGATCGGCATGTGGAGTGTAAAGGATGCCTTCGCCCTTTCGCTGTGAGACCGTACTTACTCCAGTAGATGGATCCGCGGGCGGCTCGGCCGGGCGGAGCGGGGACACTGTGGGGACGCTGCGGGGATGAAGCGGGGACACTGTGGGGACGCTGTGGGAACACAGCAGGGACACTGTGGGGATGGAGCGGGGACACTGTGGAGATGGAGCGGGGACACTGTGGGGACAGAGCGGGGTCGGACCGCTGGCGCTGCGGGGGCACAGCGGGAACGGTCTGGGAAAACCGTGGGGGGCACGAAGGGGACGAAGCGGGGACACAGCGGGTGTCTGGGGGGACACAGGGTCAGCGGGGGCACTGAGGGGACACTGTGGGGACGCGGCGGGGACGTCGCGGGGTCTGAGGGAACCGCCCCTTCACGGTGGGCGCGAGCCCCCTGCGCGTGCCGCCCCCTTCCCGCCCCCTCCCCCCCGCCGTCACGTGACGGCGGCAGCGCCAATCGCCGCCCGCCTCCGCCCCGCGCGGACGCGTTGCCGGGCAGCGGCCGCGGGGGGGCGCCCTCACCCCCCCCCTCCACCATGCTGAGGGCGAAGGTGCTGCTGGTGGGGCCGCGAGAGGTGAGCGGGACCCCCGACACGGCATCCCCTGGACAGGGACCCCCGACACGGCATCCCCCGAGCCCCGCGGGGGCCCTGCGGCGGGAGGGAGGGAGAAGGGAGAGGGGCCCGGGGCTGAGCGGGAGGGACAGAGTTTTGGGGGGGGCTCGGGTGGGGCACCGCCGCTGAGGCTGCGGCGCGTTAAATTCCTGCTGCGTGTCTCTCTGCCAGTCTGGGAAGTCGGTGCTGGCGAACTTCGTGTCGGAGAGCACGGAGGGGATCGGCAGCTACAGCCCGACGCAGGGGGTGAGGTGAGCGAGACCCCCGAGCTCCGTGTGTCCCCCCAGACCCCCGAGCTCCGTGTGTCCCCCCAGACCCCCGAGCTCCGTGTGTCCCCCCAGACCCCCGAGCTCTGCTGTGCTGCTGCATATGATCGTGTCCCACCGTGTATCCATCGTTTCCTGCAGGATCCTGGAGTATGAGAAGCCCAACCTGAACGGGAACAGCAAGGGAGCTGGGTGTCGATTCGAGCTGTGGGATTGCAGTGGTGATCAGAAGTAAGGCACGGCCTTGGTGCTTAGCCCCTAATAGTTCTGTTTACACAGGTTATTCAGGCATCAGGCCTAAAACCAATGATCTGTTTGAGATGAGGAATATCCCTGACTCCTTACCCCAATATATTCTTCTATAGCTTCTGCTGTAAAGCATCTGACATAGGTACTCTCTGCCATGACCGCAGCTGAACTTTGGTTTGCATTAGTACTGAATGTACCAATAAAGTCTCCAGCCGCTGGAATGGAATTACAGGTAAAGGAGGCAGAGGCCCACTTTGTAATTGCCTTTATCTCCTTGAAGCTGTTATGTGAGTGAACTTCAAACAATGTATGTAAATGATTGAGGCCTGAATTTCCAAAAGGTACAATTGAGAACGATACAGATCCATTTTTAGGGAAAAAGGTGAAATAAGCACTTGACCAAATAGCAGATTGTCAGCAAATCATGGGACCAAGTAGCATAATAGGTAAGACAAAGTAGTTGGAATATAAAGATCACTGGCAAGATTAATAATCTTATCATTAAAAAAAAAAAAATGTCTTCTTGAGGAGGGAAGAAGAAAACCTGAGGAAGTTTGGGTGGTACATTTCTGTTTTCCAGCTGTCAGTCTTGCCATTTTCTGGGTTTTTTTTCCAGGTTTGAAACGTGCTGGCCAGCTCTGATGAAGGACTCTCATGGGGTGATAATCATCTTCAACCCTGAGCTGCCCAGTCACCTGAAGGAAATTGAGATGTGGTACTCCTGCTTCGTGCAGCAGCAGCCACTGCTCGACACTCAGTGTCTGCTGGTGGCACATCACAAGCCAGGCAGTGCAGGGGACACAGAAAACCTGTCCCTGGGTAAGGAGAGGGAAAACTCCATCTGTAACTCAGAGCTTTTCACTGATCTCTGTGTCTTTAAAATTGTTCATAACTCATGGCTTGCATTTCTCATTTAAGTCTGGCAATTAAAGAGCGCTCTGCAAAAGCAGAAATAATTGATCTCAAGGATATTCCTGTTTCACGAAAGGGAAAGTAAAGGCAAGCAGAGTTTTGAGTGGCTTCTCTAAGGTCACACAGTAACTGTGCAGCAGGGCCAGGACTTAGAACTCCTGCCATATTTCCTCATCAGTAGTAGTTTGGTTCTTCCATTGGGTGGTTTTTGTGAACTGACACTTCTGGGGCTACCAAAGTCTGCATTCTATCAATCGAAAGAACAGGAGCCCTTTGAATTAAGAATCTTCCTTTTAAAATCACTACCTTATATACTGCAAAATTATTTGTGGCTGTTTATATCAATGAAAACACACACTCTGGGCAACCTGTTCCAGTGTTCAAACAACTACCTATTTGTTATAAGTATTAATGTATTAATACACATTTAATATAACAGTATGATTCCATAACTTCAAAGCAATCAAAGTCATATCACTTCAGCAGTAAAATTGTAGTTCAGTGCTGAATTGTTTGATTCTAACTGAATATGAGTCCCAAACCAGGCTTTAACCTTTAATACTGTTTGAAGAATTTAATTTGGCAATAAGCTGTATTTGTTTGTAAAGCTGACAAGCTCTGCTGCTTCTTCATGTGTTGTGTGTTATTTGGGGTATCAGCCATTGGGTACTATGAATTAATTCACTGACTCCAACATGAGCTGTCCTATGACTTTGTGAAAATTTCTCTTTAAAAAGGAATATATCTAATTGTTTTTTATTTATTTTCAAAGCTTACCCACTGAACAAACTGAAACTGATACATTCCAACTTGGAGGAAGATCCCGAAGATGTCCGGATGGAATTCATGAAATACTTCAAAAGCCTTATCACCATAATAAATGAGAGCAGAGAGAGGGAAGAAATGTCAATTATCTCATAACACTACGAAAAATACTGAACAGGGAAGAAAAACTATGGTTTTCCCCTTGTAAGCCTGTGAGTGGGTCCTCCCAAGGAGAACTTGCCAGCCTCTGAACACTGGAGTGCTGACATCAGGTGAGCCGTGGTGCCAAGGAGATGGCTGCGCACCCAGGAATTTGGGAAGCTTTATAGCTGCACTTTGGCATCAGAAGCACAGGAAGGTGGTGTTTAATATGTTGGTGTGGACCAGAAGGTAAAGGTTTGGGTCATCCATCCCAGAGCCCCTTTGTGCAGAGGTGCTCAGAGAATAAGGCCTGACAGAACGTGAATCTGTGGAGTTGTGCTGAAGCAGCTGGGTAAAGTGCTCAATGAGCCGGATTCCTGCAAAGGTTGTGCCCTTGGAAGTCAGTGCACAGTGCCTGGAACAGGGATCTGAGAGCAGTCATGGGGTGGAATGCACAGCTTTATGTTCTGTCTGCACAGCCATTGCCTTGGCCTGGCAGAGCTGCTTGCAGTCCTGCTCTGGACTGGGTTTTTCTGCTCTGCCAGCAAAATACACGTTGTGAGGACAATGTTTGGGTCTCTCTGGGAGGAAAAGCACCGAAATCTCCGTGTAGTGCAATATTTTGACCTATGTCAGAAGCTCCAACAGAGAAAAAAAAACGTTCTGCTTTCTCAGAGGAGGAAAAGTTGTTTCGAAACTTTTATTAGTTTCCCTCTTGCATTAAAATAAGTGGTTTCATAGATAATTAACTTTGACTTGTTTGGTTTGCACTCATCCCTGTTATTAGTGTGTTTTGCTGTGGAAGACATTTTTTGTAACATGCATTACTAAGGCAATAAAAACATTTAAAAAATGTATCCTTTCTGCTCTCAAAGGGAAAGTTAATTATGGTTTTCCTTAAATTTTTTTAGTTAGGAAAACAGAGATAAACTTGTAGTACATTTCACCCTACTTAGGTCTAACAAGAGACATTTACAAAAACTTGTCACCAACCCAAAGAGCCAAAGAAGTGACACCAACACTGTCTTTGAGTAAAAAGCCTTTACACAAAGTATGTTATAAACCAGTATGTTATATAGTTTAGTTCCAGACAACAGGAGTAAGAGTGAGAGTGAGAACCTCTTGGGTTTTCTTCCAGGTTAATTAATCTACTTTTATTATGTTCATAGCTCTTCTCTGAGTGATGAGTGGCCTGTCCTTATGCAATGGCATGGGAGGTGAAAGATTAAAAGATCCTAGAACAAAGACAAACTCAACTCCACAAGTAACACTGTGACACACACTGAGCCAGGCTGGAGTTCAGAACCTCCTAAACCGCCCCAGTGATCCCCTGGATTGCTCAGGTGGGCACCAGGTGTGTGAATTCGTGTGCACACACAAATAACCTGCACTCTCTCGCTTTTTGGGGGGCTTGATGTGCTCACCAAACCCACCCCAGCTTCTTCCCACTGCCTGCTGGCTCCTGCTCTGCCCCTCGAGCTGAAACCTCCACCTGGTTCTGGGAGGCAAAGAGGGGGTGGTACTGAGGGAAAACACCAGTGAGAGGAAGGACACCAGGAAAGGGAGGAAAAAAAAAGGCAAAATAAGCAGTAAAGAGATGAAAAGGTTGGAGGCGAATAGTGGGAGGTTGGCATTTCAACATCCACGTTTTATTTATATGACTTTGGAACAATCAGGCTTTATGTGCTTGCAATCAGTGTCATAGGGTGGGCTGTTGGAGGCAGTTATTGGAAAATTCACAGTCTAACTAGAGAACAGTTTTTTACATGCTGCCTTAGATTACTTTTTCCTTGTTGCCAGCTGTGTGGTGCTGGAGCCAACTTTTAAAATATACTGCCTTAATAAATTCAGTTTTTCCCAACAGCAACATTGTGTGATATGCACTGGTAAAAGACTGGTGTGAAACCCAGCAATTATTTTGTTTGGAATGTAAACCAGTGTTTGGGTGAGTCCAGGGTTGAAAAGTCAATGAACCTCTCCTGTTCACCACCTTGCTTCATATAAAACGTTAATCATGAGCTGACTTTAATCTCAAATAAAGGATGTAAATTGTAGGTGTCTCTACACTGCAACACACTGTTCATTAGAGAAGAAAAATAAGAAAGACTGATCCCTACACTTGACTTTGTATCATCCAAAAAGGTGGTAGTCAGCTGGCAAGGCACAGCTTTAACCAGGAGCAGGAACAAGTCAGGAGCAGGAGGGGACAGCAGGTTTGCAGGAAAAGCACCCTTTTGACTCTCCCACACTGAGGACCTGCCCTCCATGCTGGGAAGTTTGGAAAGGCTTTTTTGGATGGACTTTCCAAGAACTGGAAGGGAAGGCAGAGAACCAGGCAAGTTTGCCAACTCCTCCAGACACATGTGGCCTTCTCTAGGTGTCCTCAGGCTCTCAGAGTGTCCCCTCCATGCCCCCTTTTCATCTTGGCAGCAGCCACGGGCCCCAAATCCCCGCTTTGGATCAACTGTGCACAAACTGGGGGCCTCCCAAGTTCCCTGTCCCTTTCTGTGGATCACTGACCATACTGGAGTTCAGTAGCTATTGGTTCCAGTGGCTTTTCTGTGATCACCTGCACTTCACGGTTTGGGGAACTGAGGCTGGAATCAGGGGCACAGGACATTTTAAGTATTAATTAACTCAAACACATTCAGCCTCCACAGTGCAGAATCCAAAGACTCCAGGATATGCCAACTGTGCAGTGAGAAAACAACCCATTACTTCAACAGAAATTATCGAGGTGAGACATTATTTTGTCTCTCGACACCGAGTATTGAGAATCCTGACATCTTTACATCCCTTTATTTATGATGTACAGAAATTGCTTTCAAAGCTTTATGGCTGTACAGCTACAAAAAGCTTTGTAGCTGTAAATGAGCTCTACTCAAGTTCACACCTGTCTCCCATGAGAGCCCTTGGTCTATCGTTCCTTTGGACAGTTGTCCTGTCTGGACACAGAATCAGCACGGAAATTTGCTAGGGAGCTCTGTGAATGACAACTCTGCGGGGCTAGAAATGCAGAATTTTAAGACTTCAGGTTTATATCTATTAAGTGAAAGGCTGTGGCTCCCTTGCAGGCTGGTGATTCAAGACATGTAAGCTCTCCAGTGAAGAGTTTGCTCAGGGTACCTCTTACAAGCCCTTTTCTGCACACAGAGAACATCATGAAGCCAGTAAGTGCTTGGGACGATGAAAACAGTCCCAGGCAGTGCAGCCCAGATGTGTGACTTGTTTACAACTCAACTCTGGGAGTAGCAGCAAAGCTGAATGAAACACATTTGGACCTTCCCAAAAAAAACCGCAGCTTTCTTTTTCAAGCCATATGTTTTGAAGGCCAGGCCTTTGGTCCCAGTTGCTCTCAGCAGTGTTGTTCCCATGGACACGACAGACACGAGAAATCCCACGTTCCCCTTTCCATTATTGTGCTGCCAAGTGACCCAAGGGAGTCCCAGAGGCCACCCCACTGCAGAGTGTCAGTCCCTGCTGGGCCTTTGCCCTCTCAGTTTAAAATGTGCAGGGTGCTGATGTGGAGATGGGGTGGATGTCTGCACTGATCCATCTTATGTTATTTACTTAGGCCAAATCCCCCCCTGAGTGACTGAGGTTTGCATAACTAAACACCTCAGAAAGGCACCTGCTCAGAATTTTGCTGAGAATTCATCCTCTGTAAGTCACTTCTTCACAACCAGGAGTATCTGTGACACCTCTCACCTCGTGCTGTGATCACCAGGGTGATGGAACTGGCTTGTGTCACCCATGCTCATGAAGCTGCACTGAACCAGGAAAAGGCCACTGAATGAGACAAGAAGAAAAAAACAATTGTATTGATTTTTCACTCCAGTAACACAGGGAGAGAGGGCATTTGCTTGATTTCTGAAAATACAACCCAAAGAAAGGGAAATTAACTGTATTTACTTGGACATAAGATAAGAGGGGCAGGGATGCTGTTGCTGGATCATTCTCAGGTCCACAGACCTAAATACGACATCAAACCTAATAAATGACATCTTTGTCATCTGCTCCTTTTGCTTGTTCTCCCCCCACCCTTGAACTGTGTGAGGAAATAACTGGCCCTTGAACACAAGGTGACCTTGTATTTAAGCCCTTTTTTTTCCTTTTTTCTCCTGAAAGAGACAAAAAGCAGAGGAAACCTAATACTCACTTTGTGTTTGTGCATAACCTAAACTAAAAGACAGCTTTGGCACAGTAATATATGTGAACAAACCAGTCACTAATAACTCCAGTTTGGAAACTGAAGAAGGTTTCTAACAGAGTGGGAAAAAACCTGTGCTTAATCAGTGCTTAATTAACAGTTTGTGATAGACTTTTGCTGAACTTGACCCTTCTGGTCCCTCTTATGAAAACAGGAGGCTTATTCATGCAGGTATTTTTTCACAGAGGTGACAGTGAACCAGAACATCAGCTCCAAACTTCCCTGCCCTTTGAGAAGTTTGGATTCTGACTCATATTCTCCAGCTGGAGATCAGTGGAAGACACAGGTTGTATTTACACACATGCAGAGGAAATACAGCAATTCTGAAGGCTCAGAGAAGAAAAGCAACACCAGTTTCCTCACGTGAGTCTCACTTGGGAGAGTGCAGCCTGAGGGTGGGCACTGGGCTTTGCTTGCATAACTCTCAGACAGAAACAGAAATTGCCACATGTTTTGCTGAGCTCTATTGTCTCTTCCTCCCTTTGTAAGAGAATTAAAGCCCATTGCTCTCCCAGTTCCATGAAATCTCTCTGAATGCTGGTAACATGTCTCTGAGAATTTGCTCAGAGGGAATAGCAGACAAGGGTACACCCTCCATTGCTATGTTACTGCTCCATGAGTTCCAGACAAAAGCATTTCTTGTGGTTTGGCAGCAGCCATCTGTTCCTAAAACCCTGGGACTGCATTGTTCTTTACATGTCAAGAGCTGATTTAGTACCTACAGGCACAGAACACAGGGTTCATCCTTTTAGGAAGGATTTTTGGGCTTTCTGGACTGCTGGGGTCACCTCTCACAGCCAGCAACGCATTTGGGGGAATCACACCGAGGTGGATTGTGAAGAACAAGCCCTCAAAGAAGCAAAAAGTCTGCCCTGCAATGAATATTCCTGGATTTTTTTTTTTTATCCTGACCTGGGTTAAATTGTAATACTCCAGAAACGGAGCAACTGGCTGCCAGGCCCATCATAATAACTCTGAATCATTAAATAAAGATACATCTTCAGGAAAAAACATTGGTGAGGCTCCAGAAGAGTTCTGCTGTGTTTGGAATTCTAATAATGGTCGGCAAGCCTGACTGGAGGTTCCAGTGGTACAAAGGTCTTGCAATCTTGCTTATCTGCAGCTCAGATAATGAGCCTGGGACCCAAACACAGCTATTAGGAGGCCCTTCTTCTGCTTGGAATGGGGTATCTTTACTTTTAAAGCAGATCATTAAAAGTAATATCTAATGAAAAGTCCATCTGTTTTCCATTGAGCAGACACTTGGCTTTTTTCTTTTTTGTTCTCTGAGGTTGGATGAAGGTTTGCAGCACTCAGGGCTGACACTGTCACACTCTAACAGGACAAGCCAGCCCTCCAAGCAGTTCCTTCGTCCAGGGAAGTTAAATATTGGATATGTCTGGATCTCTTAACACCAAGCTAACCTTTTGGACCTTTAATTTCTTTCCTCCCCAGGAACTGGAGAGAGATGCACAAATATGAAGGGCAGTTTAATAAATCCTAAGTCACACAGACCTGCCCAGGATTGAAGGTACAGACCATAAAGGTTATTTTACAAAGCATTAGCAATAAAAGCAGAGACTTGCCACTCTGTTCTCCTCTACTCAGCTGAATGGGAATTTCTGAGGCCTGTGAAGACACAGGGCCTGTGACACAAAGCTGGGAGGCTGTGAGCCCTGCAGACACTCCTTTAGTTTTCTATAACATGAACCCACAAAAGCCAAGCAGATGGACTTGGCTCTCTGCAGAAGCAGAAGACTGGACTGAGCAACACAAAAGGTCATTTTCTATTCTAGGTTTCCTTTCTCCTTTCCCAAACCAGAACTATGAGAATCCTAAAGGAAAAATAATGTTCTTGCTCTGCACTTGCCTGTGCAAACATGTAAGTTAAAAACCATGTCACCTCTTTCCCCTGCTCCAGCAAGGACAATAAAAAGCAATGTCATAATAAGCCCCAAATAAGTATAAATTAATGATGTCTTAATAAGCATTCAGTGTGGCAAAAAAGTCTCATCTTTCACACAGCTTTATAAATAAAGCATCTCTTACATGATTGATCACTAATAAAACAACAGAATCAAGCAGGTAAAATAGAAGGACAAAGTAATAGAAGATTGCTCCTTACCTTTTGCTTTTGTAAAGAAAATGAGGCTCATGTTTATGTTTGTTTATATGAGTTGGCCCCAAATAACTCTGGAACTGGTTCATAATTCCCATTCAAATTTTAAATATTGTGATACTTAATTCCTGCATGTTTCTTCAAAGTAGGCAGCCAAGTCAAGACAGATTACTCATCTCCCATTGAAGAAAGAGGCTAAAATGAACTCAATCCCCATTAAACATCAGAGAATTCAGGCAGAAACACAATCCAAGATATAAATCCATAGGAAAAAACTATTTCACTGTTTGCAGAACTACTTGTATTGAATGAGATCACAGAGATGTAACATCAGCATGACAGAATCTAATCACCACTCAACAAACATTTTGGAAACGAGTCAGCAGCCACATCTGCTTCCCCACAACCAGAGCCTCATGTGACAGGAAGCTTGTTAGAGACCCTGTCTCTCATTATTTGGTTTTTGCCCATAACTTCCCAGCATGAATATTCAACGTTGCAAAATAAAGCAGCTTCCTTCCCAGACCGTCCAGAGTGGAGACACAGATTGTGGCAGACGTTCCAGATCCTGAAGAAATTGGTGCCTGTGGAGCTATGGATTTCTACCAGCAAAACATCTGGCACGAAACAACAGTGAGCATGAGGAACTTGCTTCTCTTTCCTTCTCACCATTGGTGTGAGGCAAGAACAGCTCCTCTGAAGTTTGGTTGGTGTATCAAGCCTGAAAACGAGAGGAAAAAAAAAGAGAACAAAATCAGCCCCTTAAACATAGCAAGATATCTTAAAGGAATACAACTCAAAATATCTTATTTTCTCAAGAGCATAAAATGTTCCGTTGTGAGACTTTTTTCTTGGTTACTACATAGGAAACAGTTGCTTTTTGGTGCACACAAAAGCTCTGCACACACGTCAGGCAACATCTTCCCCAAGCCTCTGGACAACCACTCTTTCTTCTTTCTCCATCACCTTGAGGACAGATAAAAGGCCTTTCAGGGAGATCTTAAGTCAGTGTTGCCATTTCAACCCCACAGCTGTCAAAGTGGTTTTTATACCCTCTCTGCTACACTAATTGCCAAGCCCCAACAAAGGGACTTTAATGGGTTGCACCAGGCAATAAACCATCATCTATTGGCTCTAGGAACAAGGAAGAGAGGGAATGTAAATCTGGAACAAAGCACAGACCCAGAGCAGGTCCAAACTGATTTATCCCAAGATTTGATACCAGATGTTCTATTCAGACAACTTTAACAGAGCTCCACAGAACACTAAATGCTTCTCATGTTTTCAGTATTCAACCCACCCCATCTGGGCACTTCTGCCACAGGGCACTAACAAAACACTGCTTGATATTAATCAAAGAAGTGAGTTTTGCTCTGCAAGTTCAATATAAAAGGAGTAAGAGCAAACACATGTGAAGCTGAACACAACAGAGGAGCTGTCTTGGATTACAGCATTTCTATACTATGCCCACAGTCTGATTTTAGGGAGGACATATTAGTGATAGATTACCACAAATATTGTGCTAAACTGGAGCACTCTGTACCTCTGATTAATAAATATCCAGTTCATAACATACCAAACTTGTGTTTTCTTGTTTACACAGACTTTCCATACACTGCTGCACAGCTACCAGCCCACGGAAAAGCTGCATGCTTTTTCTTGGACGTCTTTTTGGGTATCACTTCTCTACAGATAACATTAATTTCTGCCTGTGCCCACTTTTAGCCCCAAGGACTCCTTGTCCTCCAATTAGTTCCTTCTCTCTAGCCCACCAACAGCATGTAGCCACATGTAGTAAGAATTGCTCACATGTGTGCAAAATCTTTTTCCAAATAATTTTTATTCTTGAAATCCAGCACTACCCACATTTGACAAGCCATGTAAGGCTGTTGAGACTGGGCAGTGGCAGCTGAGGTAACTTCTCCCTTATTTTCTCAGCTGCCAGCACACCTTCCTGGCCTCTCTTTGCTGATTCAATCCTGCAAAGGGGAAGGATTGCAGGACCTGGCCCGATTTTTTCTCTCCTTTCCATCATGGATTTAATTACCTACTTTTCTTAACCAGCTCCATCTATTGCCACCTCCTCTTCCTCCTCCCTTGTGTCTTCTGCTCCCTAAATCCTCGGTAACTCGACTCAGAATGCAGCTCTGGATTAGAAGGTGGGATCTCCCAGGTTGCGTCCTGTCCTCCTGAGAGTCTGACCACTTTGCCAGACTTCCCTTCCGAGTTCCTTCTGTCAGGGTGTGTATTTTATTAACCCCTCGTGCACCCCCGCCACGTGTAGCCGGACTGTGGGATGCGCAGAGCGCCATCGAGTTCCCGTGTGTTTACTCTGCTCAGGCACTGGATGGTGCTCTTGGCGCTTTCATGCCCGAAAAGCGCTTTCCAAGCGATCCCTCTTCTCCTGAGAACTCTCAAAATCCCCTCGGGCCAGATAGCGTTGCACGTCTAAACCCTCCAAACCCCGCGGGAAGGGCATGTTTTGACTACACGGTGTAGCTGAAAACGGCAGTGGAAGAAGCTCAGCCAGGTAAGGACAAATGCCAAACGAAATGTCACTGCCTGTGACACACAAACCCGCGGAGCAGTGGCTTCCACATCCGTCCTCAAATATTATATTTGCTAATTGGTTCCTTATCAATGCTCCCCATGGCAACGAGAGAGATTTAAGTGGCATAAAGTGGGCCGAGTGACACGATGTCTGCGTGTAAATGTGACCGGGATGGTGCACGGAGGAGACGATCTGAGGGAGGTTAACAACGTAATGTGAAACCTCCCGTGGTCTCAGAGGGGAAAGGAGCTTCTTGACGCTGCCTGAGTGGTGCAGGAGCCAGGCAGGGGAGCTATCTCAGCAGCAAACGTTTTTGAGAGGGTCAGACTGAGATGCTACAGAAAACAAGTTTGTTTGATCTTTTCACCTGCTCAGAAATACTCATTTTACAACAGATGTTTGCCTTCGTCTATTTTTTCATAGAAGGGCATAGAAGGGTATTTTTGGTATTTTTTAAAGGTGTGCTGAATAAGGAAAGGAAATGTACTTCATGACAAAAAAAAAGCTATAGGGAGCAGGAGAAATATGTTCAGGTTTTTTTCCTTCCTGTTACTGATTTTTGTGTATCCCCAGGAAAATCAGGCCTGTGTAAATCCAAGATATTTCCTTCTCCTCTGGCTCTACTAAAATGCTCTTTCTCCAAAGCAAGGTGCCATAGAAGCACAAAATATCTTGTGTGTCTGCATCTAAGGGACATAGGTGTGGAAAGGGTACTCTAGTGAAATAAAAAAAAAATAGAGAGACCACTGTAACACTTGGGAGAAGTCAGGGGAAATAGGGAACAAAGGGATTCATAAGGATGTGGTGGCACCGATGAGAAACAGCTGGACTGTGTGGGTGTACCCACTGACTTGAGATGTGGGATTTTAACTGGTACTACCAAGCACTTGGTTGGACCATCTCTGGATATACAGGAATTGGCAGAGCCCCAGGAAAGGCTCAGGAATCACTGTGGAGTCCCACCTGGAGGAAGGCCTTGAGCTACACTCTTGGAGCTCCCAGCAGTCCTACCTGGATTAAACTGTTCAGCAGGTGGGCTTGTTCAGCTGATGGACTTGCAAAGATGTGGTGATCCTCTGAAACCCTGGGGCATCTCTTCAGCTGCCTGGTCCACCCTTTACACAAAGCCCTTTTGGGCATCGTTCTCCTTAACGTCTCCAAAGGCACTTCTGAGGGGGACAAACGGAGGGTTAACAGTGGTTGGATGAATAAAACACTCCAAAATGAGCACTGCTGCTCAAGCCTTAACAGGGAAATCCTTTGGCCAAGCCATTTAATACGACACACGTGGGACAGTGAATTTTATGGCACTTGCAACGCTCCCTCCCTTCTCTTGGCAAGTGGGCATTGCAAACCCTTCGAGTTTATGGGATATCTGATCTGCTCGGGCCTCAGAGGAAGGAAATGGGATAAATGGCCCAGTCTTGCAGACCTGACATGACTCATATCGTCGATGTTAACGAACTGGTCGACTCAAGATTAGGAAGTCGAATGCATGGGATGCTACTGTTGACACGGTCTGTTGGTTAGAGAAACACTACTATGTGTAACACTTCCGTGCAAAACAGCCTCAAGAGGCAGAACCTCCTGCTGCTGTTTGAGGTTTTTCAAAGAAAAGTATAACCTCACGAAGAGAGTGAAAAACAAGAGAGGTCTCTCTGGGGTCCCAGTGCTGGCCCAGGCTGGGCTTTTCTGGGTGAGGTGTGATAAATGTGTGGTGACTGACTGTGCTGCCTGCCCTCCTCTACTGTGAAATCCTGCTGCAAAACAGAGCTGGCAGGAGGGAGCCTTTGTCCAAATCTGCCTTCAGCAGGGACTTAAGCAGAGATGCTGGACGTGGTGCTGCAGTAGTTGAAGTGTGTGCAGATAATTTTGTTAGTACAGGTAGAGTGAGTCTGAATGGGTCACCTTCCAACGAAGGAGGGTGTAAGTGCAAGGCAGAGCTGTGCCTCCCTGCAGTGGCAATTCTGATGGATTGCTGAGCAAGGTTACCCAAAAGACTGTGCTCTCAATGTGCCCTTTTGTTACTCACACAGAATGAGTTCCTGACTCCTCGGTTATTTTGAAATAAGAGATAAGAAAAACTGTTTAGTTTCATGGTACATCACAATATTCAATGAGCCTGTCCCTTGGGAACACAGAGAGCTTTCAGATCTTAATATAGACATCTTTCAAATGAGATCATTAATGTGCACATATCTGGATTTAGGGCCAATGCAAGCACTTTGGTTTTTGCCTGCCAAATTTTCATTTTTGGCTTCATTTTCTTCCCACATATTCAAAGAACTGTACCACATGGAACCCTTTAAACAATAGATGGGATAACATAATTTTTCAATTGCTCTTGAAAAGGTTTTTAACCACATAAACTATTCCAGGGTTCGCTAAGAAGTTACCATTGCAAATAATGTAATTGTTCCAGATTGAATTCCTCGCATTCCAGAATAACTTTTGAAGCAAGGAGCATGACTGGTTTGGGATTTTTAACCAACCTCTTTATGGTAATACTTAGATGAATGTAAATTTTCTCCAAAAGCTTTGCATGAAAGAGAAAGGACCAAAGCCTACAAACACTCATAGCTGCAGAACTAATACTCAGTGCTAATGACCCATCAGCCTCACTAGAAGGAAAACAAACATTTAAAAAATTAGGAAACTCTGAACACTTTATTTTAAACAAATAATAATAAAAAAAAAAACAAGTGAGAAAAACAGTAGAAAAACTCTGGCAAATGTAGAAATAAAAGAAAATAAAGTGCAAGCAGTAAATTGCAAGGACAAGGCTGTCACTTGCCTTTTGAATGAGGCCAAGGCTCCCTGTCCTGAGGCACTGACTCCCTCCTCAAGGGTGTGCTGCAACTTCTGCTTCTTCCCTGGGCTTCACCTGGAGTTAGGAACACACATTTTTTTCTGGTCATATGTTTGCTCTCCATATTGGAACCATTCTTGTTGCACTCACAGAAGATGATGCCCTTTCATGGTTTGTCCAAAAGAGACTGTTACCAAACCCTTCACTGTGTAACACCCACGGGGAGAGTCACCTGGGAAAGAGGAAATCAGCTCTCCCACCTGCTGAGGCAGAGTGTCCCCAGTGCTGGAATTCTTTTCCTCTGTGAGTGCAGTGGAGTTTAAGTCTTAGCAACCCGCAAAGCTGCTTCCCAAATCCACCTCTTTACTCAGCTTTCTTGGATTAATTGAATTAAGCAGTGGGTGGTTTATGAGTTGAACTCCACGGGGGAGCAGGGCCTGTAACTCACTGCAAACCCCCATCGTTCAGGGCACAGCAGAATCAAACTTCTTCGTGGCCAGTAAAGCAACAGAAACGGGCAAGAGCACAATTCCAGGGGGTCTTCTTGATCTCCATTTTGATTCTGTTATATACAGGCCAGCTTCTCATTTCCCACACATCAGACTGTTTCCATTGGATTCACACCAGATGCAGCCTTGGCCTTGCATGTCCAGAAATTCAGTTTATCTTTTTAAACACTCTGGGTTTTGTAGAATTGGCTTAGCAGGCATATAAAACAATAGTATCTCGTACCTTTCAAAGTTAAAGGAATTAGATCTGTATTTTACTAGCCTCACTTCCTGTGAACACAAAGCTCTTGTGATCATACCTTCCTCAGCCTGATCGCAGTCCTGTCCCTCTGATTGTTGGAGTGTGCAGTGGCCTCCCCAAAGCTGTGCAATTTATGGCAAGTGGCAGTAAAGGGTATATAACTGGGTCCTGTCCTGCCAGGAATTGGGACATAGCCAAGGTAACTCAACCAGAACCAGGATCTGGGATTAGTTTCACAGGTAAGGACAGTGCTCAATACATTCCTCAAAGCCTCCTGAAAAGAGATGCTTCACTTGAGGTTAAAGAGCCCCAGTTAAAGGAAAAGAAAAGAAGGGGAAAAAAAGCAAAAGCAAAGACACAGAAAGAGAAAACTCTTTCTACGTGATCAAAAAAATAAGCAGAAGAGTTTCATTTGGAACTCGAGCATCCCTATGCACTCAAGTCAACCAACCACACGACAGAACTGTTAGGAAAACATTTATTTACCTCTTTCTCCACCCATTTATTTTCCTCTGGCAAAAAGAAAATACCTCTTCTCTCTAAGATGAGATGTGTGAATTATTTCACTGTGCCCTTTGCAACCAAACAACCCAAGTCCTGCTCAGGTCTCCAGCAACTGCACTGTGTTCACACTCACTGCTTGGCCCTGGGTGTTCCTGCTCAAACAAAAGCTCCAAACTTCTCTCTTTCAGAAACCCAACAGGATTAAATTCCAGGCAGACTGCAGGGGGACAGCTGCTCCTCCTCCTGTACTAACACAGCACATGCTCTCCAGGAAGATGCATCTTCCACTCTCATGTCTGCTGATGCTGAAAGCACCCACATTAGACTTTTAGGCCAAGTAAATTTGATAAAAATGCATGGGATTTTAGGGGTGTTATCTCTGGAGAAGCTTATTCCATAAAAAGTCTCTGCTCACCTGCCTCACTGGTTCCTTAACACTGCCCTTGTCCAACACAAACACCACAGGGACTGACGTTCAGGACTCCTGGTCTCTGCTGGTTCTGCACTGCAACAGTTCCTCTGACTGCAAACTGCTGCCAAACCTCCTTCACCTCTTCTAAGACTGAGCTGAGTCATGTTGGGAAATCCTTGGAGATCAAGGCTATAAGAACTACAAGTGATTAGAATTAAATGAGACATTCTGGGAGGCACAGAGGAAGTTACTCAATTGTTCCAGGTTAGAAGACATTTGGATAGACACTACTTAAACCTTTGCCTCTGCCAAGTCCTATTACTGTCCAGAAAAAGCAGGAAAGATTAGGTAAGAGCCATACCTATGAACCTAGTACAGCTC
The DNA here is from genome assembly GCF_003031625.1 of Empidonax traillii. Lineage (NCBI taxonomy): Eukaryota > Metazoa > Chordata > Aves > Passeriformes > Tyrannidae > Empidonax > Empidonax traillii. The sequence continues at coordinate 816,369 of NW_020955294.1, read as the reverse complement.
TAGATGGAAGAACAAGCAGGAAAAATGAAAGTACAAGCCCCTTGAGGGTTTTTATATTCTTCAAACTACATCCAAAACCCATTTAAAAATGTAAGCTCAGGAGTTCTAACAAAGGCTTTGAAATGTTGCAATTCCAATTGTCAATTGAAGTGATGAAAGTGATACGATATTCATTCCTTAATAAGCACTTGTAGGTACAACAGATATCAAGCTTGATATTATCTTACTTTCCATTTGCAGCTGGAGTGATGCTGCACTCAGTTTGATCCTGGACCATCCAAAACGTGCCAGAGCTTTTCCTCAACACGAACAAGATGAAAATAAGTGCTAATGTGGGTGCTTTGGGGTACCCATAGGAACGCAGAGCAGGGCAGAGTTTCAAGAGCTCGGTTCCCACAGGACTAGATTTTCAAAGGGATTTATGTGTTGAATGCTTGTAATATCCAGCTACTTGTACAGGAGCCTAAGCAGGAGCTAAGAAATGTGTAAGTGTGCCTCAAGTGATAGATACTTCATTCTTTGATCATCTTGCCACTAAGTCAGCAATTCCGTGAGCAGTTGGCACTTCTGGGTTCTCCAAATACCCACAGAAAGCAAGCCCTGCATGTCTTAAGTTGGGAACACTGAAAAGTTAAATCTTTAGTCTAAGCTTGCTTTTTACAATGGCAAAGACTTGAGAAGATTTACCTCGACTGATCAAAAAGGGCAAACTGGAATAATTTTCAAAGATTCCCTGTTTCAGGTTTGCATTTGGTTTAACTGAGCAAAATTTTATTAGGAAATGCAGAATCCCATGCCTTGCTATACCATGTGTTTTGACAAGGCCTGAAAAACTGTGGTGATAAGTGAGATTGAGTTTAAAAGGGACTGATTTTAGGGTGTGTAAGCCATAAGAAAGGTGAGTCGTAACGGATCCTGCCCATGACAGGACTTGGTATTGTAATTTCCACTCCAACTCTGCTTTCTGTGATTTTACATGAGCTCAAATGATGTAAATCTACCATTTTATTGGTAAAAACCTGAAGTTTAGACACGTTCTCCCAGTCAGGTGGAAGGACTAAAGCCCAACCACGGGTGCTGGGAAAGGGACCCCGTGGCTGCTCAGGCTCCTTCCACTGCCCACCCTCGTCACACCTCAATTATTAATTTACTAATAAAACTTTCTAATTGTTTACGACTCTTAGGTGCTTCCTTCCTCATCACATCAAGGAACGACTGGACATGGCCTCCAGTGCCCTGGTCTGGTCAACAAGGTGGTGATCGGTCAAATATTGGACACGATGGTCTCAGAGGTGTTTTCCAGCCTCAGTGAGTCTGTGACTGTGGGGCAGAATACTCTGTTAGTGTTGCTTAAACCGATTTCCTGAATAATAAACACTAACTATGCCTTTAGGCTGCAGACCCCGGGGTGTGGCGCTGAGGGGAGCGGCCTGGGGGGGGACCTTCCACGAGCCATCATCACCCTCACCCTGTCCGTGTTCCAGTCCCTCTCCCCTGTCCCTTGTTGCCAGTCCCTGGTCCCTGTCCCCGTCCCTCATCCTTGTCCTCAGTCCCTATTCCTCTCCCTATCTCTGTCCCCAGTCCATGTTCACTATTCCCACATCCCAATCACTGTCCCTGTTCCCTGTCCCTATTCCCAGGCCCTGTTCCTAGGCCCTCTCCCTCTCCCTGGATCCAGTCCCTATTCCCAGCCCCTGATCCCCGTCCCTGTTCCCAGCTCCTGTTCCCTGTACCCCCGTCCCTGTTCCCTGTCCATATTCCCAGGCCCTGTCCCTGTCCATATTCCCAGGCCCTGTCCCTGTCCCTGTCCATATTCCCAGGCCCTATCCCTGTCCCTCTCCCCGTCCCTGTTCCCTCTCCCCACTCCCAGTCCCCGTCCTCACCCCGCTCTCTCCCCGCCCGGGCGGCCGTTCCCGTCCCTCACCGCGGGCGCCTGCGCGGGGCTCCTCCTCCTCCTCCTCCTCCTCCTGCTGCTGCTGCTGCTGCTTCTTTCCTCCTCCTCCCGCTCGTCCCGCCCGTCCCTCCTCCCCTCCCGCCGCCGGCGGCCGCTGCTGTCACGATGAGGCGGAGGAGGCGGCGGCCCGGCCCGGCCGCTCCCGTCGCTCTGCCCGTGGCGTAGCGGTCCCCGCCCGGAGGAGGCCGCGGCGGCGGCGCCCGCCCTGCCCAGCCCAGCCCAGCCCGGCCCGGCCCGGCCCGGCCCAGCCCAGCCATGGCCCAGCCGGGCCCCAGCGCCCCGGCCGACGGTACCGCGGGGGGCGGCGAGGCCTGCGCAGCACCGGGCTCGCCTGGGGAGCCGCGCCGGCCGCGGGGCGGGGGAAGGCGGCCTGGCCGGCCGGGAGCGGGGAGGGGTCCGGGCAGCTCGGCCGCGGGTGGTGTTTGGGGCTGTAAATGCGGAGCGAGGGGAGCGCAGAGCGGCCGGGGAAGGGGAGCCCAGCCCGGGGGCGCGGCGGGGAAAGAGGCCTCGCCGCCCTGCCGGGGGGATGTGTCCAGGTGTAATCCGCGCGGTGGGGCTCGGTCACCGGCTCGGCCGCGGCAGGTGGTGGTGCTGGGGTGTGCTCGGAACCCACCTCGGGGGGGGCTCAGAGTGGACGGTTCGTCCCTGTGCGGGAAAAGACAAAGAAAAATGACACGTCTTCTCTCAAGGTGGTGTCTCTACCTGTGCAGAAGGAAGCCAAGCTTTCTTTCCCTGGTTGTTGTTGCGGGAGGGTTATTTCTGGCTGGTTTGGGAGGAATTAGAGACGGTTTTTTACAGTGGAACTGTGCGCATATTGAAAAAAAAATACTGTAGGTATTGCTTAGCTTGGAAGGTGGGATGGAAGGGACGGTGTTCAGTGTGTGGGATGTATGAGAAGGGGTGGGGAAGCAAGAAATCAGAGTTGAGGCTGGGCATAACGTAGATACAGGAGAACTGGAGGGATGTGCAGAATCCTGAAGGATTGGTGCTTTCCCCGGCCACGGGACTAGGCCAGAGCTCTCCTCTTTCAGAGAGCAGTTGAGTTTCCCTGGGAAAGCACTCTGCCAGAAAAGGGCAATGATGTATTCTTAATTATGCATGTCTAGGGAATTATGTGGGCGCTTTTTTTTTTTTCTTTTTGGTTGAGTTACACGAGAAAGTGCTTATCCTCAGGGATTTCAGGATTTCAGGCTGCCTTTTAGAAGTTCTAATGATGAAGGTGCTTAAATTGTGGGTTTTCCCCTACATTAAGGTCAGTGAGTGCTTGCTGGCCTTTGAGAGACTGAGGGGAAGGTGGATTTCCTTGCTGTCATTGCTTGTAAGGTCAGCGTTGTGTGGGTTGTTCTCGTGTACCTTCTGGTGAATAACCATTGTTTATTGTTCTTTAGCCTGTTCTTCTGAGAGCTGCAGAACAACTTCCAACAACGTTTCTTCCTGGCTCTTGCAGGCTGCCTGACTGCAGATGTGCAGTGTGCTTGCTGCCTCTTGGCCAGGGAAGGTGGTTGTGTGTTGGTAGCAGATTGGAAGATACAGGTGGGGTAGATTTTTGATGTTGTCATTTAAAAAGAAGGCAAAAAAGGTGCAAGGAAATGGAGTGATTTGATGGGTTGGTGAAGTCTGTCTTGTAGGAGGTCTGGGTTGATGTCATTCTCGTGCTGTGGGGAGATGAGGATGCTGTAAATAAGACACGTGGCAGGGGGAACTGACTGCAAGTTGGATGGGTTCTGAAAGTGGTTGCTGTGTTCCTACACTAAGGAATTACAGCTCCTAAAATGGCTCCTCTCCCCATCCTCCTTTGGCTATAATAGGACCAGTTTGGGGTTTTTTTTGATCCACTTTGTTTACTATCCTGTTCTCATCCATGTTGGTTTTATTTGGAAGTAGCTTGCCAAAAGTGTGCCTTGAAATTCTGTTGTGCTTTAATGTCGAGAAAATTGGAGAAATGAATTATTTAATATTTTTAGTTGTCTGCACTGCATTTATGGCTTAAAGGAGTAGTGTAACCTTTGATTTAAGATTACATGAGACAAAATAGAACTGGATTAGTATGTTCCCCTAAGGAAAAATAATGGCTTTTTGTAATTACTTATATTGATTATAAATACCTTATACATTCTTTACTTGTGCAAGACACATCAGCTAGGATTTGTTTTGTGGAGAGCAAGTATAAAACAACTAAAATTTCTACTGTAGTAGAAATAATATATATGGAACAATATGAGAGGAATATAATATAGAATGTGCCTGGATGGGAAATGGGCCCAAGAATAGGGGAAGGAATAGTGCAATGAAATAGGAAAAGAATGGATGCCTTGTGCTGCCCTGGGTTTGTACTTTGGATTAGTGTAGACCTTAATAACCCTGTAATCCGTTGTGTGGGGTAACAGTTTCTATATGATAAGAGTCACAGAGAGGCCAAGTGCAGAGTCCTTGCTGCTGGGGGAGCTTTGTGAACTGTGAGCTCATGATGTTGACCTGTGCTGCGAGTGGGGGTGTGCTGCTTACTGATCCTGGTCAAGGGGCTTTCTGGGGAAGATTTAATTTATGTGTGTTGTCTGGATTGCTTGACCAGAGCAGTGATGTCTTATTTTTCAAAATATTTTTGTTCTGAGTATCATACTCAAAATTCGAAGCTCTCAGCCTCCCTGGGTTTAGTTGGGATCTGGGTGCTTGCCATCTCTGAAAATGAGGTTACCAAACAACATGCTTTGGCATAGCTTTTGCCTCTCAGAATCCTCAGGCTTTAGTATAATTCCCTTTCTCATATTTGGAAAATGCTTCAATGAAGGAACTGCAATATCATAAAACACTAATTCTTCGGTACCAAAGTTAACGGGAGTGATATGTCAGTTGTTCCACTCTTGCTGCGCTAAACTGAAACCATTAGTACATCAGGCTGATAATTAGCATATCCATTGATATTATTCAGTGATAAACTGTTAATGGCACACTCTATCAGATATTTTAATAAGAATTTGCAGAAAGAATCGATCTGGTATTGGAGCGACTCGTTCTTCCCCCTGTGCTTGGGCCAGTACAAGTGGCGTCTCTGTTTGTGGTGGGAGGTTGTGGCAGCTCTCAGCCAAGAGAACTGCTTGGCTGTAGGTAGAGGACTGGGGGACGTTGTCATATTGATTTTGGTGCCACCAGCAGCACCATGATCCTCATTGTATTCCTGTGTCAATAATCCAGGATCCCAAAAGGAGCCGGGCCTTGCTGTCGCCGTGCTCGTCGCACCCCAGGGGCCGAGCGTGAGGGACCAGGGATGTCAGAAAATTAAGTAACGAAACCTTAGGTGCTTTTATATTTCCAGTTGCTTCCCTTGCAAGTGTGTCACTTTACAATAAAACTGAAGTATCTGAAAATGCTGTTTACTCATCTCCAGGCGAGGTGTGGTTTGGAAGGGACTGGCAGTGAGTGCTGATGTCCAACTCTGCATTGTTGATGTAACTGTCTGATGTCAAACCCTTCTCTCTCAGGGAGTATCTTCAAAACTGTTGGTACTTTCCAAAAATTCCTTCCCTCACATTAATTTTTCTTGGTTTATTATTACTTACTTGCTCTGTTATTAGCTGATATTACATAGCAAATATATTTTGAATTTAAACCCACAAACACTCACTCTTTTTGGTTTTAGGCTCTGTGTGTTTTTCCATGTCGGGTCAATGGACAAATCTGGAATTTGATTTCAAAAGCAAAACACACACCTTGAACATACATGTGCCCACCTTTTAGAATTTCTAAGGGAGTTTTGATCCACTCTGCAGGTCAGTTTGTTCCAGAGTGGAAATACGCACATTCGGGGTCTTTTCCTGTTTAAGCCAAGTCCCAAATTTCCGTCTTAATTTTAAAAAATACCACGATCCTGATCTTTATAATTACCTGTTGATTTGCCTGAGGGCACAGTGAATACACTTTAACCTGTGGACTGACTCTCTATTGTATTTTGAACACTGGAAGATGTAAATTCTTTGCCCATTTTCATTGCTTCTTGGCCACTGCACCATCATCACAGGGATGAGGGACTTGCTAAGTGTTTTCTTCCCTCGCTGGCCTGGTGCCTCGGGATGCTGAGCTGCTTTCCCATAGCCCTTGGTGGGTGGAACTAGTTTGTGTGTGCTCCTTTGAAAGTGATTGAAGAAGGAATTTTGTTTAAAAACTTTTAAGAAGCTAAACCAAACAGCGTCTGTCAGCGTGGGAGTGGACCAAATCCCATCGGCTTCATTGTGGCTGATGGTTGAATAGGAGACTTGCTGGGCTTGCACTCCAGGCACTTTATTAAAAATGCTTCTCAGTTGGGAAGTTTTCTATACTAAATTTAGGTATTTTAACTGCATACTTTTCTTTAAAAAAAAAAAAAAACAAGTATGTAGCTTATAAAAGAAGAAAAAGCCTGAGGATGAGCTTATGGCTTTACTCTTGACTGAAGTGTCCCAAGATAAGAACTGGTGACTGATAAGCAGCACTTCCTAACCAGACTGCCATGAAAGCCACTCTGTGTGTGTGTGTGTGTGTGTGTGTTTCAGAGGAATATCTTTCACACCAACCTCTGATGCTTCTGAATCATTCATAGGTTTTACTTTCAGAATTGGCTTCAGTGTCTGGTGTGGTGGTGGCTGAGTTAATGGTCCTGCACTCTGCAAGTTATTCTGTAAGTAGGGGAAGCACTGTGTCATTTTAGTCATGGCATAGTCAGTTAAGCATGATGATGAATTGCCTCTGGAGAAATTTGAGTCATTTGATATTTTTATATAAATTGACATAGGAAGGACAGTAGTGTACCCCTGGTTAATATTTCCGTGTTTTTCAGAAGGAAGAGCATTGCTTGAAAAAACTCCTGGGTTGTCCTGTTTCTCTATTACAGTGCCTGTAGTACCTTAAGAACGCAGAACTGCAGCATGACTGGGGATATAATGAAGAATTGTGTTCATTTATGTATTTTTTTCCCATTCATGTCCAGCTCTATCAGCCACAACTCCCCTTGGCGTTCATTCAGCTGACTGGTGGTGGTGCCTCTCCCCTTCCTGTCCCTGTCCTGTGCTCGTCTCCCCAGGCCTGACTCCTCCAAATACAACGAAGACTTAAAATAAGGCTTTTCACGCCCCCTTCGTGGCTGTTTCCATCTCCCCTGGCAGTTTCTGCTTCCACCCAGCGAAGCAGCAGAACCGTGGCCTTGCCTGACCTTTGCTCTCAGGTTTTCCCCCTCTCTCCAGTCAAACACCAGTCATTTGACCTTGTCTTGGGCAAGCCCTGCTCTTCAGCAAGTCCTGTGCTCTCCTCAGACCTCCTTCCCAGCCACCCCCTCAGCTTCTCTAAATCTTGCTGTCCCTCTCTGTGCCTTTTGCAGCCTCTGTGGGTGTTCCTGTCCCTTGTCCTTGTTTTGGCTGCTCTGCTCTGCGGGATCTCACCCCCATTTCCTCCATCCTTCCATTCTTCCTCTTCTACAGAAAATCTCATGACTGTACAAACTTCCTCTGTGAAAAATGTCTTTTTTTTTTTTTCTTTCCAAACAGCCTGGCTCCCTGGCTGTGTCAAGTCTTTGCTTGTTTGTTGTTTTTTAAACATATTTTTCTTTATTTAAGATCTCTCCAGGTTCTGTAAATAAGAAAGGAAGATCTCCTTGTGCTTTGCTCTTGGTATAGAGCAACCACTCATCTGCTTTTCAACCCTTCCTCAGACACGTTCAGGTTCTGAGTGTTTGCACAGAACAGATTATAGAATTTCGAGGCAGGCAACTTCAGTTACCTGTTTATCATGAGGTTGGCTGGAGTCTAATTCTTCAATACATTGGTATCTTTATTTGTAAACCAAGTGCCTCGCAGATGGCAAAAATTAATTGCTGGAAGTTAACTTATGCCCCTTGGAAAGGTAGAAAATATAAATGTTCCATCTTTTGGCTATTGCAGGGGTTTTGAAAGTTGCTGTAAGTGGAGAGCAGGGCAGGAAACACACAGTGCTGAGATCTGCTTGTTTGGTTGTGTGTGCAGTGAAGAGCCCTGTCTTGTCTTGTGTGTCTGGCAGAGCTAAGAACTGAAAAATAACCGAGATTTTGGAGAGAAAATAAAAAAAAGGTAGCCTGATTTTTAGTTACTTAACAAGCAAAAAGCACCTCACCTTAACTGTGGTGAGTCACACCGAGAAGAAATTTAAATTCAGGTGGGATTTTTTTTTTATTTTATTTTATTAATATTTATCTTCCTGTTCATCTGTTGTGGTTTCTGAAAATGCTTTTTAGCGAAGCTAAAAATGCAGTAGCAGACAGGAGTTATACATGGCAAAGGGAATCAGGATCAATACTGGGAAGGCAATGGAAGCATTAACTGTGTGTGCTGCAGAGGGAATGGGCTGAGCTGGGAGTTAGGGATTACCTGGGGATGAACCCAGCCCAGCTCTGAGGGTGAGAGCAGCGTTCCCACGCCTTTCAGACAGTGACCTGCTCAGACTGTGTGGCCTGTGCTGCATCTTTTGTCAATACATGTTTTTTAGCTCTCAGATAATTGCAGCAAGATTTGAAATGCTGCTCAAATGGCAACAAAAGGGAGGAATATGGAAAACAAAAGACTGAACAGCCCTTTCACTGTTTTTGTCGGAGTGTTTCCTTGTCTAACTGTTCACCCCCCCACTTGAGCCTTGAGAGGGTAACTTTTTGTATTTGCATGGGTGGTCACCACTGAAATCCTCCCCAACAGAAATGATTTATTTTAATCTGGGCTCCATCAGTGCAAAATGAGGAGGCAGCACCATGGTTGGTTGCTTTAAAGAAAAACACAAACAAAGCAGTAACTTGAAACAGTAACTTAGATACAACCACGGAGTATAAAACTGTCTTTACATCTGTATGTTGAGTGTCATTGGCTTAATCTACACAGGAAGAAACACAAGAGCAGTGCTAGAAGTTATTGCTCAAGCAATAATTATTTTAACCATCCACCATAAATTTCCATGGCTGGTATATTTTAAGGAAGTTGTCTTTCCTGAGGCCTACTGGAGTTCATGTTAGACTCCCATTGACTTCAGACACAAGAATTGGAACATTCATCTTACGTGAACAGCAGCCTGTGCCAAAACCCCTCTGAGATATTTTATCTGTGGTGTTACTTGGTTTATTTTGGTGAAGTACGAAGCATAAATTTGGCTCTGTTACTTGAAATCATCTGACAAGCTGGCATCTTTATGTCATATTTTAAATTTTCCTTTAAAGATTGGTTTCAGGCGAGGTTTTCTTAATTGCCAGCTCGCTCTGTCTGTTTATATCCTCTTCCTTGTGCTGTATCTGGAGCCGTGTGTGAAATTAATGGCAAAGCAATTAACCAAACTCGGAATTCTGCGCTTGAGTGACACTCCTAGCTGTGAAAATATCAGAGCTGTCTGTCTGGTCTTCACAGCTTCTGTCTGAGTTCTAGATGAAACTGGAGATAAAGATGCTCAATCTCTAAGTGGTGTATTAACTCCTGATGCTCCAGAGGGTACTGAGGGTTGCACTAAGCTGATGATCCATTGGGAAGGGCTGTAGTGGCACTTGACAGGGTCTAATCAAGCTGCAGTTTTGTTCAAGCACATTTGCTTTGAAGTAGGAGTAGATGTGAGCTCAGCCTTGTTCTGGAATACAAAAGCTTTCTGATACATTTTTCTCCACTGCCCCAGGTTTTGCACCAGTCTAAACCCATCAGTCCTGGAGACACCCTTTCAGCTGCACTTGTTCAAAACCCGGGTGTGTACAAACACTGGGGGGGGAAATCTGAGCTTGGGAATTTGCTTTCTGATACCCATTACGTTTGTCAGCTTCCCCTGGATGGTCTGAATGGAAATCAGGATTTGAGGGAGGTCATTTATCACTGACCAGTGTCAGTCATCGGGTCTTAAAAAGTAAGTTCTGCTGTGTGACCACACCAGTCCCAGTTGCCACAAGGGAGAGTGGGGGACAGAAGGAAGGCCAGGGTACTTCTTTTTGGCAGGCAGCACTTAGGTTAAACTGATTATCAGGCTGTGGTTTCAGGTTGCAGCTAAGCCAGTCTAGAGGGTTGCTGCTGCTGAAAGGAGGGTTCCTGCTCTCCTCTTCCTCCTCCCACAGTCGTGTTTCCATCGTTTCCTTTGGGCCAGCTCTGCACGGTGGACCCATCACTGAGCCAGTTCAGCTCAGACACCCAGCTGAGAACTACTCACTGGTGAATTAATTAGTTTAATTCATTTACTGAAAGGCCTGAGAAGTGTTAGAGCTGGTATAAAGGAAGGCTGAAGACCACACAGTGGTAATATGAGTGTCCAAGGGTACAGTCCTGGCTTTTTTTTTCACCCTCCAGTCTCTGTGCTCACACGAGCCCTGGGTATAGGCTCAGCTACGTCATAGCTGTGCTCACTCCCCTCCCACCCCCCAAATACCTGCTCTGATCCTGTCCCTGCACAGCCTCAAAGGTCTGTGGCACGATGGGAATACAGGCACAGGAGAGTGGGAGTTTCATGTGAGCACCAGGACATGCATTGATTTCCAGCGATCATCTCTGCAGGCTTAGCCAGCTCTGCCCGTTCTGTGGTGCTTCTACCCCTGGCACATTTTAAAATATTTCAAAAATTTCATGCTGGAGGAGGATTTTCTTCCTTTTTAACAGTTCAGGAATTCATTTAGGTGACAAGTGGTAGCGAAAAATATGAATATATAGAATCATGGCAGTGTTTTCTTTTTTTTTGTCAAGAAATAGATTATGGAGGCTTGGGGGAGTACTCGTCTGTTGTTCTCAGGGAACCTATTAAATTGCTGTAGAAACCTTACTCCAAAGGATGGGAGCTGTATCCTGTTCCTTATCAAATAAAGATGTTAATCATCTTTTATTATTTCTCATACTATATTTATCATCACAGTGTTTCCATAAATACATCTGGCAACAGTATTTTCCAGGCCATTTATTAAGATTTATTCCCTTTAGGGGACTGCTCTAAGGCACCACGTTTTCCTGCCTGCAGCCTGCTCTTCTGACAACTGACATTTTCAAATTACTGTTCCTTGAAAGTGAATTTTTATCTGTTCCCTTTCCTTCTTTATTCTCTGTTGACCAGTTTGGGTGGTTAAATTATGTAGGAAGGGACAGGCAACCACAGTGGGAAAGAAATCTGGTGTTAACTCCCTTTTGTGGAGCTTGTTCACATCCATAACTTGGGTACAAATTGCTGTTGTTTCTGAAGCTTTTCTGGTACTTGTAAAATTACTGTGGCGCTGTCTGGTAGCTGTGCATGTGGAAGTGATTTTCCATGCTAATATTGATTATTTCAGCTTTTGAATATGTCCACCAAGATGCTGGTTTGCTTTAAATGACAGTCCCCTCCTACCTGTAACAATGGTAGATTAACAGAAACCCTTGCCTGGATAAATTCCACAAACACCGACACGTTTCTGCTTTTCTCTGCACCATTTTCTTGTCACCTTCCTTTGAATTTTTAAATGTCATCATTAATTTGTTCTTCCTGCTCAGGAATTGGGAAGCAGAGTATTTGGGATGGTCTCAAAGCTACGCCTCAATTCTTGTCCCTGTGACAAACGGCCCAAGATCTCACACTGGTGGTATCTGGGGGAATTTTTGAATTAATGTAATGGTTTTCGTTTATATATTAACTTTCTTCATTAAAGAGAACAATGCAGAAGTGTTGTTTTGTGTTGGTTTATTTTTTTACCTGAGAGTTGAGTCATACTTTATTCCCATTTTTTTCCCAGAAGAGGACAGCCTTTAATAAATCTGTAGGCGAAGTGATAAACATATTATAAGGAGTCACAGGGATTTTTTTTTTCTCCCTCCCACTGCAAATGAGTCAGCAATTAAATTATCTTGAAAGAAAATCACTCCTGAGTCTGTTGTCTGGGGTTAGCAACTGTTTACATTGTTAGAACAGTTGTATTAATGGTGTTCAGAGTGATAAATTGTGTAAGGGGTCTCCTCATAGTAAAATGCATATCAGGACCTCTCCCTAAACATCTGTCAATCTGAAATAATTCTTATTTGATCCGAACAGCAGGTTTCTGATGGCTTATTACGACAGTTTCCTCAACTTTAATTTTCTTGTTCTGGCAAGATGCGCCGCAAACCTCCCTGTCAAGTGTAATTGCCACGTGAAATAGTCTAATGCTGGTCTGGATTTTCTGGTTATATCATACGAGTGCTGGGAGGTGGTAGTGTGGACAAACTTGGCAGGAATATCCCCGTGTAATATGAGGACTCATTCATATTTTCAGTGTTGTTATGGTCAGTCAGGGAGATTTAAGTGACTTGACATTTCTGGGGGCTTGCTTTGAAATGCTGGGGAAGGGGAAGGGGTGGCTGTGCTGTGGCGCTGGTGTGAGCCAGCACGAGCTGTGAAGCATTTTGGATAAATCTACCCAATTCTTGGGTGTTTCTCCTTCCCTGAGCTCTGTGCTGCCATCCCCATTGTTTGCTCAAGCATTGACTGGGCTGAGTAAATGCTCTCAGCCTGGAGAGTAAATAACCCCCTCCATAAACCCGAGGAGACACTGAGCTTGTTCCTGCAATCCTTTCCTTCCAAAAAATTGATCCTCCTGTAAAGAGCAGTTATAAAAAAAAAGAAAAACTTGTTGAAGCCGAGCGGAACAAGACACAAACACTGAGGGAGCAGGGAAAAGGCTGGTGATTGTGATGAGATTGGTAACTCTGTTCTCTCCATTTTGTGTCACTGTAGATGAATTCGAAGTTCACCAGACTGTAGCTTGCTGCCGGCTTTTGGAATACTCTGATATGCATTCAGGCTTAGCAACACTGCATTTCTGGGGAGATTTCACTGGTGGAATCCTATGGAAAGCGTTTTGGCTGCATCCTGCATAGCAGGATGCAGCCAAAACGCTTTCCATAGGATTCCATCTCTGGTGATGTCCGGTTGACTTTTCCAACGCTGCGATTCATCCACTGCTGCCCTATTGAAATGACTCTGAGAACTGATGAAGCACAAAGCATGGTTGAATTTCTTGGGGATAAAATGCTAACCAGTAGTGTTTCCCTGAGATTTTAGGAGGGGTTGTTTGTCCCCACGCACCAAAACATCGACGGCAGAAATTAAATAAACACGGAGTAAAATCCCTTCGTGGATCAAGTTGAGACTTCTGTGGAGAAAACTGTGCACAGAACTGAGAGGTCTGATGGCAGTGCTGGTTAAAAGGAAAAAAAAAAACCAGCTACTTTGCTGGGTAAGGAATGCAGGAATAGCCAGGCCGTGATGATGGAGGTGGAGGACGATGCTTTTGGCAAATGAAAGACGAATTGCTGGAAAAAAAAAAATTCCACCTCACTTTTGTCAACGTGGACACACATGAATAAGTGCATTCCCGTGATACTCGATGTGACTGGGAGCTGTTCCGTTGCACTGCAATGTAAATAATGTTTAACTGAGGGTAAATTTCAAACCAGACCGAAGTTCTCCGAGGTCAGACTGACTGAAGTTGTGAGGGGCGTTGCTTGTCCCAAGGACTGGGCTTGTCCAAACTGGGAGTCAGGTGTGTGATTCCCCTTTTCTTGAGTGCAGGGCCTGGAGATTTGGACCCCAGAGCAGCAACAGCCTGGATTTGTGGCCAAGAAAGAAGATGAGGGAGGCAATGACAAAGCAAGGAAGTAGTTAACGTGTTGTGAGAGCTGTGAAAAGGGAGAAAAAGCGGGAAGTGGAAGTGGAAAAAAACGGGGAAGGAGAAACAGTGTCTTGGCTTCCCCCCCCCCCCATGTAATTGAGGATGAAGACGTTTACTGTATAAACAGACTTTGGGGGAGATATTTCTTACTTTGAATGGCTATTTATTTACTGTGCAGGCTTAATTATGCCTTTTAAAGAACCCTTTTTTTCTCTGCCCTTTGTTCTTGTCCTCATCTTGTGGCTACCCTATCCCTGGAAGTGTTCAAGGCCAGGTTGGAGCAACCTGGGATAGTGAAAAGTCTCCCTGCCCATGGCAGGGGTTGGAAAAAGATGGTCCTTAAAATCCCTTCCAGCCCAAGCCATTCTGTGATTCTTGGTTGTGTTATAGAAGAGAATCTTTCCATTGATTCAAACACCTCAATTTGTTTAGATTTTAATTATTTTTATGTGGTGGTTCTTCTTTTTTTCTTAATGGAGGATGTCATGCAGTGCTTAACATAAAAAAGGGAAATGAAGAGTAGGAATAGGCATTACTGAGACTACAAGTTAGAGTGGAAAGGCGGGTTTGTCGTTCAGCTTCAATGAAAAATAACGTCACTTTCAAACTTTAATAGCATATTGCAAGCTTCCACTTGATGCCAGTGGAGTATTTATAATGTGGTTGGGTGTTTCCAACATCCCAGTTGAATATTTTTAATCCTGCAGTAAATAAAAATATACCCTAAGAGATATAATGCGAGCAAGGCCCACATCGAGTTTGTGTGGCGTTCAACCACTACTGGATTGTTTGCCTGGGAACGTTCAGTCAATAGAGAACAAACTGTGGATGTCAAATAACCTTCAGCTGCTACAATAAAGCAGAAATGGTTGGCTGAATGCAGCAATATCTCTGAAAACCCCAAATGGGGAACTGGGTGACTTTTGCAGAAGGACTCACTGCTGGTGACCCGGGGCAGCAACGGCCCTTGTGCTGGGGCACAGCTGGGGGCAGAATCACCTGCTCTGCCCCTTTTTATAGCTGGGTTACCCTCATTGCAGGCAGTGAAATGCTCTGAAAAAGGAGCTGTGACAGTCTCAGCCCAGAGGGGTTTGTTGCCACTCTGAAAAGGAAGGTGGCGAGTGAGAGTTGGGGGAGATGAACTGAGGGGAGCGCGTGGTGACCGCTGAGCTCGAGCCGCTTGTCCTGGTGAGTGAAATGCTTGCAGCTCCCAAATGAAAAGCTGAGAAAAGCAAGTAATTATTTTCTTCCTTTTTTTTTTTTTTCTTTTTTTTTTTTTTTCCCTCTTTTTGGTTTGCTGTGCTGCTACTGCTCAATATCTGTGTGCCAGGGCAATTTGGTTTTTCCTTGCAAAAAGAGCAACCCCCACTTCCTAAGTCAGGAATTGCTTCTGTTCAACGTTCTTATTCAAAGAACCATGGTCTGTTCCTTGGCTTCTGAGTGCCTGGTGCAAACAGCTGGATGGGAGTTGTAAGAGTGGGGGGGTTAGGAGGTTGGTTGTTCTTTTTTTTAATCAACCCCTCTTTGAATAAAATAAAGAAAAGCTTTTTGCAGTCTAAATACACGTCCTAGTGGCAGACTTAGATTAAAAATTTATATGGTAACATAACTGTGGCTCCAGTGTGATGTCACAACAGAGGAAAATTAGTGCCCTTAGGAAATGAGCAACCTTATATTTTTATTTTTCCTTGCTTTTGTCTGGAGCAGTCATGATGGGAAAAGAAAGGTAGAAAATGACAGAAAATTTATTATACATGTAGATTTTTTTTTTTTCCTGATCTGTTTTCCTGTTTCAGCTGTGTAGGGCTGAACTCTTGATGTCATGTTTGACACTTTAAATATCGAGCAGGAGGCTTTGTGGCATTAATTTTATAAATAGACCTAGTACTCAAAAATAGTCTCATTGATAATCAGCTTTGTCTGTCTTAGTTCTGGAATGGACCCTCCATGTTTGTGTAACAGAAACTCTGTCATACATAAAATTAAATCCTTTTTGGAGCTGATCTGTGGAGCAGCATATAAACAACCAGTCAATAAGAAATGTGTGTTTGTTCCTGTGCTTTCCTAGAATTGGAATTTTGCTGGGGAGGAGGTTAAGAGAAAGTTGTATATTTCTCACTAGAGTTTCTCCGTGTGTATTTCAGTAGTTTCATGGTTCTCCTGTAGATTGATGACTCTGCTCTGAGATGAATTTTGCTGCCTTTCTCTTGGGTTCAGACACACGATAACATACACTGTGCTTTGCTGTAGTGTCGGGGGGATGGGGATTCCTCCATCTGACCTGTTGTGTCTCTGCAAAATCTGTGTTCTTAGCTAGAAACAAAGCTGGTAATTTAATTACTGTGTATAATTCTGTCATCAGCATTCTATTTGTCCTAATAATCTGGGGGAAAAGCGCCATTTACAGCTAATAAATTGTTGGCCAAAGGGATTTCTGTTGTTTTTTTTTTTTTAGTTTGGTGCATCAATTTCAATTTAATTTTTTTTTCTCTCGGTGCTATTTCAGGAGTTCAGAAAGTGGGTCTTCAGGGTGTTTGTTTGTTTCTTGATGACTTAGGGCCCTAAATAAGAATTTAGGTCTCCCAGAGCGCTGCTCTTGGGAATGACAGCGTGTTCCCTGCCTGTGCTGGTGCCGTGTGTGACACAGGATCCTGTTGCAGTCGGGCACAGCTCCCCCGGCACTGCCCATCTCTGTTTACTCTGCACCTCCCTGGTGTTGTTAAACATTGATAGTGCCTTCTGTGTGCTGGGAACGGGAGCCTGGGGACAGCGCCTGGAAAACCAGGGAATGCTGACGCTGCAAAAACTGGTGTTTGGCTTTGGGGTTGTTTTTCAGTTGATGCCCTGCGATGGCAAAGAAGTTTTCTGTTTCAGCTCCATTTGCAGGCCTGGGGTGCTTTGGACCTAAATTTAGAGCAAGAAGTGAGTGATAAATGACAAAGGGCTAATTGGAATTCTGTGAATGAGCCCATTTCCTGCCATGGACTGCAGTTCCAGGTGGACTTTAATCTGTGCCGTGTAGCCCGCGGGTACCTTTGTCTGGCACTCTCGGTTTGGGATCATTTTGGGAAGTGTCTGTATGGCTGTGCTACAAATTATACCCCTGAAGAGGAAAACAGTTTCTTTTTAAACCTAATCACTTAGCAGAAAGGTGGCAATTGCCAGCCTGTCTTAGAAAATAAACTTTCTTTTGCTTTTTATGCACGTGCAATTGAGGGGGTTGATGTTTATTGTACCACTGCGGTGGGGGTGTGCCAAGGTCTGTCCTGAGCTGTTGGTGTAGCACAGGTGGTAAAACCACTTTAAACCTGGTATCTGAACGGAAAGAAGGATGTTCATGCACAGCTGCAGCGATGCATGACCTGCAGTTTTATATCTTAAAACTCTGTGGTTTTTTGAATGCTTGCAGCTGGTCTCGACAGCTGCCAGATCTCAGTTGTGGTGGGGGTTGATTAGTTACTTATTTATTGCTTTTTAGACTTACCCACCAGGCTGCAGACAGGGGGAATATTGTAAAAAATGTAAATATTTAAATTTCATTTCCTTCCGGGTGACTCTGCCCCTCCCTCTTCGTGTTTGGGCGGGAGGATTTAAAAAGGATGAGTCTGTTCTTCCTCCAGCTTAAAGCACTTGAGCTTCTGCTCTTGTGATGTCCTCTTGTCCTTCCATCCTCAGCAGAAGCAACTCCTACTTTTGGAAGAAATGCAACTCTGTTGTGCTGCCCAACAGTTCCTGCTCTTTGCTAAAGGCAGGTGGGAAGGGAATCAAGTAAACAAGGAGTGCTGGGATTGTCTTTGGGAACAAGAGGCTTGAGTGATGTTTGCAGTTGGTTCAGCTTTCAGCTTTTCAGAACACTCCTGTGCAGTTGGCTTTGACCTCTCCACATGGGCGTTGCTGGCCAGAAAAATCCCTGTGTTTGTATTTAAGGTGATAAACCCCCAGGATTTTGGTAAAAAAGCGACATTAAAATGTCTTCAATCCCGTATCTACATATATCTTTTATTCAGATATCAAGATATAAAGATACATCAGATATATTAAAAATATATTTCATATATGTGTCTTTATATATAAAATATAATAAGATATAAAGATATCTCTTATATATTTTTATTATTTATTGTGTTACCTATTTTATATATATTTTATTATTTAATATTATATTTACATATATCTTATTCAGTACAAAGTTGAGCAGATTAAGTGCTGTATTTTGTAACACTATAAGCCCTCATAACCAGCAATCAGTAAAACATACCTGTGCTCTTAAAAAGCCCTTTTGTTTGTGTCTGCTCTTATTCTACGTCATCTGGTGCTAAAAATAAACATAACTCACCCATCTCGGAGGCATCGACCGTGCAGGGATTTACCACTCTGAGCTCTGGGGCTGCTTCTTAAGGTGCAAAGAAATTGCTCTTGCACATGAAGGACAGTGTTAGGGGGTCAGTCATTGTCTGGGGTCTTTATACCATCATACAATGGTATTGTATTTTTTTCAGTTATAAGGATTTTGTAACAGTCTTTAGGTGCTTTGTGGACTTCCTGCTCTTCCCTCTTTCCTTGTACTGCTAATGTGGTAAACTCTGGAAAACAGTGATGTTTGTGTGTCCTTGAGGATTTTTACCTGCTGGAAACAAGACTTTGATCTTACAATCAGTTACTTCTCCCTCAATCGTGGTCATCTCCTGGCGAACTTCTCTGAATGTGATCTCACTCATCTTCTGGTGGACATGCAGAACTGGACACTGGATAGATAACGGCACCTCATTTTTAGCTCATAAGTTTTCCTGTGCTTTGTCCTTCCCTGGCTGTGAGCTGAGCTGCTGTCACTTTGTTTTCTTTGACCTCAGCCCCTGGGAACTTGTTGCTTTGTTACTCAGCCCTCACTCACTGCTCCTGTGCCTCGGGACTAAATTCCCAGTGTTTTGGGAAGAAGCACCAATGGAAGAAAAAAAAAATCACCAGAATTATTTCTGTTTCTTCCTTTGCTGTATATAGGAAATTGTGGTTTTCTTTGGGAGATTGTTTTCTGCAGAATTCCCTTATCCTCCTTTGTTCCTCAGAGGGCTGACTAGTTGTCCTGGTATATCATGGGGCAGTGGCTGAGCTAATGATGGAGATAGTTTAAAAAGAGTGAGCCCTGAACCTCAGTCTTGCAGATTGGGGTGCCTGGATAACTGTTAGTGACGTACCTTATCTTCTGTTGTATTTTTAGTTGCTCTTCTACAACGGGTGGCAGAATTGGAAAAGGTCAATGCAGAATTTCTTCGCACAAAGCAGCAACTTGAGCAGGAATTTAATCAAAAGAGAGCAAAATTTAAGGAGCTATACCTGGCTAAGGAAGGTAAGTCCTCAATTCTCCTCAAATAATCTCTGTAGGAACAGCAGGATTTTGAACAGGTGCAATAAGAACATGAGAGAGAAGCAGAGTAAAATTCAATAGGTGGCTGTTTGGCTTCCTGGAGTGGATTTTTCGAACTAAATTTAAAGATTTGCCTGCATGGACAGGAGTCAGAGCAACTTGATGGCCATGCTGAAACTCCACCAGTGAGTTTTAATTCTGCCTGGACTCATTGTGAGCTCCTTTTCTCTGAGCAGCAGCTGATCTGGGAAGTGGAAAGACATCTCCTGGCTGCTGTGCTGGTTGTACTTTGGGGCCAGCTTTTCTGTGGAGCATTGATTTGTCTTAAATTTCCATCTGAGGTAGGCTGTAAGCAGGCAAACATCATCAAAGTTTTAATACCAGCCAAGGGCATCTATTTCGATAACACAATTTATAGGAAAATTCGAACCATATGAGCTCAAATATCTGATGAAGAATTGGAGAGTAGAGCTCTGAGAGCCAAATTGATTTATTTCTATTTCTGATGATTTTCCTGTCTTTAACATATGAAAGCAGAGCCAAAAAATAATGCATTAAGACTGCAGCTGCTGTATAAGCTTATGAGAGCAGAAATACAACAGGCACAATGAAGATCAGATCACACAGAAAGCCTATTTCTTGGTGTTTTAGCAGCTGGATGAAAGGAAATTTTAAGATACACTAGACACTGCTGATGAGATCAGCAATAATTCTCCCATTTCGGGACAGTCAAAAAATAGAAAATAAAAATAAATTGTACCAGGGGAAGAAAACAAAACCAACTTTCACATGTACTGAAATGAAGGGACACCAGAGGAGAATATACAAGCAATTCCTTTCCTTTCTTTTTTTTTTTTTTTTTTACTTCCCTGTCTCCCAGACCCTTTCCTAAATGTACTTTGGGACTGCTGCAACCCATCCTGAATAGAGTTGTTTGAAAACTAAATAATAGAAATGCTACAGAGACTTGTTTTTTTTTTTTTTTTTTTTTACAGAGGGCTTAATGCCCTTTTAAGTACCTGATTAGCTCTGGGTTCCATATTCTCTATCAAGGGGTGGGAGCACCAGGATTGATTTTTTTAGCACTGAGGGAAATACGTGGAGGTGGCTTGGTGTTTGTTGTGCACTGGCCAGATGTTTCAGCTGGAAGTGGAACAGGCTAACACAACACTGTGTTTTGTGCTAGTGCTTTTGGAATTAATTATATAATATAGATCTCCCAGAGCTGTTGGCTTCAGATTAACTGATAACTCGGGAGGATGAAATGAAATTAGTTTAATTTCTGTTTATAGGTGCAACAATTGGAGAAACAGTGGGTGTTCCACTGAATGTATCCTTTTATTAGCAGAAGCTCCCTGTTAGCAAAGTCACGATAAAGAGCAGATTAGTCTGGATGGTTTTCTTGTGTGAGCTCCATGAAGTGTTCACAGAGTTTCTGTTCAAGGAATCTGAAGTGTCCTATCTAAATTCAGAACCAAGTTGGTGCCAGAAGTGGGAGACTGTCCTCCTGTCTGTTTTTCTAAACTTTTCAAGACTTTTTACCAGAATGAGTTAAATAATGATCACCAAATAAAAGCAGTTGACTTTCATCAGGTACACTGGGCCTTAGGTTATATCTGCAGTGTCTGCTTTGGGGCTGTATCCATGTGAATATACTTCTTTAATAAAAAAAAGGGCAAACAAAGTCAAGAACTAACACTCCCTAAAGATACTTGCCAACTTTTGTTCAGTTATTGTGGTAGATGTTTTAATATCAGTGCTCTGTTCTTTGCCATAGCAACTGGGGATACTCTTCAGGCTGAATTTATTAATCAAGCTAAATATACGTAATCCTTCTTCCAGAGGACCTGAAAAGACAGAATGCAGTGCTGCAGGCAGCCCAGGATGATCTGGGCCAGCTGAGGACCCAGCTGATGGAAGCTCATGCCGAGATGGAGAACATCAAAGCGATAGCCACGGTGTCAGAGACTACCAAGCAGGAGGCCATCGACGAGGTGAAGAGACAGTGGCAAGAAGAAGTAGCTTCACTACAGGCCATTATGAAAGGTAACAAGCAGGCAGGCTGCTGAGATCAGCCACCCCTTCAGGGATTTGTGCCTGCTTTTGCATGGAATGTGGATCACTGCTTGTCGTGGCTCGGGAAACTCAGAAGTGCCGGATGCAGTGTAGTTCCCAGGAGTGTGAAAAGGAGCTTGCTGGTTTCTGTTCTGTTAACATAAAGATAGAATTTAGAAGTAATCATGGCAATAGCAACTCTCATGTATATGCAAAGCATCTTTGAGGGACTCTGAATGTGATACTTCATCCTTCCATGAAGATATAAAAGTGTGATGCTTGTAATTTGACAAGTCTGGAAACAGCTTTGGGCTGACAGCACGATTCTCTTCTTCTGTGTGAACATAGTTCTGCTCTCACTCACCCAGGTGGGCTTTTCCCCAGGCCAGTGACTGCACATGCTGCTCTGGGCCAGTCCTGGGTTCTGTTCTTCGTTACATTTGCACGTTGTACAGCTGTTGACATCTCCGAGACAAAGTGCAAGCAGCAGAAGGCAGGATATAAAGTGGGACAGACTTGTTGCCACAGCTGTCTGTTTTCTTAAAGGTTCACAAACAGGATCACACTGCCCTGAGCCTGTTGGCTGTAGGCAGTTCTTCCATCCCCTGATTATGCTTTTCACCCAGAAAAGACAAACCTTCGTGTATATTGAGTACACAAAAGTCTGTTTATTTATGATCTGCATAGATACATGAACCTAGATAAAGGCTCAGTTGTGCCAGCTGCTGTCCCTGTGTAAACACAGACGGCTCCTTACCTGAGGGGGGACTGTTAATCATCAGGAAATGCAAGCCATGTGAGAAGGGCAATGTCTTTGCATTTTGCAGTAAATAAGTAAGGTTTTGGTGGTTCGTTTGCACGATGTGCTTGGAGGTACAAAATGTGCTGCTGAATGGGATGACAGTCACGTACTTTTACTTTTATTTTGCATTTTACAATTACTTTGAAATTAAGAGTTAAACAGATTTGAGGGCTTGTTTGTTTGCATTCTAGTGTTGGCACAAATTGAGATTCAGTTCTTTTGGATTTTTGATTTAAATATTTGGGTTTTGGGGCAAGAATCAAAGGGAAGGGAGACTTCATTGTTGTCCTGGTTTTGACCAATTATAATAAATCACTGACTGGTTGGAGATGAAGCTCCTAAAGCTCTGTCCTTTAACTTACATTGGAAATAAGTTCTGCCAATGCTGTTTTGCAGAGACAGTTCGTGACTATGAGCTCCAGTACCACCACAGGTTGGAGCAGGAACGGGCTCAGTGGAACCAATACCGGGAGAACGTGGAGCGGGAAATAGCAGAGCTGAGACGGCGCCTGTCTGAAGGGCAGGAGGAGGAAAACCTGGAAAATGAAATGAAAAAGGTACCTTGTTCTTTGGTTTCTGTTTGAGGGCACGCTCGTGGTGTTACACCCGAGTTCATTTCCACGCCTGCTGTAATCCCTCAGCTCTGCCAACTTCCAGCCTTCGTTCGTGGAAGTCATCGTGACCTAATCCTGCATTTGAATCCCTAAGGGTGTTGTACCCAGTTATGTGGGTTCACTGAGAGGGTTGTACCTGAGAAGATGACAACGTTTTGCCTTCAGCTTGTAAAGCAGGTGGGCTTGTGAAGTTCCTGTCAAATGTCAGAAGAGCTCAAGTAAAACCACCTTCAGTTTTTTCTGCACTGACTGCAGTTGTATGAAATTCCCTTTACACTTCTGCACATATATTCCTTTTCTGAGACCTTATGAATTTACTGTGCCCATTAAAAAACTCAAAATATCTAAAATGCCTTTTGCCTTTCTCTAAGTTAAGCCATCTTTGTGCATCAGTGTGAAGTACAGGACTGTGCTGTCACAAAACAACGGGCTCTGGATGATGAAAAATAATTGTCCTGGAGTATGGACACACATTGTTGTAGTTATTCAAAGATCTGTGACTAAGAAAACTTCATGGGAGTAGATTGAGGTGCCTTGCCTTGAGTTTGGGTTTTATTTGCTCTGTTGAGGTTGAAGATTTGGTGTGTTTCAGGCAGGGAGCAAAGTGAACCTGTCAGAATAGGTTGATGTTTTGTGATCTTTGTTTATCTTGTTAAAAAAACTTGCATTTAAGTGAATTTGTCTTCCCAGTAAGCTTACAGTAGCCTTCAAGCTATTGTAAGACAGTTTTAAAGCAATGAATTAACCTATGTTCAATAAGGAAATGTAAGACACAAACTGTTTTTAAGAGAAGGTTTCAGCCTTATAAAGAGAAAAAAAGAAACTATGGTTGAAGCTGGAAGGAAGGTTCAAAGTGGGACCAGTGTGGTGAGTCCTGGAGAAACAACCCAGTCCTGGCAGTGCAATCCCAGCTAACTGCCAGGAAGCATTTTCAGAAAACAGTCTCTCTCAACTGATTCGGATTTTTAATCTGAATTCACTGATCGTGTAAGTTGGAGCTGCAAGTTACTGACATGACAGCACAGCTCACCTAAACTCAGTGGCTTTAGTACAGAAGTTTACTATTGCAGATAAACAGCATTTTCAGCTATACCCCTTTTAAAGTGAACTGAACATCCCTGGTGATCCTGAAGGAAAAGGTGATCAGTTTATTGATCTCTGGCTAATAAAACTTGGAAAGCTTTCTAGGCCTGGAAAGCAGAGGAACATATACTTTATGTAATAGGAGGGGGAGGGGGAAATCTGGTCTTCAGAGTACAGCTTGAAATAATTGCTTAAACTGCTTTGCATGGGGTTTTAATCTTCTTTGTCATTATTAAACCTGTGAGGTTTTTCCTCAGGGAGACGAAGAATTAGATCAGAATTAGGAAAAGGACATTTGATTTTACCTAAAAAACAAACAAGCAAATCCCAAGGCCATAAAAAGCTGTGTTTAACCAGCAAAATAACGAATATTCATGTGTCAGCAGTCAGTGTGGAAAGAGGAGTTTTCTTGATCACTTGGGATGTGCTATTTGAAGGCTTGTGATCAATTCCTCCTGCATGATGGCATTTCCAGCCAACAGTGTTCTATTTATCCTCATATCTTCCTCTGCTCCATTGTAAGGGTGGATTTATTTTATGGTAAAGCAAAGCATAAACTTGAAGAGAGCTTTCAAAAATATCTTCATCTTGTAGCCAGTCCTGAGGAATCCACGAACATCCCAAAGGAGTAAAAATAAAACGAACTGCTTTTCTCTCTGGGTTATAAGTAGATGCTGTAGCAGCACATAATACATCACATTTCTTAAAACTGGCAACAAAACCATGCCATTGTCTGGAATTCTCAATGGGGGCTGAGGTGAGAGGAGGGAGCAGAGCAGAGCAATGATTGTGAGCCATGTGCTTCAGTCCGGGGCACTGGATAATATCTCTGTTCAGTTGTGTTCAGTTTGACCATGAAATTCATTTTAACTGCAAAGAAAACCCATGACATTTAATACTCTGCCCACATATTTGCTAACATTTATGCTTATTGTCTGCATACTTTTTTTACCACGAAAGAGGTGATAACAAATACATCTGTAAATCCTGTAAATATCCCTCTGAATTTCAAGTTAGTTTATTTGGTTGAGGGCACAGATTTGGGAGTTTCAGACTTCCAGGGGTAGAGGTTGTTTGTCCTGAATTGGGAGCACTTGGAGTGGATGGGCAATATTTTGGTGAGCATCCTGTTATTTGTTAGATGTGACCACTTTGCCAGAGGTATCCCAGCCTCTCCTGATATTTGGCATTCCTGAGCATCACAAGGAGCGTGTCTGGTGGGACACCTGCCCTTGTCTGGAAGCAACTGGTTTGCTTTTCCATGTAAATATATTTCAGATTGCAGGTTTCTAATTTCTGTGGAAAAACTCTGTATTCAAGGATTCTTTTTATCATAAAGCAATGATTTCTAAGAAATCTGTGCTGAAAACTTTGCATTATTCATCTCCCTTCCCAAGTCAAAAAAGGTAAATACCTTGGCCTAGTGATTAACACGCTTAACGCTCACCTTTCAGAAAACTTACTGATGATTTATAAATAATGATTCTTTTTCCTGTTGGGCTGTGATACTGGATAGGTTTGGGGTTTGTTTTGTTTTTACAGGTGCTAAAAGCAATCCACCACAGCAACAGGTACTTCCATGCAAGTCCTTTGCTGGGAATGACTGGACTCCCTCTGGACAATGACGTGGTGGGGATGAGTTGCCCGCTGGCAAAATTTGGCTACTCTTTCTAAAAGTCAGACCTCATTTTCTGTTCAGGAAAGGAGCTGTTTTGCTGTTGGAGCTGTGATGGATATAAATACTCTTCTTAGCACAGTTGTGTCAAACTCTGAGTAGCAGAAGTCTGCAGAGCAGGTATTTTCCATGCAGGAGAAGAGCAAGAAGGGACAAACCTCCTGTTCTGAAGTTGTGCTTATTGCTCAGGAGAGGGGAAATTGGAAAGGGGAGAGTAATCTGATTTCTGTGACAGAGCTGGCCATAAAATCTGATACACAGTAAACTACTTTAGTTGGTAATGATAAAGAACAGTGGAATAGATTTAGAGGATAAATGGTTTAGTCTTGCTTTAAGGAATGAGTAAATATGATCATATGTAAAACCATGGCCTTGGACAGCCCAGTTAGTTTGCCAAAATGGTAGAAGGAAATAAACATTTCAAGGATCACACCTCTGGAAGAGCCTGAATAGCACCTTTTAGCACAGGAAATGTGATGCTGCAGCACCTCTTGCCCCGTGTAACACAAGCTTGAAGTAGCATTTTACAACAGGATAGATACTCTCCTTTTATTAAAAGGTTGAGTGGGAATTTTAACCTCAATTTGGGCATCTCAGTAATTCTGCTTCACCTCCAAGAGCAGAGCCAGTGACCAGCACTCCTTTTGTTGGCAGGTATTGGCTGTTCTGAGTTCTCAGCTCAGTATCCCACTGACCTTTAATATGCATCCTTGCAGTATGTTGCAACCACAGTGTCAAACTTCAGCTCTGTTTACCAAGCAGTACAAGCTGGAGTAATTTTTCTTTAAGTGGATACATTTTTTTTTCTTTCCAGTTGGTTGCTATTCACAGTCTGGTTTGGTTTTGCTTTCAGAGAACTTTCTGGCTGTTTCTCTGAACTGATTAGCTCCATCATGGACATATTTGTTGCTCTGTGTTGAGTATTGAACCATGTGAAACCAGACTGGCAGTGAAATGTTCCTGCAGTTATCAAGAATAATTAGAAAAGAGCACGTTCAACAGTCCAGAAAATGTTGGGCTATTTTTAGTCTATATGAGCCAGCTCGAGGTAGCATTAAATGAATGGAAGTGATACAATAAATGAACTATAAAGCACTCCTTGAAGTGGAACTCCTGCTCCCATCTGTTCAGAAATTGTGACTGATGAGTTGCTGGCTGCAAGTGACAGGTCTGGCTGTGCATGTGACAGTCACATGTCCCCAGTATTGGATTCACTGCCCAACAATGTGACATCCCTTGCTTTGCTCATGGATTTTATTGCTACTCCAGCAGTGACAAAACGTAGCAGAGGACAGGAAATGACAGGAAAAGGAGAGGAAAGACCGAGCATTTAAGAAATGGGGATGTCAGGGCCACCCTTTGACCTGTGCAGTTCTGGATTTGAACACTATTGAGTGCTGTTTCTCATTTTAATTCTCGTGATTTTTACCTGGCTCTTTCTCTTTTTTTTTCTTCTTTCCTTGTATCAATCCTTTAATTCTGATGCAATTTGATCTTTCAGAACTATTTGAAAAAATCATGGGGTTTGTGATAAATTGTCTCTCTGTATTTTGAAATACTTAGTACAGTAGCAGCAAAACACGATGCTACATCAGGAGTAATTTAAAGCTGAGAAATGATCTTCCAAAACAGAACCAATTTGAACTGTGTGTCATTTGCAGATCCCTTTAATTTCCTGAGTGATCAACTGCATGGCCAGTACCTCAGGATGCAGTTCTTTTGGGTTTTTTATATGTGCTGTGTTGCAGGACAGTTGGGCCTTTTCTGTCATTAATGTGAAATACTTGATCCATAGATTTTCTCTCAGGTATCAGCAGTGATAGATTTGCTAACATTCTCTTCTAAAGCAGATACTGATGGCCTAATCCATACATGGATTTAAAATTTAGTTGCCTCCTGTGAATGGAGTGATATCAGCCTTGTTGTCACTGAGGTGGCTGCTGAACTGAAGAAGTGGGAGTGAGACTGGAAGTTCAGTCAGCTTTTTTGGTTGATGTAGAGATTTTCTCCAAGTATCTCCAGTAATGGAAACTGCTGTGGTGAACACTGTGATGATGATGATGATGATGATGATGATGATGATGATGATGATGATGATGTTACAATTTCTTGCCTCACCTTCAGGCCCAGGAAGATGCCGAGAAGCTGCGTTCGGTCGTGATGCCCATGGAGAAGGAGATTGCAGCCCTCAAGGAGAAACTGGGAGAAGCTGAAGAAAAAATCAAAGAGTTGGAAGCATCCAAGGTGAGGTGGAGCTCTAACTGGGTCCTGTTTGTATCCTGCAGCGTGCTAGTTTGGTGCAGATAAGTAAAGGCAAATTTTGTAGAGGAAAAAAAGCGTCTATTGTGAAACTCTCTGTGCCCCATACATCTTGTCTCCTGGAGCTCAAATGGCATATTTAGCTTAAATATATATATTTCAGTCTTTGTTTAGGGGGTGGGCAGTGTGTGTGTGTGATCTGTGCTCAGAGTAAATTGCACAGCTTCAGGTCTTTAATGGAAAAAGGTCTCGAAAAAATACCTGCTTTGCACCTCTCCAGCAGCCTGGCCTTCAGATTATTGTCACACTTGGAGCCACAGAGACTCTGGGAGTCAGATTTTTCCATCTCAAAGGCTTAAAGGCTCTCTAGCAGATGGCAGACTTGGTGTCCCGGGGCTGGAGAAGCTGTCCCACCATCAGTGGCAGAACCCAAGGGCTGTCCTGAACTCCGGGCTGGCGTCGGTGCCTCCCGGCCTGAGGTGAGGACGATGAACAGCAGCTCTGTGGAGCCAGGGAGGAACTGCCTGAAGGCTTTTGTTTCCTCCAAGATAAAACCTCCTGTGATTTGTGACTCAGCAAACCATAAAACTGAGCAGTGCCATAAAGAGATCTTTCACTCTTGTTCCTTGTTCCAGGATGGGATCTGTTTCTCCATCGTGTCTGACAGAGGTTTATGTAACCCTGTCTTGAAAGGTTCTCACTGGAGCTTCTGCAGCCTCTGCAGGGCTTTGATAGTTCTTTGTTAGCTTTGCTGGTTAAAAAACAAGAAGAAAAAAAAATCTAGGCATATTTCTTCAGTATTTCTTGAATGACAGATTTCCTTTTTGAAAGAATATTTCATGAGTTTGAATGTTCCTTTTCTTGTCCGTCCCTTAGTTTTTCTCTTTTCTTAGGCTTAGTCCAAGCTTGCCCCATAGTCCTGTTTTCTGACTACTGTTATTACTCTATTTTAAACGATCTCCACGTCCTACTTATTTGTTGGCCTATCAGCACTAATTAAAGGATTCCTCTCTGTCTGCTTTCCTGAGATATTTTGCCCCTTTACCATCTCGGTGCTGTTGTGATCCAGCTGTTAGAACTGGCACACACTGATAGGTTCGACTTAGCAGAATTTTAGTGAGTAATGTGTTCAGAAATAAATACAAGCACTGCTTTGCACACTGGTAGTTGAATAGTTGTGATTTCTAGAAATAAACTTCCCCTTCAGCACCCGTCCCTTACCTGAACAGGCGACACTGTCACTTCCAACGAGAAGGAAATTCCTGAGAGTGTCCCCAGACTGGGATGGTTGATTTTTTTTTCCCTGTTTTTGTTCAGGTTAAAGAACTGAACCATTACTTGGAAGCTGAGAAGTCGTGCAGGACAGACCTGGAGATGTATGTGGCTGTTCTCAACACACAGAAGTCAGTCCTGCAGGAAGATGCAGAGAAGCTGCGGAAAGAGCTCCATGAAGGTACCTCCCTGAGAATGAACCTCTCTAAGGATGCAAACCCCAGCATAGCTGTTAATTATTTCCTCATCTCTTCTTTGAATTGGATTTAAAGGAACTGGGAGGGGAAAGCAGTGTTTTTAAATGTGAAAGGCCTTGAAATGTTTGCTGCAGAGTTGAATGTGTGAGGTTCTTTTATGACAGAGAAAATCAACAGAGCCATTCATTTTCTCAAGGGATGCTGTTGAATTTCTAAGTTCTTAAAGTGTTGTAAGCTTCATTCTTATTATATGTGTCTCATTTGTGTATAATTAGGATCATTATTTCCATAATGTATTGCTCTGGCTCCCTGAGGTGTGTCAGTGCTGGTGCTGGAGTGCAGAGGAATGAAATCCAGAGCCTGCTGCTGAAATAAATAGGGATGTGGGAGCCAGTCTTTTGAAACCAGCACTACAAAAAATAAACTGTTGGAACTCATGAATGGAGTTGAGGTGTTGGTCTCCTCACTGGGAAACTGTAAACTGTCAGTAATGCATCCCTAATCACGAGCCAGGGTTGGGAATTAAGAAAATGTCTTGTTCCATCCTGAACAATTATTGAACAAAGCCCGACTGTTTGATTAGAACAATAACTACTTTCATTCGCCACGATGCATCTCTTTGGCAAAGTTGCTAAAACAGTTCTGGTTCAGAGTGACTCTCTTTCTGCACAGTTTGCCACCTCTTAGAGCAGGAGAGGCAGCAGCACAACCAGCTGAAACACACGTGGCAGAAAGCCAACGACCAGTTCCTGGAGTCCCAGCGTTTGCTGATGAGGGACATGCAGAGGATGGAGATCGTCCTGACCTCAGAGCAGCTCCGGCAGGTGGAAGAACTGAAAAAAAAGGATCAGGTTACTGCCTGCTTCCCCCTTTTCCTCTTTGTTTTTTGGGGATGCTGTAGGTTTAATGTGGTGTAACAGGTATGGAAATCCCATGTTGGAGACAAACGTGTTTGTATTTCAAAAATCGAGAGCTGACAGTTTGAACAGAAATCTTCCCCTTGAACGACAGCTGACAGTTTGATAACAGAAACCCTCCAGTATTTTAATATTAATGGATACAGTAACTTTAATTTCTGGATATTATTACCTATTTAACTATTGGCAACATTCATTTTAATCTTGAAGGAAGAATCTGTGAGGCAAAACAACTGGGGTAAGGATGGCAGGACAGCAAGTTTCACTTCTTTCTAGGTTTCTCCAGTCAGATACATATCTTAGGCATAAATTAAGACCTTGGGTTTTATTTATCATATGCCAATGATTGTGTGCATACTTTATGACTTAATGATCTGTGATGTCTTTCTCTGGATTCTTTTTCCTTATATTCAGTTTTTTTAGAGTGCTCAGGGCACTTCCTCTTTTCACACTTGTTCATGCTTGTAAATGGCTGTTAATGAGCCTTTAGGGATGCAAATATATATATGTATTCTGTACAAAAGGCAGTGTAGCAGCTAGTTTTGTTCCTTATTTGGTAATCCCTATAATGAGAGTTTTGAGCTCAATAATAAGTTCTTTGAATAAAATTGTTCATGAATCGGCCACTAAGCTTGGAAAGTGAGTTCTCCTTTAAGTCAGTTTGGGTGCCTTGTGAAAAGAAGACTAAATTTTTTAACTAAAAGAATGTTTATGTGATAAACACTGGGGGGTTTAACCAAAATAATATTTTTCCAGCGTCTCTTTTGTAGGTTAGTTTATCATGAAAGCTGATTTCATTTCTACTGTGGTAAATTGAATCCCATTTTATATGTGTTCTCCACTGACCACTGATTTCTAGGAAGAAGATGATCAGCAAAGGCTTAGCAAGACAAAGGAGGAGAAGCAAAAAGATTCAGATGATGAAACAAAAGCTTCATGTTCTCTGGCACCTGAGGAAACCCTTACCCAGCTCTCTAATGAAGAGGTAAAACCACTGGATCTTTCCCTTGCACATTCCTGAGGGTGCTCATTGCACGTGCAGAGTTAGTGTCCTTCGTTCTCTGTAGCTTCTAATTCTTATTAAGCAATCAGAAAATCCTTGGAGGTGTACTTGAATATATAAATTCTAATAAAGATTGGGAGACAACACTGCACAACCCTGAGAGGTGCCATTAAAAACAGTAATTTTCATTTTGCATTCTGAATGTGAACTGCTGTTACGTCCTCTTGGGCTTTATAACCATGTTCCAGCACACCTAAATATTCAGAATTAACCCAATTATGTCTGAACATTCAGCAAGTGGTATTGTGGCTGCTTTGCCAACCTACTTGTTGAATTCTGGACTTACCATTTCACAGGGTCCATTTTGCCTTTGTAAGTCAGAATAAGGAAAAATTAATAAAAACCCACTAAGTTTTTGTGCTGCAGAAGTTTAGTTTGCAAAGTGTTTTGGTTTCCATATGTCTTTGGTTCTGTTGTTATTTATGACCTTTTTAAACTGTACAGAATATGGTAATGAATCATAATATCCATCATGTCTTACAACTTGTCATAATTTGAGTTCTGAGCCCTTCTCTGTTGGGCAGTTTGCAACACAAACAGGTGATTTGTTGGTCTTTTCTTGGCTGTCACTGAACAGTTGTTGTCTGAAGATACAGTTCTATATCAGTCTGTATTCTCTTGACTTTTTTATTATCAACTTAAACTCCTATATATAAATGCAAATAAAAACGTTATTGCCTAAAAATGATTAAAATGAGGCATTTTACAACAGTCATAATCCAGTAGTGCATAATATATATATTATTGATTATAATTACCTGCATGAAGTGCCAGCAGCCTGCTGGTCTCTGCTGGACCTGTTTCAGAAGTGATCATTTTTCTCAAGAGGCTGCTTTGCAGTGTTATTTTCTTCCTGTGTCTGATGGCAAAGCAGGAGTGCATAATGTATTGGAAGGTATTTTGAAAGCAGTCATATGCTTTTTAAATAAAGCCTTGCTGCTCTCTTTTCCGTGCTACAAAAAAAAAAAAAAATAAAAATAGAGCAAGAGGCTTTTAATGTGCCTCAGACACGTCACAGGACAGTTTGTGTGACTTTTGGTGCTGGCCCTCCCCAGGGTGCCTTTCTGTTCTGGCTCAGCCTTTTTCCCTTTGCATTTTATTTTATGTACAAATAATCTCGTGAAGAAAATATTTCAGTATTTTTGTGAAACACTCAGAACAACAACATTCCCTTGTCAGTACAGAGTAGATTTTTAAGGGTATCATTCTTTGTTTATCTTTTTGTTAATGTAAAGCTTCTTGGTTTATGAATAAAGACTGGTGAATTTACTAGTGGAGTATTTGCCTTCTGTCGTGGAGGTTACAGTTGTAGAAGGGGTATTGCAAGTGTATCTCTTTAGGGGAAGAAACATCTTGTCTCAAGTATTGGAAGGTAGAAGGTGACTGTGTCCTTGCTTGTCTGGCAGGAAGACAGGTTCTTACAAAAGCATTTTGTTAACAGAAGACTCTTCCTTGTTTTATTTGTTTTTGTTTTTTTTTTTTTTTTTAGTTCTAGCTGGCACATTTCAGTTCTCTGTCCTTTCCTCTGCCATCAGATGTTCTTGCTAAGGCCAATTTAAATTTGCCTTTCCCATTGCAGGTGCAGGTGAACAGCACCCACGGCTCAGTCCATTCCCTGGATGCAGACCTGCTGCTTTCTTCTGGAGAGTCTTTCAATAAATCAGACACTGATATGTTTAAAGATGGACTAAGGAGAGCACAGTCAACAGACAGTCTGGGGACATCTGGATCTTTACAGTCCAAAGCTTTAGGGTACAACAACAAAGCCAAATCTGCCGGGAACCTGGATGAGTCGGATTTCGGACCACTCGTTGGAGCAGATTCAGTGTCTGAGAACTTTGACACAGCTTCCCTTGGATCTCTGCAAATGCCAAGTGGGTTCATGTTGACCAAAGATCAGGAAAAAGCAATCAAAGCAATGACACCAGAGCAAGAAGAGACTGCTTCCCTGCTTTCCAGTGTCACCCAGGGCGTGGAGAGTGCTTACGTGTCTCCCAGCGGGTATCGCTTGGTCAGCGAGACCGAGTGGAACCTACTGCAGAAGGAGGTGAGTCCCCACTGCTGTTGTCACTGCCCTGCCAGGGCAAAGCTCTGTCTCCTTTGCTTCACACACAGCCAGGTGTGAAAGGAGAGAGCAGGACACCATAACCTGCTCCCTCTGTCTCAGCATCACTTAAAGAACAGCTGCTCTTCCCAAATGCCTTGAAAACCACAGCCAGCAGCACTCCCTGAGGGCTCCAGGGAGCTCTTGGAAATGAAGCTCTTGGAAAGCATCATCACAGAGTCGCAGAATGGGTTGGGTTGGAAGGGACCTTAAAGACCATCCAGTTCCACCCCCTGCCATGGACAGGGACACCTTCCACCAGCCCAGGTTGATCCAAGCCCCATCCAACCTGGCCTTGGACACTTCCAGGGATGGGGCAGCCACAGCTTCTCTGGGCAAGAGCCACAGGCAGCCATTCACTTTTTTCTCTTGGAATGCTTCTGTAGGTGAAGCACATTGGATGTAAACAGTGTTACCTGGCTCTGCTCGTGGGAGAGAGTAAAGTCACCTGTACTAAACACAGGATGCTTTTCACTTTGGGGAGGGTCTGGCAGAAAGGGCTGTTGGTCTCATGATTGTGGGAGAGGGTGAAAAAAGATGGGAGAACTCAAAGAGAAGGGGAAAATGGGAACCTAAGGAAAGGGAGTTCCAGTGGAACTGGGGATGACCAGGAGGGAGCAAAGCTGACAGTGCTGCTGTGTGTGCCAAGGGCTTTCACTGAGGGTTCTGCACGAGGTGCAGTTTGGAAAAGAGCATCCAAAATATGCATAACACACAAAGCTACCACAGAGGGAGCTTCAGGAAATGTTTAGGCACTTGCATCATCAGAAACCCATTTCTGAGAGCGACAAGCAGCAGATTAGACTGAGCCCTGTGCCAGTTTCAGTGTGGATGACCAAGGAAATTGTTGTTTCTGGGTGTTCTGCCTGTCCATTTTTCAGCAGCTTTGTGGGATGCCAGTTCACAGCTTGCATTTGGTTTCTTGCTGAAAAGGGGAGTATTTGGGGTTCCTGTGGTTACTCTTTCAGAGGAAGGGAGGCCAAGGAGCAGCACTTCTAGGGGAAGAAAGGGAAGGATGGGGGGAGATAACAATCCATAGTGGGTGGAAAGACAAGAGGGGGGTGAAAAAAAGGAGTGTAAGAATGGAGGGAAGAAGAGGCCAGATAAAGGACAGCTGAAATGAAGAACTAATGATATTTTTATTTCCTTAACTTGTTCAAATTAAGTGCAAATCATAACTTAGCAGGTCTCTCCAAACCTGTTGCAAAGTTGCTTTTCTGTTGTTGTTTTCCTGCTGATTTGCTGTGTGGGGAGAAATGACAGCACCCTGATCTCAGAGCCGAGTGAAATCCCCTACTCTTGAGTATTTCCTTGCTCTGTTGCCATTCTGTTGATGTTTTACTCCAACCCTTTCTTGGAATTCCGAGCAGAAATG
Organism: Empidonax traillii; assembly: GCF_003031625.1. NCBI lineage: Eukaryota > Metazoa > Chordata > Aves > Passeriformes > Tyrannidae > Empidonax > Empidonax traillii. The sequence continues at coordinate 782,020 of NW_020955294.1, read as the reverse complement.
TGCTGCTTCCCACGTGTTTCTGGAGGCAGGAGCACAGGCTGGGTGTGTGGATGCCACTCAGTGTGGGTGGGACGTGGAGCAGCAAATACAAACACAGTTTCAGCTCAAACCTGACTTGCAGCTGGACCTTTGACAGAACTTCCCTTTGTCCCCAAACCATTACAGTTGTCATCTGGCAGCAGGTTTATTCTTTGTTTCCCTGCTGCCCACTTTTATTTTCTTCTCTCCTGTTTGGTTTCTTGGTGTCAGAAGGACACACTGAGTGACTTGGTGAGCTCTTCCATGTCGTGGCTTACTGTGTTTGTGCTGAGAGTGGGACTCAGGCCAGGAGAAGCTGATATCCCGCAGCTGATTGACGTTATCCCTTCCTTTTAGAGCACCTTAATCCTGCCATTACACGCTTCCCTGTAACATTCTGTGATCACACAGCACACCTGAGGGTGTGTGGCATTCCTGCATTCCTTGGAGACCTCCATGGCCTTTCTGGAAGATGATAACTGTGTGTTGTGCAGGTGCAGAATGCAGGGAACAAGCTGGGCAGGCGCTGTGATATGTGCTCCAACTACGAGAAGCAGCTGCAGGGCATCCAGATCCAGGAGGCTGAGACCAGAGACCAGGTGGGATTTCTCTTCTTGCTTTAGCATGTGTTTTTTTTTGCAGCTGTTTGAACTGCTAAAGATGCAACAGTGAGCCATTCTTTGGTTTTGATTGAGCAGTGTCAACATACTTAAAATCTAGATAAGGCCTGACATTCATTTTATTGAAATAACCTGTTATTTGTGTGTGGTCATGTGCACCAATGTGCACATATTTCTGAAGGATTCACCTCCAAGGACCACTTTATCTGGTGCTACAAGACCATGCAGTAAAGGCCCTGCTCTATAAAAAGTGTTCTGCCCATGCTGAAGTCAGTGTCTTCCATAATTTATATTTTAAAATGCTTGTCATGCATTAAATTCTATTACCTTTGATACTGGAAGAGCTGTTAACAGAAAAGGACCTCATCCTAACAGCATAAAATGACTGTAGGGTCCTGGAGGATCTTTGTTTCCTGCCATGTACTGAGGAACAGTTTTCAGATGAGTCACGTTCTGCTCTGAAATGAGTGATTGAAGTCATTCCTTGGCAATGGGCCAGAGCAGTTTGGTGTCCCACGTTTCCTCGGAGGGATAATGTATGCTGGGGGGTGTTTCAGAAGAGCAGCAAAGGATCTTTGGGGTTGCTGGACTTGGTTTTATGGTTTGGCTCAAGAAATAAATGCTCCCCGAGAGAATGGGAAATGAAATGATTGGGTTGTGCCCACCCAGGTGAAAAAGCTGCAGGTGATGCTGAGGCAGGCGAATGACCAGCTGGAGAAGACCATGAAAGAGAAACAGGAATTGGAGGATTACATGAAACAAAGTGCTGAAGACTCCTCTAATCAGGTACATTTGGTACTTGAGGTTGGTGGGAATCTTGTTCTTCACAAGTCTGTAACCAGAACTCGTCTTGTGTTAGATACAGAGGGAGTAGGGACTGTGGAGACAACACAAATGAGAATTTTTAGGGTTAGTTTTGCTCCACCTGAGTCTGCACAGTTTGTGGATAAATCTGACGTGTCTCTAATATCATGCTACCAAATTTTGGCATTAAAATGTCAACTCTAATCTTGAAATCCGTTAGAGAGTGATAACAGGAATTTGAGTAGTGTTTGAGTTTGGAAGTGCCCTGTGTATGAAATGACCCAAACATGCTCTCAGTTAAGTAATGCTTAATCTTACTGTTACCTTGTGGTGTTGTATAACAACACAATAAGAAGAACTTAAAAGTTATTTGTTTCGTAAAAAAGAAAGTAAAAAACAATAGAAGTGAAGTTTTTGAAGGTGAGTTACTGAAGAGGAATTAACAACATAAACTTCAGAGGATTAGTTTGACATGTCAAGGTATTTAATACTAATAACAGGCAAGAAGACTTTGGGGGTTATTTCTTCTTCGAAATGTGTTTCATGCTTTATTTCTAACATGTCTGGGTGGGTTTTCTTCTTTTCAGATCTCCCTGCTTATGGCCAAGTGTCAGAAGTCAGAGAACTTCCTCAGTGAACTGCAGCAGGCATTTCTGCAAGCCAAGAGGAGCGTCCAGGAGCAAATGGTAAGGGCAGGTTTGTGTTGCTGCCCAGTTGGCTGGAGAGAGCTGAGCATCTTTGACTGGTCAAGTGAGCTGTGATGGCAAGAGCTGGACCTGAGGCACTTTGTGTCTGTCTGTTATGGTGTGTTCATGCATATTTATGTGCGTGGAAATCCCTAGATAACTTCTTTTCTCCTTATTCATTATCTGCATTTCATCCCCCTTTAGGATCTCAATTTTACCTCCAATCTAAAGGCAGTAGAGTTTCCCCAGGCAGTTTTTCAGGATTCAGCACAAGCACCATCACTAGTGAATATTTCCTTGAGTTTTGGAGATGAATGCTCAGTGTTTTTTACAGGTCAGACTTAAAATGTCAGACTTAAAACCCAGAAGAGATAAGGATGGGAACTTAATTTTTTTTAAACTATTTTTGAGCATCTTGTTGGAATTAAGACAGAGAACAGGAGTGGGACCTGGTGTTCTAGAACTAAGCTTGACTTCCTTAGAGCAATTAATTCCCTCCTGTATTAGAATCAAGGTGGTTCTTTTTTCCTCCCTGGCATTTCTGGGGGACTGAGAGAATTCATCCTAAGAAATCCCAGTATTTCTGGGGTTGTCTGTAGGACATCAGGGCACTGCTTGCAGAGGTGTTGTGTGGGAGGGCACGTCTGAGGAGGTACAGGAGATCCAGAAAATACGTTAATCTGAGCCTGCTTTTCCTGCTGCCCACCCATGGCCCAGCTCCTGTCAGAGCTCAGGTCCCTGGTTCCCCATTCCAAAGCAACCATTCCTCTTGGAAAAGTTCACTGATTTTTTTTTTTCCTTTTATAGTGCAGGCAAAGCATGTCCCCTTAATCCTTTTCCTTTACAAGGGATCATCTGTTCTGACGTTTCCCTCAGACAACAGTGGGAGGCAGACACCTCCCATGGAAAGTTTCAGGGGGAATGCTTCAGGTTTTTTCATAACCTGCTCTTACAGCTGAGTGCTGTCATTTTAATAAACACTTCAGTAAACATCACACTGAAACCACATGTGATTTCCCCCACTCCTACCCCTCCGCGAGCACAGCCAGCTGAGGGATAAATCCAGCAGAAAAGTGGGAGACTGAGCAATGCTGTGCTCATCGCTTGCTTCCTCCTCTCTGCCTGCACAGTTCAAGTTGGTCTTGCCTTTATTCCTGGTGCACAGGCCGGGCAAGAGGCTCATCTTGATCCACACCATCACTTTGCTTCCCTTTTTTAACGAGAAAATCACTTCCCCAGACTTTTGAAAGCGTTTGCTGGTGATGGGAAATGGAGCAGAAGAGATCTGAGCATGACCCTAAGTGAGAATTTATGCTTTTCTTTGCATTGGAGGCTGTCCTGACACAATCAAGGGAGCAGGTTTCAGAAGAGCTGGTGAGACTGCAAAAGGATAATGAAAGTCTTCAAGGCAAGCACAGCTTGCACGTGTCTTTACAGCAGGCTGAAGATTTCATCCTACCAGAAGCAGCAGAGGTAAAACATTTTCAGCTCATTAACACCAACAGTGCACGTGACTGGGTCTCACTGCAGTATTGTTCTTTATCAAAAAGCTGTCAGTGAACAGTAATTGGGATTTTAACCCTGTAGGTCTGTGATGTGCGAAACCAGCAGCCTAATCCCTCTATGCCATTGGCACAGCTCATGATAAGGATAAATGATACTAAAATGAGTTAACTCTGGCCTGGTGGCTGCTCTGTTGTCCGTGGAGTGTGGGTTTATCCCAGTTCAGCCAGTTTAAGGGGTATTTTGCAACTGGGCCCACCAGTGTTCAGTCCCCGGGGCCCCAGGGTGTTGATTCAATAAGTCAAGCAAAGTCAGTCACTCCTGTCCAGTTAAGACCAGTAAGAATCCTGAGCCTTGAATAGTGATAACCCTTTATCATCCCTTCCAGGGCCACTCTCTTTGGTCAAGATTAAAGCCCTGGGGGAGGTGAAGGGCAGGGAGAGCAGCATCATAAACCCGTGGGGACACGAATCTTCACCTTCTTTGTTTCCTGTGGCCAGAAAAACTTAAAAACTTCGATTTTTGCTCTGATACCTTGATAGATGTAGGGTGTGGTGTGAGGGGAGAGACCTCAGGGCAGCAGAGCTTTGTCTCTGATTGCTTTGGGTGCTGATAAACACGGTGCTGAAGATCCTGACCCCCCCATTTCCCACCGCAGGAGCTCCGGGAGCTGATCCTGAAGTACCGGCAGGACATCATCAGCGTGAGGACAGCAGCAGATCACCTCGAGGAGAAGCTCAAGGCCGAGATTTTATTCCTGAAAGAACAGATTCAGGCTGAACAGTATCTGAAGGAAAATATAGAAGAAACTCTGCAGCTGGAAATAGAGAATTGCAAAGAGGAAATAGGTGAGGCCAGGAGTGAAAGAGTCTCGAAATAGGAATATTAGAAATTCATGAGATGCACAAAGACTTGATTTTGTGATGAGTTGACTTACCTGAATTCTAAATGCTGGCCACTTTTGATAGCAGATACAGCAAACTGTGCTCCTGAAAACAAAAGTACAATCTTTTGTACTTGTTTGCTTTTGAGGTACCTTTGCTGTAACATGGGCTTAACCCTCCTTTAAATATTAATGGCAGCAAACAGGGTGTGAATAATTTTCTGTGTTTCCTGCCCTTAAGCTTTAATACTCTTTGTTTTTCAGCTTCCATTTCCAGTTTAAAAGCTGAACTGGAAAGAATAAAAGGGGAAAAAGAACAGGTAAGGAGCCCTTTCACTGTGGGCTTTTTGGTTTGTTTTTTTGTTTGTTTGTTTGTTTTTAAACAAAGGTTCTTTTTTTCCTGTATTGATGCCAGTGTAGGACTGGGACACATTCAGGGTTCTGTTCCTTAGAAGGTGTTCGGTCTGTTTATTAATCTATAACCTAAATATTGGGTTAACTAATTCCTAACTAATACAAGGCTAGCTAGTACTAACCTGAATGTTATCTTTGAACATTTCTCTCCAGCTCCAAAAAGAAATAGATGGAGAGAAAGGTGTTATTTCAGGTATTTTCTTTATCCCTAGAAGAGGTTCTTTAGGTGTATTTCTGAGGCCCAGGAAGATCCTTGGGCTGTGCTTCCCTGTGGAGGGACTGGAGGAAGATTGAAATGTTGGGAGCTTTACTTAATACCTTTTTTTTTTTTTTGAATTATTATTATATAGTTGGAAAGTTCTTCACAGGAAAACCTGCAGCAGCTGGAGAGTCTGCAGGAAGCAAAGAACATTCTAGAAGAACAGCTGAAGAAGGAGACTGCAGCAAAGGTAGCTGTGATGGGTGTGGGGTGTATCTGCATCATTATTGCTGGTCAGCTGTGGCCAGAGAATGTGTCACTACACAAGAATGAAAAAAAAAAAAAAGAAGCTTTTGAATGTTGGTAAAAAAACTGTGTCCCTGGGTGTGGGTTAAATCCTCACCCTAACCCCTCAGGATTTATAAAGTAGTGGGGCTGAATTACCTCCTCACCCTCATTTGGGGGTTTTTCCTTCCCCCAAATACTTTTGCCCCAGTTGTGTTTTCAGCAGCAGATTAACTACCCTTATCTGTGATCAGATTTCATTAAAAGTTATAACTCTGCCTTTGTGTTTTGAGATCCTTGGTCACAGCAGTTAACAACAGCCACTGGGCTTTTTCATACTGTAACCACCTAATGACACTTGTTTTTGGGTATCAGTGGATATCAGCCCCTGGTTTTTGGGTATCAGTGGATATCAGCCCCTAGTCGTGCAGTTGGGAAAACTGAGGTGTAGAAAGGCTGGTTTAAAGTGTTGCCAGGACTCTGCTGCTTTGCTCTGCTGTCACTCTTTAATCAGTTTATACAAGCTTCTACTGTTTTTTATCCAGTTTAAGCGTGGCATAAAGAGTCTTTTTCTCTGCAGGCCAACCTGGAGCAGCTGGTGTTTGAGGAGAAGAACAAAGCCCAGCGTTTGCAGACTGAGTTAGATGTCAGTGAGCAAGTGCAGAGAGACTTTGTAAAGCTTTCTCAGACACTTCAGGTAAGGAAAGTGTGATCAGTGTGTGTGGGGCTACTTTACTTTCATTGTTTCTGTGTAAAACGAGAAGTAGCAGTGGTAATTTTCTCACATTGGTTTTCAGGAACTATTTTAAAAGTTGGTAGTGTAATTGGGGTTTTATTCTGATTACTTAATTCCAGCTGATTCTGAGCAGCAAAGAAAGATACACAATTATTGTGCTAAAAAGAGCTGTAAAGAGCCATAAAGGATGGTGCCTTTAGACCCCTGTTTTTCATTGTCCATCTCCTGTGTTCCTTTTCATAGTAAATCGTTAGGGTGCAAATATTTGAGGACGAAGTGAAGAACTTGCACTGTGTGATATGAATGCATGAGAGGGGTCTTTGTGTTAGAGTTCCTGCTTTGTTTACACCCTCTAAAAGTCTTATCCTTGCTGTTGTCACTGTTGCTTTCCTTGTATTCCCTCCAAAAAGTGGCAGCTGTGGTGGATGATGAGATGCCAGAGGAGGGAGTTTTGTCAGGGGTGTTCCTGGAGGCCAGTTCTGGTTTGTCAGTTTGTCAGAACGGGAAGGGAGCTGCAGTTTGTGTTTGCAGAGTCACTGACTGTCCCTCGGGAAGCCAAGGCTGGGCTGGTCTCACCCTCAGGGTCTGTGTTTGCAGGATTTGCACCCCCTTTATGCCCCAGCTTGTTTTGCTCACAGAGGGAGGGGCTGAGTCCTTGGCCAGGCTGCTCAGAGTGAAAACCACAGGTTTTTGAATCAGGCATTCAGGTTTATGTAGAAAACCAAAACCAGAATATGGGAGATTGTTTACTAGAGAGGGTTTAGCTGGGTGGACAATAGAGATCTGTCCTCTCTTGTTCTGGCTGTGTCTGGAGGAGGAGTGGGTAGGACAAAGGAGGCTGTTGAATTGTCCTGGCTTGGGAAGTTGTTTCTTGCTTGTCATCATCCTCTCTTTGTTAATTTATTTATTTCAAAGCACTGCAGTTCTTATGGCAAACATATCCACCACTTTGAAGGTGTGTGGCGGACCCTTCCAGAACTTGCAGTAGTTTAGTCCAACTTCAGGATGAGCTCAGTAAGGGCTGTAGCTCTGCATTTGGTGCTTTCTCTCTGCCCTAAGCAATTCCTGCACATCAGTCTCAGCAGTTTGTGCTTCCAGTTTAAGCAGTGGCCTGTGCCATCTCCATGCACCTGGTACAGGATCTGCTGTGTGAGATTGCCACTGAATGAGGATTAGGGGTTATTGGCAGGATTATCCCCTTCCCTGGCCTTGTCAGTGGAGATCCTGGGCAAGTACCCCTCGTGTGAGGGGTCCACTGGCCAAATTAGGAATCAGCAGTGCAGAGGAAGGGCTAAAAATTGATTAAATGCTAGGTGAGAATTTATAACTGAAAGCCCAGAACTTAACTGAGAGAATGTGAAAGTTTGGATGTGATACATAAATAAATTGTGCTCTTTGCATTCATTTCACCGCAGCTCTGCTGGGCGCAGTTTCAGCATATAAGAAACAGCTTTAAAGCTGGATTATCAGCAGAGCAAGTAACAGGAGTGAGCTTGGAAACGGGATGTTTCCTCCAAGAGCATTTTGGCTGTGGGCTGGGGAGGCTCCAGGGCACACATCAGGCTGCTCTGGGCCTCCTTTACGTTCTTTTCTGGGAGAGTTTCCCTCTTGCACATCTCCTCCAGTTTGCCAGGGCGGGGTCAGCGACAAAAGGGAGCGATGGGGAAGGTTTGCTTGTAAAATCACAACTGCCTCGTGTCTTGGGGCTCAGCTCCCACCGTGCCGTGCTCAGCCAGCGCTGTCTCTGCTGCTCCATGGGGGTGGCGGGCTCAGCTTGGGCCGCTCAGCCCTGCTCACCGCGCTGCCTCTGTGTGGTTGGTTCCCTGCAGGTGCAGCTGGAGAGGATCCGGCAGGCAGATTCCCTGGAGAGAATCCGTGCAATCCTGAACGACACAAAACTGACGGACATTAACCAGCTCCCCGAAACATGACACCCTGCGGGGGCAGCTCCGAGGCCGCGTCGGGGGTTTTTAACTCATCTTTATAGCGACATTAATTATTATTTAACTCTAACCGAAAGAGCAGAAGACAACAGAGGGGAGCAATGGCTTGAGTTTTGTTTCTAGAGGGGAAAAAAAAAGGGTTTCGTACTGGGCAGGAAGAGAGAGAGCACAAGGGTGACTTGCAGGGTAGGAAGGAGAACTTTCTAATGGAAACACTAATGAGTGCAGTGTTTCGTGTTCCACTGAGTGGGATCAGTCCTTACATTCTGAAAAACTTCCCTCTTTCAGCCGACTTCGTAACCTAATATAGAGTTTTGGAACATTTACCCCTGTCTTTCCCTCTGTCCTTTCCCCCACTACTGTGATCAAAGTAGCTGCTGGAAACCGTATTGTCCCTCCAAAACGTGGAAGAGCAAAGTGGTTGAAGTTTTTCTGTTTGAATAGTCAGTAACAGTATTCAGCTAGCAGAGAGGATGAGGTGTAGAGTATGCTGTATGAATATTTTATATTAAAATATGACTTTATTAGCAGGACACTGGATATTGATCTTATTTCATAACTCAGTACTTCTTTTTTTTGTTTGCTTTGGTTGTTTGTTTTTTTTTAAAACCATTGGCTCTGTGAAGAATCTGAATGCTGCTGAAACGTGGATGTGACTGAGCTGTGTCTCTCCTGGACAGATAAATGCTAATCCAAAAGAAAAATGAAAACTGTACTGAGAATTTATCTCCTTGCCATTTTTCTGTTGAATTCAGATACTGAGAGAAAAGCACAAGAAATGCACTGTTTTGTAATCTCTTCTCACAAATGTAATTCAGAATACGGAGCTACAACCGGTTGTTTCTCATCTCTAAAGCTGAGCAGTACCTGGAATCCCTTCTCTGGGGGGATAAACAAACCCACAAAACCAAACAGATCCCAGCCAAGCCAAGCTGGTGACAGCCCCGTGCAGTGTGTGAGCACTGGCACGAGGGGATGCAGGACTGCTCTGCTGGGGGGTCACACCGGCCATGGGGTCAGGGGAAGGGGCTGTGCTGGATGGTTTCCTCTCTGGTTGCAGGTGTTGATGCTGGTGGTGCAAAATCCCAGTTCTTCAGAATGGCCCCTACTTAAACCTCAGTTAAAAGGAGGAGGCTGGAGGAGCAGATCACACTGTCCAAAAACTTCTTAGACTTTCCTCCATTCCTTACTGTTTTTTCTTTATGTCCTTGGTCACAGATCTGCTTTTCTTTATCGCCTTCAAAAGTGACAGAAAATGCTCCAAACTGCCATGCACATGACTGTATTTTAAGTGCTTAAATCCTATTTTTAGCAGTGGATATCCTGCTACTGACACAAAGTCAGAAGTGGTGGTTTTGAAGAGGAATGCCTTAAAAAGCAGCCAAAAAGCAGCTCAATTCCTTGTCACTCCCTGCAAGAATTAAAGCATTTTATTCACCCTAGTGATTAATCCCCTTCATAATCCTGACACCCAAAAGCCATTTGTCCCCACCTTAGCAAGGACTAGACTAACAGATGGCAGGGCTGGCATCTTCTTACGATGACACTTAATTTCACTTAAAAGTGACAGTGAAGTGTGACTTGGGTCTTTGGTATTTGGCTATTACCAGATTATGCTTTTTTAAACCTTTCTCACCCTGTGCTGAGCTGAGGGTGACAGCAGCTGGGTCCTGATGCAGAAATCCAGTCCCAGGTGTTCTGCATTCAGTTTTCCAGTGGTTGAGGTCGTGTTGTGCTGGGTCAGCTTTGGAGACAAAAATACAGGCCTTTAGTAGGAGCTGCAGAATGAGGAGCTTTTGCCTCTGTTCTGCCCCTCCCTTCCCAAAAACTGAGGTGTAGCTGGTGGCTGAGTTGGTTACTGTCACTGGTGACACTTCACCTGTTGCAGCAGGGTTGAGGAAACTTCTTGTGTGGCAAAACTGCACCCCCTCCTGTACCCTCCTCAGCAGCTGAGCCCTTGAGGAACTGCACCTCGAGGACTTGTGCAGTAGAAGGATTTTTTGGCTGAGTTTCTGGACTGTCCCAGTGTGAGAGATGGTTCCAGATGGTCCAGGGCTGGTGTGGCTGTTCCTGGGCTGTGTTTTTTTACAGGCTGTTGAACAGGGGGTGTCAGGGTGAGGTGGTGGCTGCAGCTGCGGGGGAAGGAGGTGAGTGGGCAAGTGGTTTGGGCTCCTTTGTAGCCACAGGACCAGCGTAGCTGTTGCCAAATGCAGCTCTGCCTGCCTGGGGTGTGAGTGTGAGAGCGTGTGGGGGTGTGTGGGTGTTTCTTGCTCGTAAACCAGGCACAGTTTGAGTCGTGGAGGAACTTCCTTTTGGTTTGGAGAGGACGGGCAGAGAATTCCTGCACGGTTGTTTTCCTTTTCACCACCTTGTTCCATCCTGAGCCTGCACCCCCAGTGCTCCTGGGCCATTTTAGCTTTGGAACACGAGTCAGCTTCTTCACCAGCTGGTGTTTAACTTCAGGTCAGACTTTTAAGCCGTTTCTGTTGCAATTGGAAGCCTGGCTGTTCCCAGCAGTGGTGGGAGATGATCTCCCTGCAAACAGCTGTCCCTCCTGGGGAAGGACAGCACAGCTTCAGCAGCAGCAACTCTGAGCTTCTGCTGAACTCAGACTCCAGAAACTTAAAGGGGCCTTCAAAAACCCAACAATACAGCGTGTGCCAAATGTGCAGAGCAAATTTAAAAGACTGTAAATGTAGTGAAAGCTCTTGGTGTCGATACTCACTGGGAGATGGATTAACGGTGTTACTGCTCATGGACATGAGAGAACAGATGCTCTTCCTTCCAGTTCTGGGTGTTCTGGAGCGTGGTTGGGGTCGGGGGGTGGGTTCTCCCCGCTCAGGCAGTGCTTTGTAACCAGGTCAGCTGCAATCCAGGGGGTGAGCTGTGCGGGCTGAGACAGGGGTGAGATCGAGGTCTGTCTGCATTCCTGTACCTGTATAGTCTTACTCTGTACAAAAGTGTTCTTGCAGCATGTCAGGTAACCCTGTTCCCGGGCTGTCCCAGCCCTCCCTCCCTCCCTCCCCAGCAGCTTCCCCGGCACCCCCTGCCGTGCCACGTTCTATCAGTGCAGTAACTCCTGTTCAAACCTGAGCTCGACGTGTCGCCTTTTCTAAGGGGAAGGGGGGAGGGACAACAACTATTTATTGTCCACTAGAGTCTGTCTACAGCAGAGACTGAACTGGCCTTTCAATGGCGAGGGGGACTCCAGGGCCATCTTTTGCTCAAGGCAAACTGTTTGGAAGTTAATACTGCATTCCAGTGAGCCAAGCCATTGGTGTCCTGTGCAATCGTGGGTGTAGAATTCTGCTGTCTCCAGGATTCCAGTGTAACCATTTGTTAACTGTATTGAAGGTGTGTCCTCTATGGAGAAAGTGTTCCAAATTAAAAAAAGCTGCTGAAGTGTGTGTGTGCACTGCTCTGGTCTTTGCCTCCTTGCCACAGGCCTTCCCCTGGGCAGCCCTCCTGGAGCAGGGGTGGGAGACTATCCCAGGATGAGCCCAGGGAGCTCTCTGAAGGCAGCAGCAATGCCCCACTCCTGAGGTAGCTGTAGGTGTGACACTGAAGATAAAGCACCTGCTGCACCGTCCCCTTCCCAGGAGGAAAGCAAAACACCACGGCACGTAAGGAGTCTTATCAAAAGTATTTTATTTCACAGTTCTTTACAAAATAATAAGGCGTATTGTTCAACTTACAAATGGCAAATATACAAGGGGAAATACCAGTTAAAGCTCCTCCAGCCTGTCGGTGCAGGATGACGTGTTAGAAGTTCACGTGGCTTCTGATGTCGTTGATCTGTTTCACCATCTCCCTGATGTGTTCTCCCCTTCAAGGAAAAACAATCCAAGTTAAAATGCTGCAGGTCACGTTTGTTCAAACTAATCAGGAAGGGAAACTCTTCAGGTGGTAGGAGGGAGGAATGGGAGCACTGGTGCAAGTTGTTTGGTGATCCCAGGCTGGATACAGAGTGCCTGGAACGCAGGGGCAAACATCACTGGCAGCAGATGTACTGAAGCAGATGTATTCAAGTGCTGCTCCCAGGAGCTTCACCCCATCTCCCCCAGCCCCTCCTCAGCCCCTCAGCACAGCTCCCCTGACACCCCAGACACCTGAACTGCTCCTGTCAGTGCTGGGGCCCGGATTCCGCAGGAGCCAAGTGGAACTTACTCCTCTCTCAGGACGGTTTGGATGCACTTGCTCTGGTAGGCACTGAGGCTGATGCTGGGCTTGCGAGGGCTGAGCCCCTTCTCCATCTGCTTCTGCTGGTATTCCTTCTTCATTTTCACCTGGAAGGCAGGTACAGAAAGGAAGGCCCAGTCAGTGCTGGTTGGTCCTGCCACACTGAAAGCTTCTTAGTTAGACTGGTGTGTTATACTGCAGTGAACTGATTCTTTTTGGGTTAAGATCTGCCTGCTTTTGCACTCTTCCTTCTGCAGAGAGAAGAAATGTCCCTGCCAGGGCTGAGGAAGGGGGAGCTCTCTGAGGGTTTTGTCTATTACCAACAAGACACAGTCCCTTTAGTGCATTGCTGGCAATTAACACAAGTGCAAACTGCTCTGCTGGCAGGACTCTGTTCTGTTAGCACTGAGTGAGGAGCTGCCAGTAACCCACCAGCCAGGGCCATCCTCCCCTCACCTGTCTGATGGCATTGCTCAGGTGCTGCAGCTGGTCATGAATTGTCTGCAGTTCCTTCTTCATATCTTTCTCGGTGTCGGATAGAACAGGAAGCTGAGAGTGGAAACTCCGAAGGACTTTCTTCATCCTTGATGAACAAAGCAAGAAATGGTGCTGAATTAACTTCCCTGGTAGCCCAGTAATCCCAAACCACTGCAGCCTGGTGCTGTATCCCACTGCCTAAGTGCCAGGGCTCAGCTCTTCGCTTTCAGCTGGTCTCACGTGGCACCTGAGAGCTCAGGCTGGGCCTGCAGCTGGGCTGACAAATCACCACAGGGGAACTTCAGAGGCCCAGGCTCGTGACAAACCAGCGCAGCACCTTCTGCCCCCTCTGCTCTGCCACAGCAGCAGAGCTGTGTTTCACAGGCAGTGCTGGGTGCTGAGCCAGAGCCCTGTGTGCACTCACCTGTTCATGATGTCTTCCTGCTTCTCCTTGGCCTCTTCGTACTTGTCCGCCAAGCGCTCGGCCATTTCCCGCAGGCTTTTCCTTCATGCAAGGGACAAACATTCATTCCCTTCACATTTACACACAAAGGTGCATCATTCCTGCTGCTCGACCTGGTCAAAGCAGACAGGCTCCACTCACCTCTCCTCTCGGCAGTAATTCAGATCTTCCAGTTGTTTCTTCTTCTGTCCCCACAGCAGCTTCACTCTGAAAATAAACACATTAAAAAAAAATAAAATCAAACCATCTGTGGACAGATGAAGCAGGATTTACAGCACACAGAAAATGCTGGGAGTAGGAAGAACTACACTGAAAAAGGGGCAGTGGTGAGAACAAACTCTTCCATTTTGTCCTAACTGTACAGCATAACTAACTATGATTTGAGCCAGCAGAGACTCAAGGCAGTTTTCCTGTCAGGATTAGTGCTGAATCAGATTTCCTGCCACCCTGCACTGGCAGACTGACAACAGCCAGTGGAGTATTTAATTCTCCAATGAGCCACTACAGAGATGAGTGTTCCACTCCCCCCTGCTTTCCCTGGTAACTCAATTTCCAGTTCTGGTATTCCAGTGTTACTCTTGCATTTAGCACATTTACTCATCCACAAGGCTTAGCCCCTCAGAGCAGGGTGAGTGCTCAGCACTTGGTGCTGCTGTGTCACAGGGAGGTTGCCCAGCACATATTTCTGAGGGGTTTGCATCACCTTTGCTGGATTTCCTCTTTTGCCAGGTCCTGTTTCAGGATATATTCCTCCCTGAACACCTGTGTGGCTCTGCTGAGGAGCTGCAGGCATTCCTCAGGGGGAGGGGCAGCTTCTTTATCTGCAGACCTAAAGAATAAGAGAGAGAGGTTTTTGCAATCTTACTCTTAACATGTTCCCCTGAAAGGCTAAACCACTTCCAGTGTTTATGGTAAGAGCTCAGAGGAATCTGGTTATGGAACTGAGGGATTACAATTAAATGCCTTCCCTAGAAGTAATTTTTCTCGTATGAGGAAATCCCAGGGTATCCCAAGATACTCCAAACCCAGTGGGCCAAGCAATGAGCAACCTCATCAGCTGAGGGCAGCCCTGCTTGGGGCAGGGGACTGGAGCAAGGTGATTCCCCTCCCAGCTCCATCATCCCTGGACTGGATGCCATTCCTGTACAGAGGCAGCAGGAGCTGTAGCCCATCCCTGCCACACCCAACAGGAGCTGATGAACACACACTGTTCCCAAGTGTTCCCTCTGCAGGTGGCCCAGGAACACATCTCTGCTCACTTCAGGTGCAGGGGGTTGGCAGAGCTGCGCTGCAGGATGCCCTGGATGTGCTTCTCGAAGGAATGCTCCGACTCGGCCACGATGCGGAGCGGGGACACAGCCGGGTCCGTGTCCTCCCTGGTGCAGAGCAGGGGAGGGGACGCAGGATGGACTGTGCTCCTGCCACAGAACAGCACAGGGACAGCTCAGTTAAACCAAAACACAAACCACGGCAGAGTTCAGCTGCTAACGTGAGGAACTCATCCACCATCCAAGGGGACGTGTGTCACACCAGGGGGTTCTGAGAGAAACTGTTTCAATTCCCTGGTAAATCCAGCCCCGGACAAGGCTGGTGAAGCTCCCACCCCCACAGCTCCCGGTGTGGAGCAGGAATCGTGAATATCCTTTGACTCAAGGATCAGGAAGTTCCAGAACAAGGCAAGCAAGTGCTGAACAGCAGTGACCTGCTTTGCAAAGCAGCCTGCCAGGTCAGTGCCCACCTGTGTGGAAACAGTGGAATAAATTAATGTCTGTATAGGAGAACCTGACATTAATACTGGCTCTGCTGATGGCACCTGTCCTGCAATAAAGAAGCTGAAAACACTGCCCTCCCCTCAAGGTGTACATTTAATTGTGCAAATGCACAATTACCACACCACTCTCTATCTTTCCCACCACCTCCAAACAAAGCAACTTTGGAAGCACATACTAAAATCCCACCTTTTTTTTCCCCCCTCTCAAGCAAACATAACCTTGGTGCCCATTAGGAATCTCCACACCCCTGTCTGTAAACGAGGTTTTGATTTGCAGATTCCTTATTACAAAAATGAAAATAAAGAATCGAAGAGTAGTGAAAAACAGTGATGGCCTGAGGTCCTTTCCATGGACTTCAAACCAATTCAGAACCACTTACAAGAGAGGCCTGGTAATACACTCATAGGTGTTGGTGATGCAGATCATTGTGGGCCCCAGGATGTCAGAAACGATCCAAAATCCTCTGATGGGAGCAGGCTGCCTGAAGGGAAGAAAACACAAGAATTACCCGGTCAGAAAAGTTCTCTGTTCATCAAGTTGTGCACATTCACTCTTGGAAAAGCTCCAGGGAAATGGAAGTGAAAATTTCTGCTGGTCTGAGCGGTGATTTTCAGACAGTATCACAGGAATTGAAGCTTCTTCCCTAACTGTGCATTAAGAATCCTGACACACAATTTGCTTACTTGTGTTATTTGAATTCTTCTGAGCTAACTTTATTACTTTTAATGGCAAAAATGCAGCAGAAGGTGACAAATCATAAATATTTTCCACAGCAACTCCCTGATTTGAAAGCGATTGAGAAAGGGTTTGGTTTTTACCTGCACGGCAATGGTTTCGTACAAAGAATATGTTCAACAAAGCACTTCTGTTCTGCTCCCAGCTCTTGTAAACTGTCTTTGTCTTCCTCATCTACAGAGAGACATGTCAGAATGCATCAGATCCACCTGGCAGGGTAAGGAATTCAGTACTACCTGCATCCCCCAACCTGCAGCTGGCAAAGTTGTCCCCTTCTCTCACTCACCTGATCCAAGGAATTTGTGCAGCTTATTGATCCACGTCAAGCCCACACTGTGGACACCAGCCTCGTGTGTGCAGTGGTATCTGGAGGGACATTTGGGATCTGAAATTTGAACAGCAAAGGTAAGAGAAGGCACTGAGCTGAGAAAAGCTCATCCTTCACACCTGCACTGCTGAACACACGTTATCAACTTATTGCCCAGTCAGCTGTGACATCCCGGTGCAAGCACCAACCTGCACCAGCAACTGAGCTGGAGGAGTGACACACTATTAGAGTTCTGTGTAAAATTAAACTGCACCTGAAATACCTGATGAGTTGCCTATCACACCCCATCTGTATCAGTCCACTGGGGTTTAAAGGGAAGCTCAGCTGAAGCCAGCAGAGCAGCGTTCTGACAAGCTGCTTGCCCACAGACACCCAAACACTTTGTCCTGCCCCACAGTTACACTGGATGATGAGCAGGTACCGGTCCTTCCCTCAGGATCACCCTCCCCACGACACTCTTACACACACTGGTCGACACAGAATGCAACAATTTCTGCTTTATGGCCCCCAGCTAAAAGGATTTAGGACTATGTGACCATGTGTCATGTGCCCTGGAGCAAACACTGAAGCCCCTCCCAGGCTTGCTCCTTCCACAGCTTTCCCAAGGACAGCAGGCAAATCCCAACTCCAATCCCCCTCTCTGTTTGACACCAATAAGAATTTGGATCCTAAGTGCTTGGACTAAAGCAAGAAAAAGCCACAAGCTGAATGACAGCCCCACCTTGGTGCAGTTTGATTGGGCAGGTGAAGTCAGACTCCAGAGGATCATCATCATCTCCTGTTGCCAGCTTCAGTGCAAGTTCCAGCTCGACACATTCAAACACGTACAGGGAAGGAATAAGATCAGATCGTGGGTCCCAGGACTTTTCTGACTGTAAAGAGCATTGAATTCTTTTGTGAGACATCGTTTAAATTCAAATATCAACACTGACCGAAACAGCATCAAGAAACAGTTGCAAGGCAAGAGTATTAGTTGTCAGGGAAAGTAGTTCAAGTTCTTTTTTACAAAAAAAAAATTAATTCAAATCCAGGGTTTCTTCTTAAAAGATCTTTAAATTAGTTCACAGTAAGCTTGATCAAAAACTGATCTCCTGTCAGGGCACACAAGAGTGAGATTTAAAATAAAAGCATCAGAGAACCACAGGGACTGGCTGGAACAGGAGGAAGACTCACTATCTCATTCCCAAAGAATGCAGCTTTGGCACTTGGCACACACCTCCAGGCACCCTGCACCGGGAACTTGGACTAAAGACCCAAAACTGCCTATGGAGAACAACCCAGCCAAGGTACCTGCTCATCGTCCTCTTCCCCGTCCAGCACCACGCAGTGGTACAGCATTCCCGACTCGGTGGCGATCACCAGGATGTTTGGGATGCAGGGCAGGCACAGGACAGCGCAGGCATCGTAGCCATAGTTATCCTCAGCAGCTGGGTGCATGGGCAGGGGGCCCAGCAGCTTCCCAAGGCTGCCAGCACTGCAATAAACAGCACGGGTTTGCTCCCAACACCACGGCTGTCCAACAACCCCGGGGCTCCCAGTCCCAATTCCTGTTGGACAGCAGCAAGCCAGACTTCCCTGGATCACCAGTCTGATCTGCACCTCCCTGGTGGAGATCTCAGAGAGGAAACTGCAGCTCAGTAATAACATTTTATGCTTGGAAAGCAACCAAAGCTACAGTGCAAAAAATTCATCAGGAAACATTTTCATATGAGAACACAAAGTACTCATGGAAAGCTCAAGTTAATTATCAGTTAACTGGTTCCTTGCACTTCACAGGCAGCATTTTGTGTCGTGGTATTTCCCTCAGCAGAACTTTCGAAGGACTGAGCCCATTTCATTGCCTGCAGTCAGGATCTGCTCAGTGCTGATCCATTCTCATGCAGAGGCACAGTGTTGTTTCTAACCCAAGCACCACACATTTTAATATTCACCTCTAACTGGTAAGTCTTCCACCACCTTCTCAGTTTTCTGAAGTAATTTTTTCTTGTATCATGTTTATATTTTTAATTTTCTTGACTTTTTATTCCAGACCATGCCTGTGAACCCTCTATGCTCTTCAAATATTTTTTTTCCTAAGATATCCTTGGCTTATTGAGCCTCATCCAAAGGATGTCTGTGCTGTGACCCGAAGGCCCCAAAACACACTTAACAGCCTTAGACCCACTGATCTTCTCAAAGTGCAGTGTCAGGTCTCTGATGGTAAATAATGAGAACAGTGGGTTCTCAGAAGTGAAAACTGCACCCTTAATGTCTGGTTGAGAAAAGATGACCTGCTGGTTTTGGATTCCAGTGTATCAGCACTGCCACAGAGACAGACCACGCTGCAGTACATTGTACAAACCCCCCAGCACCCCGTGCCCCTACCTCTGCAGCAAGCTGATGTAGGTGAGGAAGGTCTCTCCGTTCTCGTAGAGGATGTACAGGGGGTATCCCAACACCTCCTCGCTCCCCCGCTGCCCCAGCACGTGCCTTGGCACCGGCACCTGCGGCCCGAAGTCGAAGGCCACGGCCGTCTCACCCAGCGACGCTGTGTAGGCTCTCCTGGGATGGGGCACAAGGACAGCTACAGCACTCTGGGATGGCACTGTCACACACCCTCAAGATTCTCCTTCCCAGCTAGGCCAAGGAGGAAATGAAGGAGGGGGGAGAGGGGGGAAAAAAAGTGCAAGTACTGTGCAAGGAAGAAGTCCTAGCACTGAAGAATTCCTATCAGGTTTTCAGGTAGATTTATCACTTATTCATTAAAAGCACCACTGAGAATACAGAGCTCATTCTGCACGGGCATTTTGATATCCAAGAAGCCACACCAACCCTTTTTTGATGGTAAGAGTCTCCTCCTCTGTGTCCGAGAGTGTGATCACTTTGATGGGTGTCTGAGGCACCTTCAGGCTGTAAAACCTGGAGGGAGGGAACAGCAGCTGTGTTCATTCTGCTGGCAGCGCTGCACATTCCCTGCTGAGGGAATGTCAGCTGCTCTCACACTGAAGTACTCTTTAGTGGTAACCCCGGTTAGAATGGCAGGATGCAAATATATAATGACAAATTAAGGATATGAAAAAAAAAAAACCAACAACAAACCCACTTAAAATACCTTATAGTGTTATCTGAAGTCAAGAGCACAATGTGGGGCTCCAAGGTGTCACAGGGGTACCACGCTGCATGCTTTAAAGTCAGGGATGTTGAGCTGGTGAAGAACCTTTCTGCAATAGGAATGGTGCTGGAATACAGAGCAGAGACTTGCACTGTTACCAGAAACACACAAGTTACTTCTCAGGGGAAGGTGGGGGCAAGAGGAGCTAAAGACACAGAAGGTTTCAAAGCCTTTATCTGTGCTATTCTGGAAGTTGGAGGGTCAGCTTTAACTTGAAACTCTTTGTTATTTCCCCCCAGACCTGTGCTTTTTGCTACCACCACCCAGAGAAGCTGTGTCTGCCCCATCCCTGGCAGTGTTTAATGCCTGGATGGGACTTGGAGCAACCTGGGATAGTGGAAGGTGTTGGGGTGGAACTGGGTGGCCTTTAAGGTCCCTTCCGATCCAAGGCATTCTGTGATTTTATGAAAGGCTACAGAATACTACAGAGGAGCACTTTGCTCCTCATCAACTGCAACAAGTTTAGAAGGTAATTTATTTGGGTCACTTGACAACCAGGAAGCTCCCGAGCCAAAATAACTTCATTTATGAGTCCCTCCAACCCTGATACAACCAGTGTCCTGCAGCAGTGCCTTCTGCATCTGTCTGGCCTCAAGAAAGGGAGGCCGTGGAGGAACAGTGGCAGGACAAGGACAAGGGTGTCATTAACCACCTGAGGTCTCACCCACCTACAGTTCACCGTGGATTTCCCCCCCTCAAACTCGGAATTCTTCCCCCAGCGCTTGGGCAGCTCCAGCACCATGAGCCCCTTGGTGCCGATGAGCGCCACATGGTGCTGGGCCGGGCTCAGCAGCACCTGGTGCACCTCGAAGAGGGGCGGGTTGATGCACAGGAGGGTCTGAAAGCAACAATGTCACAGTTAACACCGAGCCACCCACAGCGCCTGCAGAAAGGCACGTCTGTATTTTGGACGGTGGAGCTCCATGGCGTGGAGTGAGGCACAGCGCGGCTCCACGGCCACTGAGGGCAGACCCACCGGGGGCGATGGACTGGCTGGGGGCCCTCGGGGGCCGGCCCCCCTCAGCCCTGCAATGGACACAGACCCCCCCTCCCCTCACACCCTGACACGGCCTCCCCATCCCCTCACACCCCACACACCCCTCGCCTCCCTCCCCACACCCCCTCCATCCCCTCCCGATCCCCTCATCCCCGCTCCACAGCCCTCACCTCCCTCTCCTCTCACAGACCACCCCCCACAGCTCCCCGCTCCCCTCACACCCCCCACACACCTGCCCTTCCCCTCACGGCTCGCCCTCCCCACACGGCTCCCCACACACAGAGCCTCCCCTTCCCTCACAACCCTCACACACACCCACACCCACCCTCCTATCCCCTCACACAGCCCCCCTCCCCTCCGACACCCCTCCCATCGCCGTTGCTCACCTGGTAGCGGCCGAGCGCGGCGGGGTCGGGCCCGCCGAGGCGGCGCAGGCCGATGGCGTGCAGGGCGGCGGCGGGCCCGTCCCAGAGCAGGAGGTCCCCGCCGAGCCCGCACAGGAGGTCCCGGGGCCGCGGCGGGCGGGGGGCGCCGGCGGGCGCGCGCTCGCGGAGGCGGCCGAACACCGCGTGCTGCGGCAGCGCCGCGCGCCACTGCTCGGCCGGGCCGCACTCCGCCGCCATCGCCCCCGCCGCGCCCTGACGTCACCGCCCCCGCGCGGCCAATCGGCGCCGCGACCGCCACGGCCCCCCGTGACGTCACCGCCCCCGCGCCGCCAATCGCCGCGCCGCGGCCGCCTGGTTTTCCTCCCGAGTGGACTACATTTCCCGGCGTGCCCCGCGCGGGGGGGACTCGGCGCGATGGAGGAGCCGCTGCAGCGGCACCGAGCGCGGTACAAGAGCCCCGGCGGGCCGGCCTGGAGGGAGACATACCGCAGGGTGAGGGATGGGGACGGGGATGGGGGGAGACCTACCGCAGGGTGAGGGACGGGGATGGGGGGAGACCTACCGCGGGGTGAGGGACGGGGATGGGGGGAGACCTATCGCGGGGTGAGGGGAGCGGGGGGAGCTACCGCAGGGTGAGGGGAGCGGGAAGGACCTGTAGCCGGGTGAAGGGAATGGGACTGGGGGGGAGGTGCCGCCGGGTCAGTGGGATCGGGACTGTGAAGGGACGTACTGCCGGGGGAGGGAGGACGGGACAGGATCGGGATTGAGGGGTACATGGTCTGCCTCCTCCCCCCCACCCCAGGGGCCGCCCAGGCTGCTCCTGCCGGGGCGCGAGTCACGCCCTGTCCTACATCCCATCCCAAATCCCATCCCGACCCTGTCCCGAACTCCCTTTGTGAGGGCCCACCCCCGATGGGAGCTGTCACCCCGCTCCCGTGCAGCCCCTCCGGGACCTCCACAGCCTCCACACAGACCCTCCTGTGTCCCCCCCGGCTCTGACGGGCTCTCTCCCTTGTCCCCAGCGCTGCCTGGAGCGCCTGAAGAGCAGCCGGGCCAAGCTGCTGGAGCGGTACCGCCGGGCCGGGGATGGAGCCCACCCCGGGCCGGCCCCGGGCGCGCTGCTGGTGCAGGAGGTGATGGAGCAGGAGTGGCAGGTGCTGCGGGACAGCCTGCCCGGCCCGCGGGGACAGGAGCCGCTGGAGCAGGTCAGTGAGGGCTCCCGCTGGGTCTGCTGCACCAACAGGCTGCCTGTGCAAGAGGCAGGAGCATCAACGCATCTTTCTGCCCTTCTGGCTTCAGTGTCTCACTGGAGGTTATAAACTCAGCTTTCCTGGTTCCACAACTGGTGCAGAGTGTTGAGCTGTGAAAGTGCCTCCGGGCCCACGAGTGGGGAATTCCTTATTTCCTTCACAAACAGCCCGTGAATCACAGCAAAAGGGTGGGTTCCTCATCTGTGCTGTGTCACTTCCCTCTCCTGAGAAATGAAACTTAAACGACTTAAAAAGCAGGTTCTTGGACTGGCTCTGCTCAGATCTGTTCTGGCTGGGTGTGCACAGGTGATTACTGCATAGATTGCCTTCCACAGCACATGGGTTTGCCAACAGATGATATAAACAGACTGAATTCATGTTGCAGTGACAGCTCAGTCAGGTGCTGTAAGTTAAGTGAGAGTGGTTGGAACGGGAGAATCACTGACTGATTCACTTTCAGATGCCGGAGGACCCTGATGAGCTGGCAGTGCTGGAGGAGATCCAGCAAGAATTGATCTTGCAAGGTAAGGGCTCTACAAGTTTTCTGATTCCTATTTGATGTGTAATATTCTGGAGACTTCCTAGTAATGCAGAATAGCTGAGGCTGCACTCCTTGGTTCTTGCAGACCTCGTGACAGGGGAAGAGCCTCCTTGGAACTCCTGGTAACCTCTCTGTTGAGGGTTTGAGTTATTGAGACCCTTTAAAGGGTTTAAGTGACATTTTAAGGTCTGTGAGAGAAGACAGAGAAGCAGGAATGAGGTGTTTGGGAGCTGTATAAATCAATTCAGAGAGACACCCACATAAGACCAGCCGAGCCATAGGAAAAACTGGATTAGCAGGAGTTATTTCAGCAAGTGTAGAAATCCAATCCAAAGGGATGAAAGTTCCTAGAAACTCCTATCTCCCCCAGGCTCTGTGTGCCCAGCAGCTCTGCCTGTGCTGCCAGGACAGTCCCTGAGGGTGTTTTGCTGTGCTGTTGCAGAGCAGTTGGTGATCGAGGAGTACGAGCGGAGCCTGAGGTTTGATGAGGAGTGTCTCAATGCCACGCTGGAGGGCCTGGATGCCACTGACAGGATCATCTGCCCCGTGTGCAGGAAGTAAGAAAGCCCTTGGCATTGGAATGAGATTGTCCACTCCCCCAAGAGAGTGGAGAGAGAGAGGCTGTTGTTCATTTTAACAAGATAAAACACACCAGAGCAACGATCTCCTAAATCTAACAGGGTTTTTGCTCTTTCCAGGAATAACCTGACTGTGAAGACTCACATGGTTTGTTGCCAGTGTGGATTGTACATCAGCACACAGGTAAGCTGAGCTGTGACATGTTCCACGTGACATCTCTGCTGCTGCTTTAAGAGGCGGTTTAAGTGACAGAGAAACTTCAGATGACTCTTCATCCATTACTCCCAGAATATGACAGAAGGGAAGCTTCAGTCCCTCCTGGAAAGCACTGTGACAGAGCACAGTCAGAGGTGCTTCCACAGCCCAGAGTTCACGGTGACCAGTGGCATGGAGGAGGAGGCCACTCTTCTCATGAGCTGTCCGGTGAGTCCCTGTGTCAGGATCCTGGACGGGATCTCTGCTTGGATCCACTTCTCAATTACAGGGGCAGAAACCACAACTCCACTGATCCCAGGGGTTTCTCTGTTCCTCTTACCGTTTGTAAAGGTCTGTGACTCCTGGACCATTCTCCTCTAAGCTGATTCAGCTGCTGCTTGACTTCTGGAGGGACTTCAATACTAAAATCCACACAGAGCTGCTAAGGATTGTTGTGTATATACTTGTACCTGCTGTGTCAGAGAGACACTTTAAAAGGCAGTAGTACTGCCTTGACCTGCACTTTTAATGGCACAGTACCTATTTTGAAATAAATATATTTAGTTTATTTTGGCCTTTGTGTTGTCTTTGAACTCTGCATCAGTGATCTCACAGCTCATCTCAGATTTCAACTTTCTGTTTGAACTTAAATAAAGTTGAGGAAGCAACTGAAAGCACCGGTTAAAAGTGTAAGTTTGCAGCTGACAAACACACTGGCATCACTTTCATGGCAGGGAAGAAGAGAAACCACCCTTTTCAGTGATATGTTGAACAGTTTTTATTCTTCACATCCATTCTTAATTGTACAAAACCCACCACGCAGGGCAAGGCAATTCCAGACTGTGACGTCAGTGAACTTGATCTGGGCTGCAACATAAATACAAATCCCCAAATACAAGTGAGAATCCTCGTTCTCCCATTCTCCAAATTCCAACTTACTTACTCTCTGCATCCACTGTGAAGATACATTTGGGCTTTGCTGGATGAAGCAGCACTGTGGAATACCCACACTTGGAAGGGAAGTTTCCTATCCTACCCTACTGGCATTTGACAAAGCTTTTAAGGTCTTCAAGGAATTTAATGTACTCCTGGTGCTCCAGTGCAGTGCTGAGCTCTATTAACTCGTCAGCAAATGTGTTGTCCACTCCTCTGTCAGCCAGGAAATCCATCAAGTGATCATAGAGAGCCTGCAAGCAAGAACAGGAAACTTCCTTAACAGAGGGCACCTGGATGAGGGGCTGCTTTTAAAATGTCCCTGAGATGTTCTAGAGCACAGCAAGCAATTTTAACACGAGTGCTTCCCAGAGAGATCCACTCTAGGAATATAAAGTTTGAACTATATGACAGACAGCCACAAACTAAAAATTTAAGCTTCTGAAAGCCTGGCATTGGGAACGTAACAAGCAAATACCAGAGTCTTGGGGATATTAATTTTTAGTGTTACAACTAACAACACACCTGGAAAACCACGACACAATGTGGCTTATCAGAAACCGCCCCGGGGATGCCTTTATCTACACATGGTATCTGATAAGCTACATTGTTAAACAAATATAAGTCAAACATGTCATCAAAAGATGCTGACTGAGTGTCAAAGCATCTCCAGTGTTGAAATCAGCCTATAAATCCGGGAACAGAAGGAAATCCACATGTCTGTGTCTGGAATGTCACCGGCACTGCACGGCTGTGGGACCAGGTAAAAACTCCCCAGTCTGCAGCAGAACCTCCCATGGAAAACTGGGCAGAGCAGGGAAATCCTTCTCTCAGACATCCACTTTCACTCCCAGCTCAGGAGGCAGGGGACAGAGTTCCCTCTGTAGCCTGCTGGCAGCACCTACCCAGTCCAGGGAATCCGTGTTGAGGGTGTAGTTGGTGTCCTTCCAGTCGGACTCTCCGGTGGGCTGGAAGCTGACCTCCCGAATGGTGAAAATATCGCTCTCCTCCTCCCCTTCGTGCCCAATCTGGAACAGGAAAAGGGATGCAAGACATACAATGAGCTCCAATTACTGGGCACGCTCAGCCAACCCCATCCCGAGGCTGGGAATGCTGCAGGCAAACCCCCAGGGCCAGACAAGCTGTGCCTCTCCCCTCTCCACTCGTGCCTGGGAGGACAGGCACAGACACGCAGGAGAACACGGGGAATTTCCCTGAGCTCCTGCTGCCAGAAGCGACCAGATGTAAATCAGCAGCCTGAATTTCACAAACAAATTAAAACCTCTGTGGTTCTAAATCTGTCTTCCCACTGATGCCTGTCTCACCCCTGTCAGCTAGGACTGGCTGCAGAAATACCTGTTAATATTTACAAAGCAAACCACGAAGTTCAGTGTGAACATTTTATTTTCTCCCCAGCTTTTGTTTAATCCCCACCTCTCCTTGTGACACCTCACAGCACTGAGACTGGCGAGCTACTGACACAGAGTATTAAATCTCCTGTTTTGGCCATTCCTGCTCACCCCTCCCAAGCTGCCATGATTTCAGCCCTGCCTCCCTGCTCCAACATAATTCAATAAACAGCCCAACAAGCAGCTGATCAGAAACAACAGGGCAGGATGTGAGGAATGCCATGGAACATCTCCTCTCCAAACACTGTTCTTGCAAACATAAAGCCTTTTTCTTTGGGGGGTTTAAACCCCCCCCCCCCCAGAGATAAGAGGAGAGTGCATACTGTGCAAATTCAGAAAAGCAAGAGACTACAAAGAACACTTAGACCCCAAGAGGGGCACAGCTACACCATGGTCAGGCAGGAAATGTGAGCAAGTCCCAGCCCAGAGGTGACACACAGTGATACCCACCTCATCTTCGGGGTAATGGCAGTCAAGAACAAGGGTCTGCTTTGTGTCATCCTTTATTACTTCCACAACAAAGTTTGGAGTTGATGTAAGTTCAGGCTAAAAAAGAGAACAGTTGAATCAGCACTGGAACCTGAAGAGCTGATGCAATCACAGCACAATCACACAGCCCATCCAGCAGAGATTATTCCCTCGTGCCTTCCACTATCCCAGGTTGCTCCAATCCCTGTCCAACCCTCCTTGGATACTTCCAGGGATGGGGCAGCCACAGCTTCTCTGGACAACCTGTGCCAGGGCCTCACCATCCTCACAGGGAAGAATTTCTTCCCAATATCCCATCTAACCCTGCCCTCTGGCAGTTAAAAGCCTTCATCCTGTTGCTCCATCCCATGTCCAAAGTCCTCCTCCAGCTCCCCTGTAGTCCCTTTAGGCACTGGAAGGTACTAGAAGGTTTCAGAGCATCTCAAATTTCTCCTTGTAAAAATGGAGATGCTTCTCACCCTGCTCTGACTTCCTGCAGCAGAGAGGAAGGTCACAGCCAAGTGACACGCAGGCCTGAAAAACCTGCTTAAAGCTCCCAAATATCAACTGAGGAGGGCAAAATGCCTCAACACCTTGAGGGAAAGATTCCAACTCCCCTCTGACCCCTTCACTGAAGGGCACATCAAGGTTAAGTTACCTCCTGCTCATCAGGTTTCTGCCCTTCTTGTGTGTCGTCTTCAGCCGAGGGTGGGATGCTGTTATTGATGTTGAATGTAACCGTTATCCTTCAGAAAGAAACACAAACACTTAGTTTGAACAAAAAAAACCCCACCCACCAGAGTGGGCATTTGAAGCTTTTGCTCAGAATTCACAGGGCGTGAGCAAAGGCAGGTAAAGACACACCCAGGAGAAGCTGCTCCCTCCAAGTGCTCTCATAAACCTCCTCCAGCTTTTACCGAATTGTTATTTTTAACACAGGAAGACTCAGCGAAACTTTGTAACACAAAATACAAACTGGTGGGGGAAAAAAATGCCCTTGGCCCCAAGTGGCAAAATGAAAGGGCCTCTGCATCACCCACTGTGGGGCAGGAGAACCCCAGGCACGGGGAATGGGCCATTCCCAAATCCCACTCACTTTTCCCCGGCGATCTTCCGCACCAGCCTGGCCTCCGTGCCGTGGACCTCCAGCTCCCAACCCCCGGAGACCTTGGGCAGGGACTTGTGCTTCTGGATCTTCTTCTCCTCCTGGATCTCATCCGTCAGGAACTGCGCGAAGGCTTTGTCTCCTGGCAGGGAAAGAAAAGGATATTAGGGGAAAGGGGGGATTTGGGAAAGAAGGAGTTGGGAAAGGAGGGTTAGGGAAAGGGAGGGTAAGGACAATTAGAGAAAGGGGTGTTAGGGCAAGGGGGTTTAAAAAAAAGGGGGGAGGGGGAGTTAAGGAAAAGCGGGAAGCTAGGGAAAGGGAGGTTAATAAAAGGGTGAGGATAAGGAAAGGGGGTTGAGGAAAAGGTTGAGGGAAGTTAGGGAGAGGGGAGCTTAGGGAAAATTGGGGCTTAGTGAAAGGGGCGTTGGGAAAAAGGAAGTTAGGGAAAAAGGGGGGTAGAAAAGGGGGGACTAGGGAAGGAGAGGGTAGAGATTGGGGGAGGGAAGGCAAAGGTGGAAGTAGGGAAAGAAGGGGTCAGGGTAAAGAGGGGTCAGGAAATCGGGGGGTTAAGGGAAACCGAGAGTTAGGGAAAGAGGGAATGGGCTTCGGGAAAGGGGCTGTAGGGGAAAGAGGAAGGGGTAGGCAAAGCCCCCCCCAGCCCCACGTGCTGCCCGCGCTGTTGGAGGAGAAGGGGGGGGCGTGCACGTGTCCGCCCCGCGCCCTCCCAAGGGCGGCAGCTCCGTCCCCCCCGCAGCCCTCCCCGCTCACCCTCGGTGTGCAGCCCCCGCTCACCCTCGGTGTGCAGCCCCCCGCAGCCGCAGGACACGCGGCCGGCCGAGCCCCGCCGCGGGCGGAGCAGCGCGGTGCGCCCCGCGCCGCCGCCCAGCTGCCACAGCGAGCGCGCCGGGGCGGGCGCGGCCAGCGGTGCGGGCAGGAGGGCGCGGGGCAGCGCGGCCCAGAGGCGCCGGCGGGGCGCGGGCAGCGGAGGGCGCAGCGCGGACACGGCGCGCAGGGAGCGGGCGAGCAGCATCGTGCGGGGCGCGGAGCGGAGGGGAGCGGAGCGGACACCCCGCCCCGGAACCGCCCCGGCCTTCCGGCCCCGGCGGGCACCGCGCGGCGCTGGGAACGCAGGTTCGAGTCCCGGCCCCGGCAGGAAGCGGCGGGACAGCACATTCCTGGGGTACCGTTCCAATGGAAGGGGCTGGGATTGAGCACGGAGAGAGGGAGCGGCCGTCACTCCGGTGGAAACGCAGAGGGAGCTTTAGGGATGTAGGAAACATGCATAGGCTTCATCTCAGATATGATCCCACTCCTCTATTTTTAATATTATATATTAAAAAATATATATATTAATATATATATGTGTGTAGGTATATTTATATATATGTGTATATTATATTTAGACATATTTTATATATTTCTCTATAGTTATGTGTATATATTATATATGTGTGCATATATGTACATATATTTGTACATATTTATATATTTATTTATATTTATGTATATATGTGTGTGCATATGTCTCTATAAGTATACATATTTATACATGTTTTATGTATTTCTATATATTTACAGGAATATACTTATATATGAATAGTCATATATATATATACTCGAATAATCATAGATATGAATATATAGAGATATATATCGAATATATAGAGATTATATGAACTGTCAGTGTTCAGGCCAGACTGTGCCAGCCGCCTCAGAAAAAAGAAAAATAAATGTTTGGGGGGGGTTGTTTTTGCTCCTTTAGCAATGAATATTTTAGAGGGAAGGCTGACCAAGGCAATGTTTCCTGGCCTAAACTGTTCCCTTTGTCCAAAGGCTGTAGAGAAGCACAGAAGGCCCACTTGGTGCTGTCTGCAAGGCTGGAGCAGGAGAGCAGCGACGCCACCACATCCCACCCCAGCAAAGGACTGGAATGTTTAACTCCCAGCTGCACCCAGGGGTTTGAACACTGCACCTGTGATGGCAGAGTCCATCCTGCACACAGAGCACAGAGTCACTGACCCACAGCCACCTCCCTTTAACCCCACACTGCTGAGGATGAACAAGTTTCCTCAGAACTGAAACCAGCAGGGCTGGTCCCTGAGTACCCCATCAGGGTTTGTTCATCCACACACCTTTTGTATCTCACAAAACCAACACAGCAGGATTCGGACTCTTGCAATAACTTCTTTATCCTGCAGGAAAAAACAAAAATATAAATCCATCCTGAATAAATACACTTAAATTGCCCCGCCTAAACAAAACGCGCCCATCTGTAAATTCACTAAAAAGTACAAAAATAAGTCTTTTAAGGCAAAGCTGAAAGCCCTGAGCCTGCTGGCTGCAGAGCCAGGGGTCAGTCCTTGGCTGTCCGGAGCTTCCTGCGGAAGTAGTCGGGAGCGGCCTCGTAGAGCCAGTCGGCATCCACCAGGCACAGGTCCCGCATGTAGCAGCGGTTGGTGCGGAGCAGCCCGTTGAACACCACGCAGGAGGGCCGGCAGTGGAACAGCACCGAGGAGGGGTGGATGGCCACGGCCTGGTGCGAGTCCAGCGTGCGGTAGGTGCCGTCCGGCTGCAGCTCCGCCGCGTTCATGAACAGGCTGTGGGCCAGGCAGCGCCGCACGCTCCCCGTGTCCGAGCGGGACGACTCCAGAGGAACCGACAGCTGCTCGGAGAGACGCAGTGACACCAAAATCACGGATTCTTTTACTTATTTCATCATTTGCTTTAGAGTAGGGGTCTCTTGAGGGTCTCTGGGGCACAGTCCTTCCTCAAATTATCCTTTTCTGGTCACAGGCCTCAAAAAACCCTGTTTTTTTCCCCTTGAATGCAGCCCAGAATGCTCTGTGGTCTGGCCAAGATAGACAGAACCACAGAACAGGCCAAGCTGGAAGGGACCCACAAGAATCATCATATTCAACCCTCAACCCTGAACAGGACCATCCCCAAGAGTCCCCATGTGCCCTAGAGGATCATCCAAACACTCTTGGAGCTCTGGCAGCCTTGGGGCTGTGCCCACTGCCCTGGGGAGCCTGTTCAGTGCCAACCACCCTCTGTGGGAAGAGCCTTTTCCTAAATCCAACCTAACCCTGCCACAACTTCAGGCCATTCCCTGGGGTCCTGTACACTGTTCACCCCAGAGCAGAGCTCAGGGCCTGCCCCTCCTCTGCCCCTGATAAGGAAGTTATAGACTGTGACACCTTCTTATCAGCCTTGTTCAGGCTCAAGACCTTAAGATACCGACTTGCACGCTGGGGTGTGGGATTACAGGACTAAGCACTGTCTTGTTAAAGCTAAAGGAATCCACAAGACCAAAGCACAATTTGTTACAATTAGAGATTTTCCCAACAACAGGAGTGAGCAAGCACAGCCCCACTTCAGTGGGCTCTGAGATCAGGCAAGCATTGTGTCAGAAATCCTGCTGCCACCAAAAATCAGGAAACAAACCCTCCAACCAGTTTGCTAGGTCAGAAAGCCAACATTATTAATGGTGCTGGCTGCATGGGGACAGGTCCACAAAGCATGCACACCCAGCAACCTAAACCACCTGGTTAAATTCATGAAACTAATATATACTCATCACATTCTTATTACTTATTTATTACATTTCCTGAATAGCACATATATGCTAATTATTTCTGCAAACTTATTTAGATATTTGGATATGAGTAGGGGTTTTCTGAGGGTCTTCAGTGGTCATTTGTGAACATCCCATTCCCTAAATTTCCCTTTAACGGACCCAGATCTGATGAATCTTCTTTCTTTGAGAGAATCTCATATGTCATAATACACCTCTCTTATCTTTTTGCTCTGCCACAGAACCCTTGTTTTCAAAACTCAGACATCTGCTAGTACATATTAAAATATTTTAAAAAATTTGTACTCTCCCTGAGAAGCTGTCCCAGAGCTCCCCGTGTCTCTTCACCTCTCCTTGACCCATTACGCCCCTGCAGCTCTCAGATTTTGGGATGCAACTCCACAGTCAGAAGCTTTACCTGACTATTCCTGGAAGACTGAAAACAAACCCACATTTTCTTACTCCCGGGATTTGCTGCACAGGGACATCAGTTTGGGGACAAGCAGGGAAATATCAACAGGTGAAACAGAAGCACAGCAAGTCAACAAATTACCTTTACACAAATGTCCCTGAGCTGAGCTCTGACTTCTGCCATCAGCCTCATGTTCCTGCCGTTGATGAAGTTCTCTTTGCACCATCCCTGCAGTGGAGACACCAGGAATTAGAAAGGGACATTTCTTCACCCCAACAGCATGACAGCCATGAAAAGCAGGATCCCCCCATACAATCTGTCATATTTCTACCCCTGATTAGTCCCCTCTGTTTAGATTCCCTCCCACAGTGCTAAGGAACAGCAAATCAGGTCAGAGTGACCGATGCTGCAAGGAATGGGGTACACCAACCCACAGACCCACAAATCAAACTGAGGAGCTGACAGGGCAGGATAAATCCAAATCTGCTCATAGGTATGCTCAGTATTTTGCAGTTAATTCTGTCACAGAGCATATCTAGGTATTTATCAAGTCTCAACACTCTTTCTCCTGTTTCCAGCTGGAACCAGGGAAGGAAGAGGGAAGGAACCTGGCTCTGATTACAGAAAGGGCCTCACAAAGCTTTCTGTAGGAACCTCTGGCACTTGAACAGCTTCCTCCAGTTCCCCAGCTGTAAAGGATGAGTCCTCTTTCCTCACAGCTTTGGGGGATGCCTGTTGCTCCAGCCAGGGAGGATGCAGGTCTCCGTCTGTCCTGTGCCCAAAGCTCCTCGCCCCCACGAGCCCAGACAGCACCGGTACCCTCAGAGCATCCCACCTTGTGCCCATTGACACTCTTGAAGGCCCTGTACACGTTGAGCAGGGTCAGATGATCCCCCTCACTGGAGATGAATTTCTTCCTGACAGCTTGCACTTCATCCCTCTGGGCAGGGGGGTTGTGGAGGACGCTGTCCACCGACAGCAGCGACACGATGCTCAGGATCTCCTCGGCACAGTGGAACTTGGGGGACAGGAGGATGGCCTGCAAAGCACACCACACAACTCATTCTGGGTCGACCAAATTCACTTCAGATGGGCAGACTTCTCTCCTCCCTGGCAAGCCAGGAACTTTATCAAACACTGCTCAGGACAATTCCATAAACATCTGGAACTAGGGATAACTGTAAATCCTTCTATTGGCCCACTAAGAATCTTTAATAGCAGCTGCCATGCTCTTTCCTGAGACTGGTCAGTGCATATTCAGTACAAACACGGTGACTGAAATCAACTACAGTAGCAGATACCTCATGGACCTGCTAAACAACCCTGGAAATTGCAAGGAATTTCACCACCTTTCAGCTTCAGAGATGCCAGAGAAAAGAAATTCTCTTTCAAAAAACCTCCCCGAATTAAACAACAAATGACAAGCAAACCAACACGAGGGCTGTAAATAATGTGCATTAATGTACAGCAAATACACCAGTACAGCTCCAGACACCTCAAATTCCACACCTTGTTGAAGGAGTTTGAAAGAGAAATGCCAAAAGTACTGAGATGAGTACATGAGATAAACATCAGCTGATTTGTCTGCAGTTTTTACCTTAGAGAACTTTGGATCCAGAGGAAAAGCTGCCATTTGCTTTCCCAGCAGGGTCAGGACAAGCTGCCCTTCCTTTTGTGTCACAGCTCCCAGCAGGTCTAGCTGATCAATCGCTGCTTGAATGGCATCTGCCAGAACAAGGACATTGGAGCTGTGAGGCTCTTGCCTCTCCCTGATGGATGGGAGGGATCACCTGGTACCACCACTGCCTCCTCCCCTGGCCAGAGGGACAAGCACTTTCCATTTAGAGAAATCAGAGTCAAAAAATGTGATTTATCCTCCTCTACCCAGGAGAACAAGCACTCTTTCCAATTTGCCCTGGCAGTGAAGACACACCTTTTTGTTCTTTGTGATTCAAAACTGCTCCCTGCTCTTTTTTACCCCTAAGGCTGCCTTTGTAACCGCTTACCAGGAGATGGTTTGGACATGAAATCAAAGGTGAGAACGTTGGGAATTTTCAGGGCCAGGAGATGAAGCACCACACTGGCCAAGTTACACCTGCAGAGACAGAAAAAACAACTGGGATGGTTCTCTTCTTTTTAGGTTTTAATTCTTTTTTAATTTTATTTCCCTATTAGCTGAGGAAGAGTCATCAGGTCTGTGCTGCAACTTGACAGAGACTAGTCTGCTGCTGCTGCTGATCCTACTTCCTAAATCAGGAAGAGGTGAGTCCAAGATTTGGAGGACAGTCAATAGAACTATTGCCTTGTGTGTCTGGAGACTCAGTGCCCATCTGTCCACCCTGAGCAAACAATTCCTAGATGTTCTGCTTAGTCTCCACACTTCATTTTTCTTAAAAGTCACCCAGACAGCCCCTAGATCCAGTTTTGCTGCTCAGTTCTGCGCACAGCCCCGGCTGTGGGAGTGCAGCAAAGGGGTGTGGCACGTTCTGTCCTCACCTCTGGATCTCAGGTGTTGTCATTTCATCAAACTTCTCAAAGTCCTCCTCTGTGTAGAGC
Source organism: Empidonax traillii (assembly GCF_003031625.1). Taxonomy (NCBI): domain Eukaryota; kingdom Metazoa; phylum Chordata; class Aves; order Passeriformes; family Tyrannidae; genus Empidonax; species Empidonax traillii. Next base: position 748,419 of record NW_020955294.1, on the reverse strand, counting down.
CTGTAGCAGATGCCACTTTCCTGCCGCCCTGCTCTCCCCGTGCGCTGCCAGGCCTGGGCCTTCGACACCTGCTGCACTGCCAGCACCTCCAGACCGGTGTCTGTGCATGCAAAAGCATCACTTCAGTCAATGCACAGCTTGGGAAAACGTGGAGGATTAATAATAAAGATTTTGCCACCCAAATACTGCTCAGAGTTTGCTTGGTTTAGCTTCTGAAATACAGCAAATTATCCCGCGCTGTGGCCGCGAAGAGAAGATTCGTATTTGACGGATTTTTACCCCCACGTGGCTGATAATAATAAAAAACAACAACCAACCAACCAAAACAAAAAAAAACACAAAAGAAAACAAAAAAACCAACCACCAAACCCCACCCCCAAAACTTGTGATATTAATTCAGACAGCGCAGAGGGTGTTTGAAATCAGCTCTCAGTGGGGCTCACGGCCTCCAGGAACTTGTACAAACCCAAACCCAGTCTTTGTGCTGTTCCTCAGAATTCCTCACCAGGGCTGTACTTCTTGGCTTTGACCATTCCTGTGTCCACCACGAATTTTATCCCCGAAATGGTGATGGAGGTTTCTGCAATGTTGGTGGAGAGGATCACTTTGCGACAGCCCTGCAGGGAAGGACAAGTTAAACCCAGCCCAAAGCCACCTCAGAGTAGCTGCAACAAAGAAATGCTGCTGCTTTTGGCCAGTGTAGGCCAAGCCTACCTATCCCTGCAGCGCATTGTGCTTGCTCTGCCAGCTCTCATAAATTAAAATAATCTCCATTTTCAGATCGGTTTCCAAAACATGTGCTTACGCTTGCAACAAAACCCACTACCAGAACAGCTATTATCAATATATCTTGCAAGGATTTTGGTTTCATTTCTGGCACAACATCTGTATTATTTATCTGCTGAGTAGGCACAAGAGCTCGAGGTAGCAGAATTCCCTTTTCTTACAGCCCTGACAAAGGTGCCCAGGTTTTCAGCTTAGTATTTCCCCCATTAACTGCTGCAGCTTTTTGTGATATGGACCCATTTCCTATGAAACGGGTCAAATTTTGATTCCTCTGCCCTTTTCACTCCCTCTAATCCTTCCTTTTTTTCATGATCAGATGCATCTGTTAATACCATCGCTGTCTTACATCACACTGGACCCATTCAGCCCAAAGTCAGTGGACAGCAGGGACTATTACTGTCAGCACAGATTGCTCTAACTCCTTAAATTCCATGTTTTTTCCACCCAGGCAAGCAAATAAACTGCCTCTGTTCACCCACCACATTCCCTCACCTCAGGGGTGGGTTTAAAGGCACGGAGTTGCTGAGGGTGGGGCAGAGAAGCATAAAGAGGCAACACCATCATCAGTGGGCAGCCCTCCGGGAGATGCTTGGAAATGTCTCGGCAGGTTTTGGTCATTGCTTCGATTTCTTCCTGACCAGTCAGGAAAACCAGGATGTCCTGACACGCAGGTGCTTCCTGGAGCCAGAGGAGAAAGCAAGTTAGGAGGGTTTGGGTAGGGAAGGAGAACTGAGATGATAATGAGATGTGGGCCTGGCAGCAAGTCAGCAAAGCAGGTAAGGCAGAAAGAAAAGACACCCATGTGGTGCCAGGCAGGCAACACAGAATCATGAGCTGGGAGGGACACATCAGGATCACCAAATCCAACTCCTGCCCCTGTGCAGGACAACCCAAGAATCACACCACGTGCCTGACAGCTTTGTCCAAACAGCCTGAATTCCCAGTGGAATCACCAGAGGTGAAGAGTAAATCACATTTTGTGGGAGTGAGTCCTAACAGGATGGAGGAATTGCTGTGTCATGAAATAACTGTCCAGGACAGGCAGGGAGAATCAGCAAACACCTAGATCCAGAGCACTCAGGTGAGAACAATGTTCAGGTATTAGGTATGAAACAACATCAGAGAGCTTTGCTTAGCACTCTCCTTTCAGCTCCAGCCCTGATATACAGGTCCCAAAATCCCAACAGCAGCAGCATCTTCAAAGCATTAAATGCAGTTTAATTAAATGACAACCCCCCTGGCAGGCAGGTAGTCAAACATCCTGGCACAAAATGCCAGTCCCTGGTCCCAGAGAGAAACACACCTGGTGAGATCACTGTACCTGGTGGATCTGGAAGATGGATACCAGTGCTGCCTGGATGTAGTCACTCTGAGGCTCCTTGGTGTAAAAGATCTCAATGGGATGCTGTCTGCCTTCCAAATAGATGACAGGAGCTCCATTGAAGTACTGGGAGAACAGGTCAACATCCATCGTGGCTGACATGATGATCACCTTCAACGGGAGCACAGGATGGGTTAGCACTGCAGTCTCCATCCAGCTGGACACTGGTAAGTCAGGACTAGTCAAAAGTCACCTTCTGGATCCTGAGATCCATGCTCGGAACAGTTAAAAGGTCACAGAGTTTGGGACAGAAGAGGGTGATCTCCCCTTGCTAATGCCATCAGCTCTTTAACACAAGCATAACATGTTGGCGTGATATGAGTGAAGATGTGTGAAAATTATTTTCTGACATTGAAAAGAGAGCTGAGTACCCAAAACACAACACATCTTCCACCCTGTGCATGGGGGAGGGAAGCAGGAATGTTTTCCAAGGTTGTAAGAGCCCAGCAGACAAATCCACTCAAATCCCACACTCCAGTGTTGCCCAAAGGACCCTGGTTTGCATTTGTGCTCGTCACTCAACAGGATCAGGAGAGGAGCCCATGAAGGTCTGCAACGAGCCACGAAGCTGGGCTGGGCAATGGTGTGTGGAACAGACTGTGTGAGGACCCTGCCAGGCCCTACAGCAACCCCAACATGCTCTCACACAAACCCATGACACGTCCAAGCAAACGTGCAATGTCCTTGCCAGGAGTGCCCATACCCCACAGCTGTCCCATCAGCCAGAGCTCCCAGAGGGCTCTCAGCAGCAGCACCAAAACCTCCCCAACACCAGGTCTAGTCTAGAGCTCACACCCAAGGGGCTTTGACCAAAAACCAGCGACATGGAGGTGACCAGGTACCTTGTTCAGGTGCCATATCAGGCCCACACATCATCAGTCGGACACCCTCAACTATTCAGATTTAAAAGGACTTTTCAGGAACAGAGAAATGGTCAAGGCTCAAATTCCAAACACCGTGGAAGGTGCTCAGAGCACTCAGAGCCCAAGCCCCACTGTTCCCTTCACTGCCACCCCAGCTGCACACACTTTGAGCGGCTTCAGGCCCCGTTCCTTCCGTTTCCTTTGGGCAGCTTTCACCACTCCAAAGAGCACATCCGTGTGGACTGTCCTTTCGTGGGCCTCATCCAGGATGACCACGCTGTACTTCTGCAGCAGAGGGTCCCCGATGGCCTCCCGGAGCAGCATCCCATCCGTCAGGAAGCGGATCCTGGTCTCAGCAGACGTGCAGTCGTCGAAGCGCACGGTGTAGCCGACCTGTGGGAGAGACCTCGGAGGGCTTACAGGGAGCACCAAGCCTTGCCCTTCCCACTGCCACTGTGCCACAGGGAAGGGCTGCAGAGCCCCCTGCTCGCTGCCTGGAGGCCCTGGGAGGCAGAGCAGTGTATTTGCTGTCTGTGAGCTCTTAATCTTGCCAGTATAATAACCTACCCAAAGGATGCTCCCAGCTGGCTTCTCCCCAACTAGAACTACATCACAAACACTCCAAGTGTCAGAGAATCACAGAATATGCTAAAACAACCTACCCCACGTTCACCTAATTAATCTATTCATCTCTAGATAAAGTAACTATTTCTTTTCCTTCCTCCTCTGCTACAGGAGACTCCGTGGTCTCTGAAGGTTTTATGTAAGGGAATTCTTTCCACTCCACTTTTTTCTCACAGATTCCCAGACCTGCACAGACTCAGCACTTTGCTCTCCTTGACAGTGACTTTTGATACAGGGAGCAATGGAAGAGAGCACAGGGGGTTTTGTTCTATTCATTAAGCAGTATTTTTTCAACTGAAAGAACACAGATAATAACCAAAAAGTAATAATCAAGAAGTAAAATACCACAGAGACAGACCATGCCTCTCTTTGAGCAGGTAGAACCATTTTTCTCCATTCATTTAATTACAGAATTAGAGAATGTCCTGAGTTGAAAGGGACCCACAAGGATCATCCAGTCCAACTCCTGTCCCTGCACAGACACCCCAGCAATCCCACCCTGTGCCTGAGAGCGTTGTCCAAACATTCCTTGAGCTCTGGCAGCCTTAGGGCTGTGCCCAGTGCCCTGGGGAGCCTGTTCAGTGCCCCCACCACCCTCTGGGGGAAGAACCTTTTCCTGAGATCCAACCTGACCCTGCCCTGACATCAGCTCCAGCCATTCTCTGGGTCCTGTCACTGCTCACAGAGAGCAGGGATTGGAGCTGCCCCTTGTGAGGAAGCTGCAGATCCCAATGAGTCTCCCCTCAGTCTCCTCTTCTCCGGCTGGACAAGCTTTTCTCTCCCATCAAGCCCTGATTTGGCCCCATCCACGCTGCAGCACTAAACCAACTCTCTGAAGTCAATCTGCAAACCAACCTACCAGCTTCCCCAGCTCTGTCCTCTTCTCCTCTGCCACTCTGGCAGCCAGGGTGACAGCTGCCACTCTGCGGGGCTGGGTCACAGCAATGAGGCCGGGATGGCCAATTCCCACCTCGTACAGGTACTGAGGGAGCTGAGTGGTCTTCCCTGAGCCCGTTTCTCCTAAGGAACAACAAGGGAATGTTTGGTTTTTTTCCCCCTTTTATAGCATCATCAAATGAAAGGCTGTGACTCACGTTTTCATGTTTACTTTTAACTCTAATTCAGGAGGGGGAGGCTGAAGGCAGGAAGAGAAAGGCACACCACAAAGCAGTGGCAGGTCAGAGACAGCACCCAGCACCCTCCTCTTGCTGCTCCTGCAAAACTCCTTCCACTCCAGTGCTTTCCAGACACACTCTGGGTTAGAAACATATTCCAGTTTGTCTGGAGATGAAATGTCTGTGACAGGGCCAAGGTGAAAAACATGCAGAGCAAGGACAGACACTGATTTGGGTTATGCACAAATCTACACACACTGGGAAGTTTCTCAGCAAAGCTGGAAGTAAATTAAAGCCAAGCTTTGGTCACAACAGCAAGAAGGGAGCGCAGGCTTGAGGCTCTTAGAGGAGCTTTCAGGGCACCAACAGCCACCAAGTGTTTCCCTGCACCTGCCTGAAATCAGAGATGGCCCCTCAAGCCCAGGGAAATGTCTTCTCCACCCACACAGCACCAGCAAACAACACAAACATCACTCCATTCTCCCTCAGGGGTAGTTCCAACACCACTGGCATGAGAAATTCAGAAGGCTGGCACCAAGCAGAGAACACAGCCCACAGCCAAACTGTGGGCACTGCAGCTGCAGGCTGGGGAAAGCACAAGTGGGCACAGAGAAAGCATAATAAGTCAGTGAAAACCCCTGGAAATATAGATGAGGAGACACTTCTGAAGAGCAGAGTTTTGCCATCTGGCTTTGACCAAACTCCATAAAAACGAAGTCCCCGGCTGCCTCAACCAGCCGAGGCTCACGAATAAGAGTATTACTCGTTCCCCACTCACCGATGAGGACGGCGCTGTCGAGGCGGCGGAGCCGGGCCAGCAGCGGGCCCCGGGCGGCGGCGATGGGCAGCGAGCGGCGCTGCACGTGGGCGGGCGGTGTGTGGCCCTGGGGCTGCGCCGCCTTGAAGCGCTTGGCCGGCGGCCCCTCACGGTCCCGGGCCGGCGGCCTCTCCCGGTCCGGAGCCATCGCCCCGCTCCCTTCCCGGGGCTCTCCCGGCGCTCCGACCGGGCCCGTCCCGTCGGGGCCACTCTCCACAGCTTCCGGGGCGCCGACGTGACGTCATCGCGCCGACGCGGAGCACCATGGGAGTTGTAGTCCTTGCACGCCCACAGCGCCGCCATTTGCAGCGCTCCAGAGTCCCGGGGCCCCTCGGGAAAAAAACCCTTCGGGACCCACGGGGGAAAAAAAAAAAAAAAAGAAGAGACTTCGGGACCTTCGGCCCCCAAACGGCTGCTAAATCCATCTCAAACAGGCAAAGAGCCGCCTGCAGGCGGTGCCTTACAGAGGGCAAGGTCGTGACAATCCGATTCCTGACTTGTCCCAGGAATAAGCTACTTGTCCCAGTAATACCCCTACAAAGGGGTTCTTAAACATTGAACTAAAAATAAGAAAAAATAATAATAAGGTTTTCATCTAATTCCTATCTCATAAGCTATGCCAAAGCAACACTGGCCAAAACACTTTAACTCTGTACAAGTACTAAAAGCCAGCTCTGTAAACAACCAACAACCCCCCCAAAAAACCAGTCCAAAAACCCCATCCATTAGAACCACTCCCCAAAACTCCCTTAGGTTCTTATAAACTTTAACAGATAAAAATGCAAATGGTCTCACCCATTTTGTTATCAGGCTCTAACACACTGCTTGTGGACAAAGCATTTCCCCTGAGGTTCCCATACATTCATGCCCTGGGCTGTGAACAAGTTAAAACCCACAGCCAGTTTTTAAAAACTACAAAATCTGAGAATAAATGAGATAATCACACATGTCAGGGACAAGCCTATTCTCCAACATTTAGGAGGAAGATGCAGCTTCAATCCTTTTTTTCTATCTAGTATGATATAATCAACAGAAACCTACCCAGACCAGTCCATACAATTTAGCAACAATTGAGCTCCAAATTCCTTACGTGGCTCCTCAGAGATATTTATAATCAAGACAACTTTAAGCTAAATCCCACTCAGTGTCACCGGCCTGCAGTGGACAAATGTCCCACCCCAAACTTCATACACAGACCCCGCATTTTACATCCCGAGCAGACAATCCTGTTTCCTGGAAAAGCCTTCCACTGACCCTGCCCCTTCAAGGACTTGCTTTTCCCAGCCTCTGCTTTTTCACCTGCCGCCTCAAGACCGGGGGATTATACAAAGGATTAACCAAAAATTATCCACAAGACATTTTATTCAACTCGTCATCCGAGATACTCCAAGCAGTTCTGGCTCCAGACAAGTTGTGCTTCCCCAGCGCTGCAGGTCATTTAATACCTGTGAGCAGTGGGCTCGTGTGGGGGTGGATTTTGGAGACCCACCAGTCAGACTCAAACCTGGGCACCTGAAAAGCCACCGAAATGCCATCTTGGCCTGCAGAACATTCCAGAAACCCAAGTGGCAGAGGGGAAAAGCTGCGTGTTGTATTCCTTATGATTCAAAGATGACTGGAGACAACAGCACCTCAGATAAAAAAACCTTTTGCCATTGAAAGAGTGACTTAGACTTTCAACCATCTTGTAGTTGTTTTATCCAAGAATAAAAAAGCGAGTTAAAACCCAAAAAGTTGGGTTTGTCCCCTGTAAAGTTTCCCAGAGAGTTTCATGTATCAAATAACTTGAAAAAAATGCTTTAGAAATCACTTTGAACAAGTACTCGTGGTCTTATTAACTGAAGCTGACAGGAAACGGTTTCCAGTTTTAAATTTTTGGCTCCACTGGATTAGATTACGTCCAGCACAACAAATTCCCCGACTGGGAAGGACGCTGGAATTGTCTTGGATGAGACTGCCATTTCATAAAGTGCTTGTCTTCAAAACCATAGAGCTGTCAGAAAGTGTCCTTTCTGTGGTGGGGCAGGAAGGTGCCCCCGTGGGCCCTGCCCCGGGCCGGTCTGTCCCAGGGCTGGTGGGATTTTGGCACAGGCACCGATTTACCCTCCGAGCCGTTGACCTTCTCCCCACGCAAATCCTCCCGGCCGCTCCTCTGGCAAGGGGTTGTAATTAGGATCCTCCTCTGGGGTGTCAAATATTGCTTTCCTGGAAAACATAAAAGGTTTTTAAACTTCCCCCTTGAAATGTTTCACAATTAGGACAAAACTGCTCAAATTCTGCATGTGGAAGAGTGTCCTCCCTTGGGAACAGCACTGGGATTTACACCCGAGCCACACTTGCTCTCCAGTTCACTGGGGAGAAGGTTTAGCATTGGGTGTCCAAAACTGAGGAGGTTCTGCTTTTAACTCAGGATATTCTAGGATTCTGTAAAATGATCATCAGAGCCGTTCTGGGAGAGCCTCTGCCCAAGAGGGAACTGAGCAGGAGCAGCACCACTCAACACAATAAACCCTGGAGTTGTTTTCCATAATTCTGAAGTGAGGATGACTTACAGAAAAAACCCAAACTATGAGGTACCTTATATGTTAATACCTCAGTCTGTTCATACCCAGCAGCTTTGGTGCCACCACAGGCAAAGCTCAGCCAGCAAAGCCAAAGGAACCAGAGGGAAAACCCTTTAGCCCTTCTCCCAAATTAGCTAGCACTCACACAAATGCCAGATCCTCCTCCCTTGTTTGGCAACACAAACTCAATAAAAAAATCAGCTACAGATACGCCCCAATTCTGCCTCTGCCCAACTGACCAGAAGCTGATGTGACTGGGTAACACACAGTTTTCCAGACAAGCACTTTTTCCATGTCTGTTCCAAAGCAGACACCAATACTCACAGGACAGATGGTGTTCTCAGGAGCCTCCCACCACCAGGCTGATTGGGAAAGACATCCTCTAAGAAAAAATAAATGTGCCCAACAGCAATGCCTGGCATTAAAACAAAAGTCAAATGGTGATTTTTCAGTATTTCTCCTTCACAACTTCTAACTGCTTCACTAGAGTTTTCAGGAAATTAAAACACACCTTGGTTCTTTCACAGAAAATATTATGATACGGAAATACAAAACTCAAGGAAGCAACCTAACACCAGCTGAAAAGCTTAACTTACAGTATAAAATGTTAATCCAAGGAAAACTGCTTGTCATTACTAAACATACTGATGTTTTGGCTTTATTAGTTGATAAAACAGTAATATAAACTATTTTACTACAGCAGACTGATGCTACAATCAGATGTTGCATCAGCGCTGATTCCAGGCAGTAAAAAGCCAAAGCACCAGAAGCTCTTTCCATCCTTGTGATGGCACAGAAGAGGCTACAATGTTTAGAAATCAGAAAAGCCAGGCATAAACACACCAGATGAACTAACACCAAGTATTAGGGCATTTAACCCTTGGATTTTTCCACATTTGGTGTTTCACCTAAAACATCAGGAGGAGCAGATCCTTGTGCTTTTTGCCACTGCTTACCCAGGAGATCCACAATGATGGAGTTCCCCAAAAGCAGTGAGAAGCCCATCAATACCCAGGGTAGAAATGGGGCTTGGAAGATGAGGAGCCCGAAGAAGTTCATGCGGACGTAGGGATTGCGGCGGCTCCAGACGTACACCAGCATGATGGTGAACGCCTGGCCCAGGAAAACCAGGTTCACAAACAGCCCAAAAAGCTGGCATGGATCGTTAAGGAAACAGTTATGAGGTCAAGCACGAGAGGGAGTTCACAGCTTAGCCTATAATCCCATGTTTTCCACGCAGTTGGTAACTTCACCTTCCCAGGTTTATGTGAATCAAATGCTGGGTGGGGTACCTGCAGCATGAATAACCTCATTAAAGTATAACTTAATTTATCATGGACAAACTGAGCATGATTCCACACCTGAGCAGTCCCCTGAGAACCTCACTTCCATAGTTAAGCAGTAAAAACCAGCAACAACCACCTTAACCAACACTGTTATCCCCTGTACGACAAACAAAATGCATTCATCTAAGAATTAAGATAAAAGATTAAAATCACGGTTTCAGTTCTCACTCACACATCTTTTGCTTTACCAGAGGAGTTTGGAATTGAAACAAAAAGGATACAGTCATTAAAAATCCTCCAAAAAGAAACATAAATACAAAATCTGCCGTCCGACCCCGGAAAGAACCTTCCTCGAGCATGCGGCAGTACCGGTATCTGAGGCCACAGGTCAGGAAAATCTCATGGCAAGTCAGTTTAAAGACAGATCCAAGAGGAGAAGGAATCAATTTTACATCACCTTAAAACTTTTTTATTCGCTTACTGCATCAATCAGCTCTTTTTGGACACCTCAGCAGAGAGGGTGACAAAGAAATTACCCGGTATTTTCGCCTGTACGGCAGCACCAACCTGAAGGTTCAGGTTTGTGCGAGTCTGAACACCACAAAAACAACTGGAAAAATTCCTAGGAAGGAGATCCCGTGGATTCCCAGTCATGGCACCAGTGAGGCTGGCATTGCTGCACTCCAGGGAATTCCATGGTGAGGCAGAACTGAGCCTCTGCCCGTGTCCAGCAACATTCCTGCACTCCGGAGCTCTGCTCGCCCAAGGGAACCCAACCAACGCCACGAAGGATACAAAAAGATCATGTTAAATAAAAAATTAAAGCCAACTGGTCCAAAGAATAAGTAGTTTGTGATTAACCTCCATATCTGGAAATAAGATAAATACAAGGTCTTTAAATATGACAGCTTGTGTTTATTGTCTAAACAGATAAGAGAGTAACAGTGGAACTCAAACCTCCTTTACAGACAACAAATTTAAGACCTGAGCCAGGGTACAGTGATCTGCAGCTTTTCAGTAGCTTTTTGAAAAAGTATATCTCTGATACAAAAAGCCATAACACCCAATTCTGAGAAGACGAGCACTTCCAAACTCCACAGTGTACTTATAAAACCTCCCATGCTTCAGAAAACACTTACTTGAAAGTGCTTAAATATTAACTCGGGGTTGAAATACAGCTGGAAGGGCGTGATAAGTTCTAATTGCTGAAAGAGAGGAGAACATTTCGATGGGATAAATACAATAAAAATAATAGAAAAAAATAAATACACACCCGAACGCCAGTAACCCCTTCCTCTGTGCCAGGAAGAGCCCAACAAGTCCTCCATCAGCACAGTGAGCTCTGTGGCGAGTGGGAACCTCGATACTCCTTCACCCCCTCGCGTTGTTGTTGTTTATTTGCCCTTTGCACCTTCTCGGGGCGGGTATTGGGGATCCCCTCGCTCGTGGGGGCAGTGAGGGGCCCAGACTCGGCTCCCCTTCCCGAGGGCTCCCCTCTCATGGCCCCGAGCGCCCAGAGAACCCCACCCTGCTCCCGCTGCCCCTCACAACCTCCCTCCCGGGCATCCTCCCGCCCTACTCCCTGTGCCCCTCCCCGCCGCTCTCCTCCGCGCCCCGTGAGGCGGCGCGGCCCCCCGGGAAGGGCCCTTGGCCGCGCACTGACCACGGCGGCGGTGGTGAGGACGCAGGCCGTGGTGTAGGCCCGCGTCACGGGCGGCACCTGCAGGTACTCCTGCCGGAACGTCTGGTACGCCATCTTGGCGCCCCCGCCCCGCCCCGCCGCCCTCAGCGCCCAGCATGACGCTCCGAGCCCCTATTGGCCGAACCGCCAGAACCCGCGCTGCCGCTGCGCGCTCCCATTGGCCGGGACGCGGCGCCCCCGCGCTGCCCCGCGTTCCTATTGGTCGAGGCGCCGGAGCCCGCCCGCCGCTCCGCGCCCTCATTGGCGCCGCGCTTTGCCCGCCCGGCAAAGGGTCGGAGCGATCGGTGATTGGGCGGCGCCGGTGCCCGCGCGGGCGCTGATTGGCTGTGGGCAGGGATGCCCTGAGGGGGGAGTTTGAGCGAGGCGGGAAACGGCGGAGGCGGCAGCGCCGGGATCGGGATCGGACACCGGGCACCACACCGGACACCAGGATCAGGGATCGGACACCAGGATCAGGGATCGGACACCGGTCTCCGGTATCGGGCACAGCCTCAGTCTCCAAACCGCGCTCGCTCCGCGGCCCCCGAGCGGCAGGGCCGGCCCCGGTAGCGCCCCGCGGCCCCAGGCTCCCCTCAGCCATGTCGGTGGACCCCATGGCCTACGAGGCGCAGTTCTTCGGGTTCACCCCCCAGACGTGCATGCTGCGCGTCTACATCGCCTTCCAGGACTACCTGTTCGAGATGATGCTGGTGGTGGAGGGCGTGATCCTCAAGAAGCTGGACGCGATCCCCGGCTGCCAGATCAGCCCCTCGCAGATCCGCAAATGCACCGAGAAGTTCCTGCTCTTCATGAAGGACCACTTCGACAAACTCTTCGGCAGGATGGAAGAGGTGCTGCTGCAGCTGGTGCTGAACATCCCCAAGAACGTGCTGCTGCCCGAGGACAAGGTGCAGGAGCAGTACCCCTGCAGCAAGGAGGAATTCCAGGCGCTGCAGGAGGAGCTGCAGCAGCTGCAGCAGCAGTGCAGGGCCGAGGCGGCCGCGGGGGAGGCTCTGAGGGCCGAGCTGGAGGAGCAGAAGGCTGTCATGGGGGAGCTGGAGAAGATCGTGCAGTGTTTTAATGGGCTCGAGAACATCTGCAGGGAGCACGGGACCGGCAACTTCAAGGAGAGCTTTGCCTTCCTGAAACAGAACTCGAAGAGGCTGCAGGATGCGCTGAAAGAGGTCGAGGAGAAGAGCAAAAAAATGGAGCAGGATGAGCAGTTATTGTAATGGAACTGCTGGAAAGGCAACAGAAGTCGTGTAGAGAGCTTGCTAAAATGGTAGAGGCTTGTCTCCCTTACTCCTCTCATCCTGCCAGGAGCTGGACTAAAAGTTGAACCTCCCTAGGGAGGAGATCCTGTAAAATGCAACTCAGAATTGGTGATCTGGAATAAATTTTGGGCTGGATAACCTGGCTGTGGAGGTGCCTTCCTGGCCATTGAACGTTCCCTTTGAACACAACACGGCACGTGCCTGTCTTGAGGATTATAAAAACCAGTCTCATTAAGACTTGCAGGAATGTTTACGTGGGTTTCCAGCCCGATGGCAGTGCAGGTGATGGTGCAGGAGGACATGGGGACTTTTCCAGCTCCCCAAGGAGCTGCCTGGCACTGGCTGTGGTGCCTTTCCCCCTGTTTGAAAAGCCAACAAGTAGGAAGTGCCTGGAGGAGAACGGCACAGGGATGCTGTTGACAAGGCTCTGATGAGATCTGTTGGCATCAAACAGAATTTCAGCCCAGTTTCTGGAATCTCAGGGTTCCTCACCACTCCACATGTGCTTTCAGAGAGGGAATTTGTGTTTCCCTCCACAGGGCAGAAGCCACTGGAGGAAATGAGCACCTACTTGAGCTTATGTTGCTTTACATAGATATTTTGTTGGTTGGGTTTTATTTTTGTTGCCCAGTGTCCTTTTTCACTGAATAGCAAAGGTCCTTTTATTCATATTTGATCAGATTGTCCTGTAACTTTGTTGTGAAGACTGATGAGCTGCAGTTCTTTGAACTCACTTAATGAAGCTGCTTCTCTCTGTCCATAATTCAAAATCCCTGACAATCTGTGCATCCTTCCACAGCAGGATTTTATCTCCTGTTTAATCCCATCATTATATCAGTATTAATTTATACTTTTGAAAGGTTTGAAAGGCATTAAACTTCTGAATAGTTTTGGAGTGACTGCAATAAAAAATGTATTAAAGACATAAAATACACTTTGGAATTCTTTCTTCCCTGACATCTCTGAAGACCTCAGCTCGATAAAACCAGTGTCTTGAGCCATTATTGCCTTGGTGTGGGACTGGGGAACTTGTCAACTCATGCAATAAAAAAATGACTCAGCAGCCACTCCTCAAATCCTCACAGAGGGAATTAATGCCTGATCTTGAGCTCCAGACCTCTGCAGGAATGTTGGGGTATGTGGAAATTATTGTTCAGGGGAGGAAAAAAATAGGGAATAAGGCTAAAATTGACTTGCTTTTTTAGAAAACAACTTATGACATCAAAGTTCCCCAGTGTTCCCTAACCTGAAGAGCAGAAAAATGTGATTAATGCAACATCCGCTGTAGAGAATCTCACTGCAAAATTGTGTCTTTTTCTACCATTACCATCAGTTTTGTTGCCAAATCAAGCAGCTGCTGTCTGTAAATCGCATGGAAATGTGTAGATACTGTTTCATTTAATGCTGACCTGGGCAGTGTAACGTGCAGAAGATCCCACTTGGCAGCAGAGGGCACCAGCAGCCCGGCCCAGGGCTCGGCTCTTTTTCCCTCTCTCTGTAACTTTCCTGGGCGCCGACAATTATCGTGTCTCCTCAGAGGAATCAATTTTTTTTATCCTTAATTAACAGGAGACACTTTTCCTGGGTGTTTCCTGCCAGGAGTGACCACACACGTGCTTGCAGGAAGCTGGATCCTACTGAGTTTGTACCCCCCACTGCTGTATTTTCCCTTAAAAGAGGAATTATTTCCATTTCCACCCTTTCCTCCTCTCCTGACCAGGCAGCTCCCACCACCCTCAGGCAGCAGGTCTGTGGAACCACAGACTCGTTTGGGTTGGAAAAAGCCTCTGGGATCATCGAGGCCAACCAGCACTGCCATGGCCAGCACTGACCGTGCCCCCCAAGCGCCACATCCACATTTCCCACGGGACTGGTGAGGCATTTCCCAACCCCAAATCACATCCACGTGTTTTTGGTGCCCCTCGAGGTTCAGACCTCTTTGAGCAGCTCCACGTACCTCGACCCCATCCTGAGTGGCCTCCATGTCCGTGGTTGTTCTGCTCTCCACAGGCTCCCGTCGCTCCAGAGGCGGATCCGGAGTGCTGGAGCAGCAGTGCCCATGGACACGTCCCACCAGTGGCAGCAGGGACAGGTGGCACCAGGCTGCTGCAGGGGCAGGACCTGGGGCTGGCTTGGAAAGGAAGGGGAGAACTTCCACATGGGTGATTTTAATGCTCCTTTTCCCTCCGTGCTCGTGCGGAGCCGGAAGATTCAGAGAGCCCCGGGCTGGGAATGAGGTGCTTTGTAACAGCCGAGGTGAGAAACACAACCAGCTGCTGTTAAAATGTTACCAAGAGCCCTTTCCAGGGGAAACTGCCTCGTTGGTGGGCACTTGGTCCGAGGAACCCCCCTCAGCAGAGCTGGGGGCTGAGGGGAACAAAGCCACTGGTTTTCCTACCTGGGGACATGCAGGAGCCCCAAAACTCCACGGGGCTGGGGATGTCCTGGATACACCTCTGGATGAGGAACAGCTCTGAGCCCCGCTGGCTACTGGGACTATCAGGCTTCCAGCACAACCCACTCCAGGGAATGAAAGTATTTGCAGCTGGATTTGCAGCGGGCCAGGTGAAGCACAGACAGGGCTGGTGGTGTCCCCAAAATGCCCTGGAAACCCCTGGGGTTCAGTACTCAGTGTAAGGGGGGGACAAAGAAGAATAAAATCAAGAATATTTCTGGCAGCATTCACAGCCTGGTGGAGCACTCGGGGCTGGGCAATGCCTTGACTTAGACACTGAGTGATGGTGTAATTAGCAGCCGTTAATGAACCCACACCTGGCAAAATGCCAGCCTGGGGCTGGGAGGGGGGGGAGGGTTACCATATGCCTCCTCATTAAAAGCTTTAATTACAGGCAGGAAATGCTGGGGGCAGCCACACACTTTAATTGCTTCACCTCAAGCTGCCGGTGGGTCAGCTCCTGCCTCTGCCATCCCAGAAGGGCTCAGGGCTCCCCACCCCACAGCAGGGCTGGAGGGACCGACAGGGTGGGAGAAAATGACAATTTTTCATTGCAATAATGAAAATAAAACTCTGTTATTCCGAAAAAACACCCATCCCAAGCACTGGAGATGGGGGCTCTGCACCTGCAATCATGGATGAAGGTGTCCAAGGCCATAAATGATCCTGTTAGGTTGCACTGCCCATCTACCCAGAGACAACCACCTGAGAAGAACACTGTAAATGGCTTTTTTTGTGCTCAAGGAGAAGAAGAAACATGGAAATGTTTGGCAACAAAGGAATCACTTTCATATATATGATTTCCCCCCCTTCCCCCCCAATTAAGCCATAGGAAAGAGGGAATGGGGTTAAAGAGGTTCTGCTGGAGGGAAGCCTTGGAGGCAGCTGTGCTCGGTGTGGAGCAGCATGGGAAACAACAAAGGGTGAAGTTTATGATTCCCCTTTGCTGGGGACAGGAAAAATGATGTCCCTCACGCGGCCCTGTATGGCTTTGGCTGCTTCCCTGGCCCTTCCTCCTGCCCTGCACTCATCCTGCCCACGCTGCAGTCGGGTTTGGGTTGGAAGGCACCTCAAAGATCATCATCAGGGACACACCTTCCACTAGACCAGGTTGCTACGAAATCGCTGTGGGAAATTTAATTTCAGCCTGAAGAGGGGAAAAAAAATTACAATAAACTAAGCAAAAAATTAGAGGAATGACATCAAGGCGAAATGGAGCCCTTGGAGGTCATTTCCCTGGATGGATCCTACCCCAAAACCAAACACCTTGGACCCAGTGGTGCCACAGCTGTGACTCCTCTGCTTGGTGCCCTCCCATCCACCAGCAGCTCTGATAATTTTCGTCCCCTTCCCCAGCAGCTCCCCTGCCCAGGCAGCTGTGCCTCCAGCTCCTGCTCCTGGGGATTTTATTCCCTCTGCTTTCCCAGCTGAAAGACAATTCTCCCACTGCTTCGCCTGCTTATCCCTCCTGGGCTCTTATTACTCCCACTTCCACAATTCAGGGTATTATTCCCTCCTGTCACCCTAATTTCCAATAATTAGTATTTGGTATAATGCTACAGCAGAAGGCAGCTCTTAATGAATATTATAATAAGCACAAAATTATAATTTACTGCTCAAGAAATCCATTTTGATTTGCAAGAAAAAGAGGGGGGAGAGGCTTCCAAGTCATTTACCTGGCTGGATCCAATCCCAAATCGAGTCCCCAGCAAGATCCTAAATGACCATAAACCTCAGGGGCATTAAGTGGCCCTTTGGGGCACATCACTGACCGTGCCTCGGGGCTGGCTGGGCAGTGGTGGCAGTGATGTGACCCCAGCAGGACACTGCACCCCTGGGGAACCACAATTACATGCCTGGGATGCACCTGGAGTGGGAAACAGCATTCACCCAGAGAAATGCTCGTTCAGGAAGGTGCCCTTGATGTCCCCAATTCCCACCTGAGCCTCTGCTGGTCGCTCCTGGGGAGCTGTTTTCCTTCCTGTGGTGGTGGTGTAAATGGAATTAGGGCAAGGAAACTTCCCCAGCCCCATTGCAGCAAGAGGCTGGAACAGCTGGGGACGTGTCACTTGAGCCTCTTCATCCAGGAAAAGTCCAGGAGGGAAAGGGGGATGAAATGAAGCCCTCCAAGCCCCTCTCTGGGGGAGGTTTAAGCAGCAGAGAGAACACGTGAGCCTCACCCAGCCCCGCCCTAGGAACTGCACTTACACCCAGTGTCACCTCTGTGGACTTTATTGTCATTTTCTCCTCAGTTCTACAGTACAAAAGCATGCAAAAAATAGCCTCTCTCTTCATGGTACATATTTACAGTGTAACAGCCACGTGCTGTTACAGTTCTGAGTGCATTTTTACATCATGCTTGAGTCATAGCAGAGCACACACAGGGTCAGGGATCGAACACCGAGTGGAACAAGAGACTTAAATCAGAACAGGCCTAGAAATGGGAAACAGCAGCAAAAACACGGCACAGAGGATCTGAATGACACCCTCAGAAGTTGCAATCTGTTTGGTTTTTTTTTCTTGAATTTACACTTTTTTTTTTGGAAAGCTTTGATTGATGGCTTGTGGTTACTGACTGAGGGCCTGGGCATCCGTGAGCAGCAGCTCTGAGAGGACATGGCTTTTCTTCAGGAAGGGGAGGAGCAAGGCAGCAACTGTCCAGCTGCTTTCCTTCCCTCATCCTATGGAAGGCTGCATTCAGAGCAACAGGGCCATGGGATAATCCAAGTTAATTCATCTTGGGAGGGACTCGAGCAGAGTATGGTCTTCTGTGGGAGGCTCTGGGCCACAAAGGAATCCTTTCCACTGCTGTGCTCAGCAAACTCCACTGGAAATGTGCCCTGGTAAAGCAGGCAAGTTTGGCACCCAAACTAAGTTACATTTACACACAAAACCTCCACTTGCTGCTTTCCAGTCTCCCTGCTGGACACTGGACACCGTGGTGCTCCCAGTGGGATCCCCCAGCACAGCTCTCCTGCCCCTGGAAATGTGTTGTTTTTTTTTTTTTTTCCTGCCTTCTCACCACCAGCCCTGATGCTGAAAACCTCGATTATTTGCAGGTGTGACCTTCATTGCAACACATTCCTGCCCAAAGGGTTAAAGACACGGACTGACCATTCCTCCTTGCCAGACAGGAGAGACTAAACCAGGATTTTTGCTTAGCACTACCCCCCAAAACTGAAGGCCTAGAGCTATCAGTTGAGCAAGACAAAGAAATCCACCTCCTGTATTTCCCCCAAAAGAGAAACTTCCTTCCAAGTCCCTCAGCATTCCCAAGCTGGAAAAGCTGACAGAGCCAATGGTGCTACTGTGCTGGGGGGAAGAGGAGCCCTCCTTGGGACTCAGAGCCCACCCAACACAGTTCAGATCACCCTGGTGCTCCAGGAATTGCACAGGCAAGTGAGGATTTGGAGGGGACAAATACAGAGCACACACAAAAGCATCAGAATGTGCCCACTCCAGCTGTTCCTGCTTCTTGGAGCCCACACCAAACCCCATCCCCTCAATCACAGACAGGAACAGACAAATATTTACCCATCCAGCTAAAGAGAATCCTTTTCCTCAACAGCTAAAAGTGCAGCCTTGCCAGAGATGTTTATTTTCAAATAAACACTCTCTTTAGGTCTCATCCTTTCTTCAGAGCAGAACCAGCATTGCTCCAAGCTGCTCTAACACACACCCAAACAAGGATTTCACCACAGCTGAGTGAGAAGTAGAGCCTATTTTTGCCTCCCTGAGTGTTTCTCTCGCTGCCAGGGCACCTCTTTCATCTCAGTTCGTGCAAGTTTTCAGGCTGCTGTTTGTGATGCAATAGGGGTGATTTCTGGAGGGATAAAGGCTGTTGGCAGATCTGCTGAAGAACCAAGGTATGACACGAGCTCAGCTCTTGGCTGCTTCCTGGACCTGTGGGAACAGCTCCAGAGGGATTTCTTTCAGCTGAAAGGGCAGATATTTCAAAGCACATTTTGGGATAATGATAAAAAAAAACATCCACTCCCCTCCAAAACTGAAGTGATGCTTTAGCTACCACTAAAGGAACACAACATGGAGTTAATTTGTAAATTATAATTTGTTTGGTTGCATTAATTGAGGCTGAGAACAGCCCTCCTGCAGCCTTGCCCTGCCAGCTCCCACCCCTTGGGCATCACTAAAATAACCACAGCTGCCTGGATTAGCAAATTATTCTTCCCACATATTAAAAATACAAGAACTAACCCCATGTCTGCATTCTTGGAGCTCTTTGAGCTCAACCCAAGTATTGCTTAGACCTCAAAGCCCCACAGGGGTAAGGATGATCAGTACTCCCATTTCTCCCAGGGGTAAGGGGCCTTCCCGAGACATGACCTTGTCCCAGGGTCACTCCCTGGCCCTGCCCTGGGGACACCAGTTGGACAAAGTCCTTTTTTCCCCCCAAACTGGAGGACAGTTTGTCCAGCTTGGGCCCTGGTGTGCAGCAGGAGCTGGTGGCACCCCAGCACAGCCCAGCTCCCTTCCTCAGGCAGGGGATCCTCCTGGCCAGTCTTTTCCATCTGCAGAGCCCCCTCTGCCCTCAGTCCTGCTGAGTCCCCATCTCCACTTTCACTCCCTGTCTCTGGGTACCTAAATCTTCATCACAGGGCAGCAGGATCCCAGCAAAAGGTCCAGTGTCCCGGTGGGATGGATCAGCTGGTGCAGGACCAGGGTCCTTTGGAGGATGCTGAGCACGGGCAGACACACAGACAGGCAGGGTTTAGCACCTGGATGCAGCAGTGCAGAGCCCAGGCCCACAGCAAGTAACCTTTCCAGGATCCAGCATCACTGCCAGCTTTAAATATGAAAGGTCTCCTCAGTGAAATCCATCAGATGCCATATTATTTCCCAATTTGCCAGTATTTACAGGTGAGATGTGACTGCTGGGCATCCCACCGAGGTGGCTGAGGACGAGGGAGGGGAGGTGACAGGCTGGGGACAGGCAGAAGGCACTGGCAGCAAAGCCCAGCTATGAAAACGTTGGGAACCACCAAGATAGATCACAGCAAACAGAACAGGAACACTAGAATATACCAGTCACTACCAACAACCCCTGTACAGATATCTCCTTGCACAAAAAAAAAAAAAAAAAAAAAAAAAAAAAAAAAAAAAAAAAAAAAAAAAAAAAAGGAACAAAGTCCTCAGGATTAAACCTAAAAAAAAAAAAAAGACAGTAAGATGGTTGTGTAGGAACCAAATGTAATCGTGACCTTTATTTAAGTGCTATAAAATAAGATTCCAATCCCATTGGCTTCCCAGGGGCACGTTCAGACCCCATAAAGCTCAAGGGAAAATGATGACATATATTGTGATGAGTTGATGTCACTGGTTTTTACTCTCTGAATGCAAGAGTGGAATTCCTGATTATCCACACAAGTCCATTCAGTCAACAGCCATGGAAATGGCTGCATTTCCTTTTCAAGTGCAATCTCTCACCTGTTGTCAAACTGTAGAGATGAAGCTTCTAATTCCAAGTTTAGAAGCAATCTATGGATAAAATAGCAGCATCAGCACATGCATAAAAATTACAGTCTTAAAATAAAATTAAAAATTAAAGCCTTAAAAAAATAAATCAAAAGAAGATCAAGTTGTGATCTTGTGTTCTGTAGCTTTCCTCAGTCTAAAAACCCTCCACCAGCATTTTCCATCCTAGGGAGCTCTCCCAGTTGGGGTGGTTTTCAGGAAACCAAAGTTTAAAAGCATCAGGTAAGAGATGAGTGAGGGAAATGAATGAAATAAAATAACCCCAAAACCTGCAGCTCTCTCCAGCTTGAGAACAAGGTCCGTGGGCGCAGGAGTGGGTGCAGCTGAGGGGGGGCATTCCCAGCTCTTTGGGAAGAGCAGCCTTGGTCAGCAGGTGTCCCTGGGGCACTAAGCTGTTCCATGGAGCAGCATATCCCCCTGCTCCAGAGCTCTGTGACATCCCAAGGCTCACTGCATGGTGCAAGCTCTGTTTCACAACACTGCCCTGACTGAAGCAAGCAGGACTGACAGCTGTGCAAAACCGAGGGGGGACAGGAGCAGGAAAAGAAAAGAGAAAGAAAGGCATTGGGAGGGAGAGTGTTCGCTCCAAAAGCAAGATCTCATCCTCTTTTAACTGATACCCAAATTCTGCCCTCAGCTCCACAGCAGGAGCAGGACTGTGTCCTGACAAACAGAGGTGCTTTGCTTGTGCATTCAATAAAACAGTCGCCCTCTGACACAAAACCTGGCTCCGACGTCGCTTTTCCTCCTGATGCTTGAAACGAGAGAACGCAAAAACGCAAGGAAAAGGCCTCTGGGGCGAAGGACCCCTGAGACAACGTTACAAATAAACCCACATTCCTCAGCCAAGACACCCAGGGACAGAGCCCAGGGGTGAAGCACAAGTGGAGAGCAAGGCACACACGGAGGAGGGCACGGACGCCTCGCCCGAGGACTCGCTCTGCTCCTTCTGGCTGCTCTGCTCCTCCTGCCTGGTTTTCTGGCTGGGTCCCAGTTTGGTGGTTTTTGTTTGGTTGTGGTTTTGTTGTGGGTTTTTTTTGTTTGTTTTTTGCTTTGCAGGCCCCAGAGGGGGTGATGAGGGCGATGGTGCTACACGACACCACGATGGGCACAACAGCAGCAGCACGGGCGGGACCGGCCGGGCGGCCTCAGGACGTGGCTTCGTCTTCACACACATCGGGCAGCTCGGGGTCCCTGGATCCTTCTCTGCTTCCTTGTTTTCTACAGGAAGGGTGAAGGAACAAAGAGATTATAGGCACAGAGCAAGGCAGGGGGTGTTCTGTCCAACCCAGCTCAGCAATATCAATATTAAGGGGGAACAGCAATGAACCAGCCTGTTGTGCTGGTACCACGGGAACACCTCAGCAATACCCCTGCAGTGATGTGCAGCCTGTGCCTGGACGCTTGCTTGGTCTCTGCATCCCAAAAACTGAGCTTTGCACTTCCCTGAGTGCCTTTCTCCAGCTGCAGCATCACAAGGAGGTATCTGGTTCTTGGGGAAAGTCCTGCAGACTGGCAGCAATGTTTTCAAATTATCCAGTTTGTATTTGGAGAGTTCTGGCTTGCTTTCCTTTAATCCGATTTTTTCACAAAGATCAGAGGGATGGCTTCATCCCTTAACTGCTTCTCCAAAGCCCCGCTGTAAATGGCAATAAAACTAAATGTTTCCACCAGAGCTCAGTTTGTCCTACACAAAAACTGTGATTTCAGCTTCTGTGAGTTTGTCTGGTCCCCAGAATGGCAGCACCCAAATCCTGAGAGCAGCAGTCACAGAATTATAACCAAAGTAACTTACTTGCATTAGCACATTCACCACGATACCTTCAGCCTTTTCCTCCTATTCCTAAAATTTCTGCTGTTTTCTCATGGAGAAGGCTTGAGCTGCACCTGCACTCTGGGGCATCCTTGAGCAGCAACACCTCCACCCAGCCCAGCCATCCACACACAGCCCATGGCCAAGATTTGACCAGAGAAAGCTGTCACTGCTCTGGACTGGACTGAGAAGAGGGGACACCTCCGGGTGCCACCCACAACATCCCACAGCAGTGACTGATGGCAGGCTGATGCCTTCGCCTACAACACCCATTTCTCCATCATGAAGATATCCACAGCATCAAGGAGCTGATGATACTCTAAGAATCTGTGTCTCCCAGCGTGTCCAGCCTCACTCAGGGCAGCCTGGTTGCATCATGGAATGGTTTGGGTTGGAAGGGGGACCTTAATGTTCATCTTATCTTGTTCCAACCCCCCTGCCGTGGGCAGGGACACCTTCAACTAGACCAGGTTGCTCAGAGCCCCATCCAAACCGGCCTTGCACATTTCCAGGGTGGGGCACCCACAACTTCCCTGGGCAACCTGCTCCAGGGAATTCTGTAGGAGAATCTGCATGGGCAAGCCAGCTCTGCAGTGGAGCATCAGCACTGCTGCACAGTGTCTGGGGCACACAGCATTTGGGAAATGTGGGTTTGGAGCTCCGTCTGGGAACAACACTGAAAGCACACACAAAGCTAAAACAATTTCTGAAGAAACCAGAGACGATCAAAAATCATGTTCTCTTTTCCCTCTGCTCCAGCAAAGCCCTGCAAGGAACCTGACCTTGAACTCAGGGACCATTTCCCTGCGGGGGAGGCTGAGGAACAGCTCTGTCTTCAGTGCCTGTCATCACCCTCTTTAAATGACTGATCACCACATTTACCAGCTGAGGCTCTGCTCTCTGGCACAGCCCAGCACATCCTGCTGCTCCTGCTCCCTGCCTGGGGTGTGTTCAATGTTCCCCCAGCACCTCGAGCAGCCCCTGCCTCCCCAGACACCTCGTGTCAGGGGGAAAGGACCCTCACACTGGCAAACACCAGCCAAAAACCTGGGGCTGCCCGTGGAGCAGCAGAGATCAGACACCAGCACTCCACAGTCTGCACAGGAACCTGGCTCATGCTGTGAGGCCTGAGGCTGGATGAGAATCTCTGTTAAATTACTCCTTGTAAAAAATAAGAGTGCATTTCTGCTACAATTTCTAAGCCACCGACGAGCAAAGCCTGACCTGTGCAGTTATCCAGGAGAGGACAGGGCTGCTCACCACGGGAGCTGCAGGGAGATCACAGACACTGAGGAGCCTCACAGCACCTCCCTCCAAAACACAGGACAGGGATGGAGTGGGACAACCTACCGAATCACAGCATACACACACCACCCTGGCATGTGCTTAATTCCTCCACTAAGCCCCCACTAAACACCAGCAGTCTGCCCCTATCCAGGCTGCTGAAATCCCTTTCTCCCCACGGAAAAAGCAGCAGCAGGCAGCGGCACCAGCTGTCCCCACCGGCACCGTGGCACTCGCCATCCTCCTCCCCTGCCTTCCCCTAACTATTTTTGGAGAATCTCTGCAAGTCCTTCCTCACTCAGAGCAGGCAACATCCTGGCTCTGGCTCATCCGTTTGTCTCGGAGTGATAAACCAGGAGCCAGGCAGAGTCTCCAGAGCTGCTCCCAAAGGTATTCAGAGCTGTGCAGCTCTTTGCCAGTGTCTCAGCCCAGCCCAGATCTCAGGCCTGGCTGGAGGTGTGTCCTGCCTCAGCACTGGATCCTGGGACTTCACACCATGATGTTTGTAAGCAGCTTGTCATGGATTGCATTAATGCTATTCAGTTATTCAGCAGAATTAAGTGGCCCAACCACTTCTCAAAAGGGTCTGTGCAAGTGGTTGGACAGATGACCACGATTTGATGAAGCCCTGGTGGAGGTGGGGTTGGGTGGTCACCTGGAGCAACCAATTCCAGTCTTCTCAGTGCTGCACCAGAGGCAGGAGAACAGAGGAGCATCTGGAGCAGAGATGGCTCCAGCCCTATTTCTTCTGCATCATCACTAAATATCAAACTTGAGCCCAAATTCCAAACCTCAGCCTTCCCCAAATTCTGCAGCTATTCCCTCCACAAACTGAGCACCAGTTCCTGCTAACACCCCCCTGGCTTTTTTTCACCCCTCCCTCCCTTAAAGCAGTTGAAATGCCAAGGAATCACAAATAGCAATGAGCATAAAAAGCATTCATAAACATTAGTGTCACACACACACACAGAATGAGTGCAGCAAAACTGCTCCTACAGGAAGGAAGGATGGAGCCAAATGTTCTCACTACCACACAAATCAGACAGGCTGAGGAGGGGACACACAGGCTGAGGGGGTTTCTACAGCACCCAGGGGAAACACAGACACGGAATTACCTTAAAGATGGATGCAAATGTACGGATGTGTTTAAGAGGAATCTGTCCCTGAGAGCAAAACAACGAGACAAAGGAAGAAAGTGATCATGAAGATGATGGCAGCAGGCCAAGGAGCTTGTCTTTCTGTGCCTTAACCAGCCCAGTGAGCAGAGTGGAATGGAGGAAGCAGCACCAGCCACATTTACTTGTAGCCTGGGGAACACAGATGAGGACGGGTACTGGTACAAACCCACTCCAGCCCCTACCACTGCTGAAAGCTGTAGACAGCTTCCAGCACACTGCTGATGTCCCTGGGCCATGTAATTTGGCTCCTCTGGAGGTTTTGTCTCCTCTCATGGCCTGGCATCACCACCAATGCAGTGGGGCAGAGCCACAGCAGCAGTGGGGCCTTTGCTGGAGGGACCTGCCGATGGTGGGTCATTCCAGAGGAAAATCCTGTGCCACAGCCTTGGTCCTGTGAGGATCCCTACCTGCATGTGGGGCATGGCTCTTCCCACAAGACATGCAGTTCCCTCTGCAGTGAAAACTGATAAGGCTTTTGGTTGGGTTTCACTCTGTTCTGACAGCATCGATGTGGTCCCGACCCAGAATCTCCCCGGGACTGGAGAGACAGACACTGAGCACCACCAGAGACCAAGGGGGCATCTTTAGTGCAAACATCTGGCAAATTTAAACCCAGCCTGCAGTTCTTCCCTTGTCAAAGCTGATGCTGTCACCTTGGCTGCCCTAGGAGAACCTCTGCAGCCTGTTCTTGAGCAGCCCTGTGGCACTAAGCCCTGGAACTCCCTCAGCTCAGAGTCCCTGCGAGGCAGGCACCTCCAGGCTGCTTTGGGAGAAGCTGTTTCTGCTTGGAGACCTGGGTCAGACACTTTTTTTATCTCCTTTTCCCCCCTGGCTTCCTCATGCCTAACTTACATGGATAATATGGCCTTAAGGGCAGTGATGGCTCTTTTGCTCTTTTTTTGGGAAGGCTGGAAACAGGGCAGGCTTTTTAAATACCAACTGATCCCCCATATAGGAGCTGACAACCGCATTCCATCAGTAGCAACAGCAGCCATAATGGGAAAGTAAATTGGGTCTGTCAAAACACAGCAATTAATTTGATAGGTAGTACTTGCAATAAATGAGAGCAATAAAATGTGGTGAAGCCAGTGCTGACTCAATTAAGAGAAATCTGGAGAAGGCAGAAGAAATGCAGCAAACACAAACCCAGAACTCAGCTGTGAACAGCTGGGCTTAAAAAAAAAAAAATACCGTGAAACTGGAAATTTAGAAAGGATCAGTTGCCTCTGCAGCCACTGTTAATGATGGGCTTGAACCTGGCCACGACCTGCAGGGCTCCATCAATCACTGCCTCTCCGGGAGATCCTGCAGGAAAGGCAGGATCCAGGGACACCTGGACACCCCCCCAGGTGACAGGGTGAGGAGACAGCCTGCAGCACTCACACAGCTCTGGGTGTGCAAAGCAAGAACTGTTAAATGGGGGCATCTTCATTTCGGTTCCTCTCCACCTGCTGAGCGTGCCTGCACTTGACAGCTGCTTTTCAAACTGTTCAGTGCTGATAAACAGAGCAATAAATAACAGCCAGGAGAGGGTCTGCTTCTTCCAGCTCTAAGGAGTGCTAAAAAAGCCTTCTCTCCCCCCAGTATTAATTTAAGAACTGTTTCAAATCGCTGGTGTCTTAATGGTGTCCTCTAAAGAAACCAAGGCTACCAACACGAAAGCCCCCCCCCAGCAGAGCCCAGCACACTGTGTAGGTAATGCAGGGAGAAATGAAAAGAGATTCAGCCACATGATTCAGCTTCCCCCTCTCCAAATCTCAAGGACAGCTCCATTTTAAGAATCACCAATTAGGCATCCAGTGCCAGAAAGCAGGTTCAGCTGCCAGAGGATTTCCTGCAAAACATATCCTCAGAATGGGCACAGATATAAGATGCTTGAAGCAGCAGTGAGTGGGGCTCTGGCAACTTCACATGCGGTCCAATTAAATAAATTGAATGAAAACTGGGGTTTTCTAATTGCTTTTCTTTCTCTCTTCCATGGCAACACAAGGAGTTATTTCCTACCTATAACTAGAAAGAAGGAGATGCAGTTACAAGAGCTGATTTAGCTGTCTCTGAAGACATTGCCACTGGGGAGGAGGAGCTCTGGGGAGGAGAGCTTGGGAACGTGTGGCTTGTTTTTGTCTCAGCTCCTCGTGGGCAACCACACATCCAGAGAGCAGCGATAGCTGCAGGCACTGCTCTTCTGCCAAATCCCACTTTTGGGGTCCCCTGTCCAGCCACAAGGGTGCTGGACATGCAGAAACACTGCAGAGCCTTTACTACAACAACATGCTCTGTTCCTGCAGGGTCCTAAAAATTTATGGCAATGGAGACTCACTTGAAATTTATTTTAATTTACGCAGCGCTATTCATAACATTGGCACTGATGTTGTACTTTATATGTGTATTAAGGGTTTTCTTCCTAAGGAACAACCCACTATGAATTAAGGACTGGATGAGCTTAGTGTCTACTCTGTTTGTCCCTGTGGAAATAACACTGTAATCAAGAGATAAGTCACTGAACAATGAACATTCCCATTTAGACTCGGTTCACTTATAATTAATGTCATTAGATTCAACACATCTATTTAAATTTGAAGCAATTTTCATTAGGTTCAGCCAGTAAAGCATTTTCCAAAGTTTAAAATAATAATAATGCACATGCCTTAAAAGGAGCATCCCTGCTGGAGTGTTTAATATACAACACTTTGTTGAAGAGACTTGGCCAATGTTTTCCTTTTAAACAGGAGGGGTTTGAGATGGGTTCTCAAAGCTCCAGTTGTGCATGAATTAATTTAGGATAAAGTCAATTGTTACTGCCAAAAAACTGGCACTGGTGGCATGAAACTGAGAAATGAAGAGCAGGGATTAGTGCAGTGGAGAACTGGCACATTCAAAGGCCCTTCATATTAATTTTAGACATTAACCTGGCTGGGCAGAGGCCAGCCCAGCATGGCCACAGCTCCATCCCTGGCCTGAAATGTTTTTCAGCAGCACAAAAGTGGAAACGAGACACTTTTAAAAACCCCCTTTTAGTCTGTACAGGGAGCCTGAATAAAACAGGGATGGAATGAGCAGAGACAGGGAAAGATGCTGGGTCTGTATAAGCTGAGAAGAATTTGACCTGCAACTTTAGAAAGGAGGCAAATAAAAGCGGAGGCTTACAGCTCATCCTGGAGGCCTAAAATGATGTTAAAAGGGTTAGACATTGATTATGTGGCTGATCAGAAGCTTCACAGCTATGTGAGATCAAATGAACTTTACTTAATCTGGGAAGGTAATAAAGCACCAGCTCCAGGCAGGAACCAGCCACAGGATTAAGGAGTTTTCCCACTAGATGGGTAGTTGGTGGCACAGGTTTTCAAGCATCTCCAGTGAAAGTGGAAGGGAACAGGTTCCTTTTGGAAGCAGGCTCAGTGTGATCACCTTGAAATATCAGCTCAGGCAGGGTTTGAAAAGAAGAAATCCTGCCTTGCTCTGAGTGAGCTGTCTGGGACACTAGGAAGAACAAAATACATTTTTCTCCAAATTCAGTAAATGTTACCCCATCTCAGAGTAACACCATGCAGGGACCAGGAGTGGCAGTGAAGACTGGGTAGGGGCATGTGCCCAATTAGCAATAACTAATTTGGAAGGCACTGAGCCAAGGGAAACAAAGGAGGACAAATCCCTTGTGCTAAGCTGGCAAAGGAGCTGCGACTGCCACGCTCCAGGAATGTCCCCCAGCAGCACTCGTGTGCAGGGTGTTAAAGTGGGGTCTGGCCCTGGACTCCAAGGCAGAGTTTTTAGTGGTCTCCAATACACAGCTGGGACCTAAAGCAATTATCATCCTTAATTGAGCTGAGCCCTCAAATCCCCACACACCTGGAAGAGGCAGAGAGAGACTCCTCTAATGGCACTGTCAGTCGGTGCAGTGAGAATCAGCACACCCTCAGGGGAGTCTGCTAGGCACGGTGCTGAGATTTTGGGTGGAAAAGCATCATTTTGGGACGACACAGCTTTGTTGTGAACCAAGCCTTACAGATCTCACGGGGTGAGAACTTTATTTACACAAACATAATTGTCCCAGATCAGCTGGTACTTACTGGACTGATGGCCCAGAATCCTGTCTCTGAAAGGAATCAGTGATAAAAATGAGGGAGGAATAGTAAGAACCAAGTAAAGGGCAGAGGAATTCTCTCCCCATCCCTGCACATAGAGAACATCATGTTTAAAAGCTGTTGATGAACCTATTAGTCATTAATATGTCTATTCCCTTCTTAATCCCAATATAGCCATTTATATCCAGCCTCCAAAATATCCTGCTGCAACATGTTCCACTATTTCATAACTGTCAGTGTGGAAAAAATACTGTATGTGCTCTCCAATGAAAAAGCAATTTCCAAGTGTTCTTTGTCAGCCCACGTGTCTGTGCCCAGACTTGGGCCCCGGACCATACTCAAACCCCATCATCTCATTTTGAGTTTAAAAAGCACACAAACTGCTCATCTGGTACCAGTTCTGTTGTCCATAAAAAGGAGAGAAGAATTAAACCCTGTAATACATATCTTGACTAAATTCCAGTTAAACTTATTTTGTTTTCACCAGTTTCTAATGGATCTTTGATCACAGAGTGTTATAAACAAACAGGTAAAAAAAACAGACCCAAGTTGAGCACCTTATATGTGTTTAGGTCAAACCCATCTTACAGAGAGAATTGTATGTATAAAAAAAAAAAAAGAGCTTTTAGGCTGTATTAATGCATTGTATTTCAATCTGAGGCAGATTTTATCTTCAGTATTTGATTTAGAAGGGAGTTTTGTCCTTGAATGCTACAAGAAAAGATTTGCAAACTGCCTCCTCCACCCTCCCCAGGCACCTTTGCTCTGCCAGGCAAGGCTGTGGGTACCTACATCAGCAAATTCCCTGGGGCAGACATGGATCTCTCCTCCCGCCTCGCCTGGACCTCGAAGGGATTTCCAAAGGAGCGTTTTCTCAGCATGGCCTTCACCAGGATCTTTGAGGAAGCAAAACAGACCAGTGAGAACAGCAGGACCGACTCCTTGAAGGCAGTTCAGAGGAGTAACAACACCTTCTTCAATAATTCAACAGACATTTAACAGCGTTACAGCAAAGAGCACGAAGTGAAGGAACCCACAGAACAGCTACTTGACACTCAGGCTGCTGCAGCGCTCTGACACAACAAGTTCACACTGGGTGGAAAGGCCAAGCTTTCCATGCCAGCAGCTCACGTGCCTCCCTCTCCAAACCTCCCTCCCCACCAGCTGAAGGCTTCAGCAGAGCCCCACGCCCTCGCCCAGTGCACAGGACGTGGCTGTGGTTTGTACCTACCACAGCTGGCAAACTGGGGATGGTCTTCACCGAGTTCTTCACCTCCTCCTCGGTCACCTCCACCACGGAGCAGTGCTCCTCCTCCAGCGGCAGCGGCTCCTCCCCGCCCCTGGTCAGCCAAGGGTGCACCTGGGGAGGGACAGACACGGCTCTGGCCCTGCCTCCTGCACCACAGCTCTGGGATGCTGGGGTGGGAGGGAAGTGGGGCACAGGGCTGGGCTGGGCTGTTCCATTTTCCACTCCCAGCAGTGCTTTTGTTCCGGTTTCCTTGGAAGTTTTGGTCACCGCAGTGTAGGAGAGATATTGAGCCTTTACAGGGCATCCAAAGGAGGTGATGAAGGGTCTGGAGGGGAAGCTGTGTGAGGAGCAGCTGGGGGCATTTGGTGTGTTCAGCTGGAGGAGACTGAGGGGAGACCTCAGTGCAGTTCCAGCTGCCTGGGGAAGGGCAGAGGAGGGGCAGGACTGAGCTCTGCTCTGGGGGGAGCAGGGACAGCCCCCAGGGAATGGCTGGAGCTGTGTCAGGGCAGGCTCAGGGTGGATCTCAGCCAAAGGTTCTTCCCCCAGAGGGTGGTTGGCACTGAACAGGCTCCCCAGGGCAGTGGGCACAGCCCCAAGGCTGCCAGAGCTCCAGGAGGGTTTGGACAACACTCAGGCACAGGGTGGGGTTGTTGGGGTGTCTGTGCAGGGCTAAGGGCTGTCCCACCCACTGCCACCAACCAGCACCTGGGAGGAACCCAGCACCCTCTGACTCAGGCCTGAAACGCTTTGGAAACCTGAGTTATCCAGAATGTTTTCATCTTTTTCTCTCACATGCAGCAGAGGAAAGCCCCCCTGTTCCTGCTGTCTGTCATGGGAGAGATGTTTTCTTGGCTGTGAACATGAGGAAGGCTCCGTCCAAGGGCATGGGCTGAGCCCAGAGCCCAGCCTGGCACTGGGGACATGTGCTCTGTCAGCACCCAAGGCAAGGCCCCAGGCACACCAAGCACCTTCAGTGCATGGCCAGGGACAAGAACCAGCACCCAGCTCTGTTTTTCTACCCAAGGGATCTTATAGGATGCACATGAAATGCCCTGCAAGAGCTGTAGAGTGAAATCCCACAAATACAGCTCCAAAGGATTTCCCACATCACCGGCTGTGACCGACTGGGCACGGAGGGAAGAGATGTCACATTTTTTTTTCCTTGAAGTTTAACCTTTCTATTGTCAGGTTTGGTGGCAAATGTGCTGGTGTTGACCCAGGACAAAGCAAACAAGAGCTGTGTGCCCTGCAGAGGATGCTGATGGATCCCTTTGGAAATCTTGAGATCCTGCAGCAGGTCTGAGGCCTCAGCGAGGGGTGACAGGAGGACAGCGAGCCCATGCAAAACCAGAATAAAACCAAACCCTGTGAAGCATTGTGCTCTGCCAGGCCTATTCATTCTTTCTGTTAATAAGCATCTCCCAAGTAATGGTTCTGCCTTGAGAACAAATGTTCTGCCTTGAGGCCACTGACCACACGAGGAACACAAATCCAGCCCCCCTAACAGGTCCCACACTGCCAGCACGGGCTCTGCAGTCCCCCTGACAGTGTCGATTCTCCCAGGGATCCACTGAGATCAGCCAGCTTTTGAGTAATTTTCATTGAAATAAGCAAACAAGAAAGGTTTTTGTCAATATTCCCCAAGCAAGAAGCATCGACAGAGCTGTGGGATGCTGCAAAATCAGCGCTCTCCCTTTCCGTGCCAGGGAGAGCTCCCAAAACAAACACTGGGAACAGCTCTGCCTCGTTAGGAGGTACCACAGGAACAACAAAATCAGATGAGACTGAAAACTCTAATATCAAAGTCCAATTTACCTTAATTTCAGGGACTGTTATCCTTGTTTCTGGATTTTTATCCAGCATGCGCAGCATCAGTTCCTTGAGCTCATCACTTATCTGTGCCCTGAGTGAAGAGAACAAGCAGCAGGCAGTTAACGAGGGAATTGTAAGGGCTCAAGACACCCAGTTCTTTCTGCAGTTACTTGGTAGGGAACCTGCTCCACTCAGGAGATATTTGGTCTGCAAACCTGGCTTGAGAAAGGAAGCTCTCGTTGGCTTGGTTCCTCCTCAGGCACCACAGTTACAGAGCTTGGTTCTCCTGTCCTGCCCGCTAACACAAAGGCACCCTCTCAAAATGCACAAGAAAATACCAAGTGAACGGACCTAAGAACATCTGTAAAGACAGCACAACATAGGGAAAGTTCAGAGGGCAGATTCCAGGACAACAAAACCTTCCTGAGAGCAGAACTGTACAGATCAAAAAGGGCACAGCTTGATTTGCTGAACGTGCATCATGAGCAGCTGTGTGCTGGATGAAACCTCCCCCATATGATATTTAAATTCCCAGCTAAGCCTGCAGGTTGTGTTAATTAAATTGCTTCCACGAACACTGATGGCAGCCAGACAGTAACTCTGCATTTCCTACCTGCACAGCTCAGCCTTGGAGTAACTAAAGGAGGGAATAAAGAGATGTAAGAGAAATACACATGATTTTCAACACTATTTCCAAGATCTAAATGCTACAGTGCCTGAACTCAGAAGCCACTCTATTCACATGGTGTCCTTGGTCCTGCAGTTTGTCCCTCCAGCCCAAAGGCTGCAATGACTCCTGTGGTTAATGATGTAGGCAACATCTTCCAAACACACCAGATCTGTGTGATCAAAGGGCTGCTGCATTAAAATGCCAGCATGTGACAGAATCACATTAGGCAGCTCAAAGTCTGTGTCACGAATGACTCCTGAAGAACTGCACAGAGATGGAATTTGGCAGCACAAAACATCACTGCCCAGCAGGGCTGGATCTGAGATTGAAAACGCTGGTGAGGACCAGGTGCTGTGCCCACCTCCTCTGCACTGCCCCAAGCAGAGAAGGGAATAAACTATCACAAACCAACATGAAAACCACATCACAGTAAGGGATATTTTAGTCTGATGAAAGCAGAGCCGCTGTTTGATAAGTTATGAATACTTTAAGAGGACTTTGGTTATGGGATCTTTCCAAACAACCAAAGGAACGCTGGTCATTCAGTGGGAAGGGGCAGAAAGTGGGTTCAGTTTAAAGTCTAACCACTTTCAGAGTTGCCCCAAGGGTGTGCAGTACACAGGCAATACAGCCCAGACAAGGGCAATGACAGGATGAGTCCTCAGAGACTCAGGTGACAATTTAGGTGGGAATGGGAAGAATGGTGCTGCTCTTGGGATGAGCTCCAGGCACAGAGGAACAGCACTGGGCAGTGACAGTGCATTTAGCAAGTCAGAATAAACAGGCTCCTCCCAGAGACCACATGGACGCAGGTGAGATGGTGCTTTTAAAACACTTAACATCAGTTCTGTGCCAAACTGTCAACAGCTCGCTTTAAGACACAAGAAATAGAACATATGATCACCTAACATTTCTGGGCACCAGACTGATTTCTGTGCAACACAGGACTAATGTCATAAGGAGAGGCCCTGTAAACAGGATCACAAAGTGTCAGGTGGGTTATGGCCACATAACAGATCACATCACCCTGTCCCTGATTTTCCTTCTCCCTAGTGTGTCAGGGTAAGGTGCAGGCTGTACCTGATGGCATTTTTCATCTGAAAAGCCTCTGCTGTCTGGGTTTTCTCACAGTCATAGTCCTGTAACAGCTCTCAGGAAAATGCCAAGCACCACAGAGCTTAGTGCCCATTTGGGAGGGCTGCCAGCACCTCAGATCACCTTACAGGGTGCCTGCAGGTCAGAGAACATTGCCCTGGACTTCACCAGGAGGGACCGTGCAGAGCTTATGACTCTCTTAATACACATCTAAACAGAAACTGCTCCAGCTTGTTTTTCAGTCATGCCAGGATCATCAGGGTGTGTGAGCTAACCCCGTTTACCTCGTGTCACACCAAGGGCTCAGTGACATGAATGAGAACTGCAGTGCCATAAATATTTATCCCGGTGTCTCTAAGGGAAGGGACAGGACGGTGACGCCGGTACCGTCAGCTCCATCTGTCCTACAGCCTGTCAGGAAACAGGCAATGGGTTTCCACGGGCTGTCTGCAAAGAGCAGTGTGTCTTTTGTAGCCATGGTGAAATAAATTGAACCCAAAATACTCCTAACTATAGTGAGGTGCTAATTCTGTGGGAGGTCAGGGTGGATCCGC
Organism: Empidonax traillii; assembly: GCF_003031625.1. Lineage (NCBI taxonomy): Eukaryota > Metazoa > Chordata > Aves > Passeriformes > Tyrannidae > Empidonax > Empidonax traillii. Next base: position 714,343 of record NW_020955294.1, on the reverse strand, counting down.
TCCAGTGAATTCCAGCTTGATGTGCGTCTCTGCTGCTGCCTTTATCTAACAAGTAGATGTGGTTTGGAGAGCTGTCAACACCCAGGAACCCTCTGCTCCAACCACCTAACCAGGGGGACAGCTTTTTTTAGACTGGGAGAGCAGGTCACTGAGGAATCCACATAAATCACGCAGCCCAATTATCGCTGAAGGAAATGCCTGAATGAAGGAAAGGATCTCAGCACAACCCAGTCAGCCCATTAAATGTTAATAACTTACTGCAGAGGCAGATGGGAACAGTCACTTGTGAGCTGACTGCTAACCCAAATACAGGGTGGCTGAGGGAGGGTGGGTGTTTTGCCAGGACCCGAGCAAGGGGAGAAGGCTGCCAGGGAAACATAAACATTTTGCTGCAACACTGACAAGACAAAGTCCTGCCCCATCTGCAGAGCAACTGGTGGGAACGTGGCAATGGAGCATGAGCAGCCTTTGTGCTCCTGATGCCTGAACCCTGGTCACCTGGCCCTGCCAGAGCTGCTCCACACCCAGGACTGGGGTCTGTGTGAGCTATCTAACAAGTGGGTTGACCCTGTGGCCCAGATCCTTGGAGATGTGTTCCACAGAGTCCGGTGTGAGCTCCACCAGCTGGGGCAGAGATGGCTCTGGCTCAGCTTTCTGCAGTGGCTGTGCTTCCCTCAATGCAGAGCTAATTAATGCAGCCCAGGCCATGAGTCAGATGAATAAAACAGGGCAGCCTGAGGACCCCATCACCTTCTGCAGACTCAGAGCCTGGGACTGCCAAGGCAGAGGTTCGGCCCTTCATTGTAGTGTTTGAAAATTCAGTGAGCATCTCACAGAATTCATGTCATGGATGGTGGATACATGCATGGATCACAGGCTGCCTGACAGCATCCCTCTCCCTTCCTCTCTAACACCAGATGTGCCTTTCATTGGAGTTCTAATTTCTTTGTGCTTGAAATCAAGTAATTTTACCGAGCCACCACGGCTGAGCACACACATGGAATGTACTCACATTCTGGCAAGAACACACACACTCATCACCTCTGTACTGAACTTCCCACTGCCCGAACACCATGTGAGTGGCGCTGGCTCGTCCCCCTGCCCTGCTGAGCACTGTGACCACAGCTGGCCATCCCAGCTGGCACAGCCCAGCAGCTCCCACCGTGCCCAGCGTGGGTTTCCTTCACTGGTTGAAGGAGGGTGGGGGCAGCCCCTCAATATCACATCTGTAAACTGATTTATGAGCGTTTTTTCATAACTAGCCTCAGTTTGCTAGTGCAAAAGACAAACCCATGTTCTCCTGTGGTGTGTTGGAGGAGGCAGAGCAGTGGGATTCACCGAGCTGTGGTTGTGTATCTTGGGACAAGCATCCTTCCATCAGACACTTCTCCCAGCTCCAAGGCGAGTCCACAGAAGAGGGATGCATTTATTTAGACCAAGACTGAGGTCTATAACCACTCTGCTTTTGAAAATGAATATACTGAGTCATTCCAGTGGCTGCCACATGGGGAGAAACACAACCCACCCAACAAAACCACACACCTGGGTCAGAACTTCTTAGACCCATAATGAAATCCCTTCACTTCCAAAGATTAAGAGCCATTTCCTCTAGTCCTTGTCTGCACAACAAGCACAGAGGATCAGCAGAGGCAGCTGTGACACCTCAACAGCATCACCAGCACAAAACCCACGTGAAGGACCCAGGAGAACACAGAGCACCTCACCCACCCATGGCTGCCCCTCCACAGTGACCCACTGGCATTTGTGCTGCACAGAGAATAAGGCTGAAAACTGAACTTTATTGTACAGTAGCAGAGTAAAGTTTACTCACTCTTCTGGGAACTCCACAGGCTTGGTCTTGATCCTGTTATGAAGACCCAGAATATATTCATCTATAAAAGGGCACTGTAAAATAAACAAGAGATTTTCCAGCTGTTAGAGATCCTGGCACAAGTCATGCATTTGTCATTCATGTAACACAAGTGCACTCCCTGTAATCCCTCGATTTTACACAGAGATGGAAATAAATACAATCTTCCCCAGCACAATGAATTGATTTGTTCCTTATTAAAAAATAAAGGCAGAAGAACAGCAGAGGGATCTGGGGAATATATAACTGGACTGGGATATCCTCCCTCATCCAGCCTGCCTGGTGACCATGAACTGGCTCTGCCATCTTCCCTGGCCACTTCTTACCCCTGATGCCTGTGTGGTGGCATCTGCAGTGGTCTGAGCTTGGGTAGGAGTTCAGATAATACTCCTGCACTCATACCTGGTGGTAGAGTGTGGGTGGGAGAAGGGGGTTCTGGCCACAGGCAAGGGAAATGCCATGACAGGAGGTGCAGTTTGCAGAAGGCTTTGCCAAACTGGGCTCCATCTGGCCCAACTCAGCTTTGGCAGACAGGGCTTTCTGTAACCTGGTTTGCTAAAGGGCTGCAGCAGCTTGGGATCAATCCTATGCCTCTCTCCACGCTCTGTGTAAATTTTTAAACACAGAATTTTAAATAAATAGCTCGTTTTCTAATATGGATAATGCCCCCCACAAACTGTTGTTGGTGCTATTGATGCTGCTCTAGGTCTGTAGCATGAACAACGTCCCTGCAAACAGAGATCAGTGCTGGAAATGATCCTTTCCACAATGTCAGCCCCTTCTCATCCACAGAGGGATTTGGGAGCTTGCAGAAGGTGGGTCCTTGTTTCTAATCCTTGCCTTTATTTGGAAAGGAACGAGTCAAAAGCCAGGCAGACAGACACTGCCATGCAGGGCTCCAGCAGCTGAGAGCCAGCTTACCTTCCCGTAAACAAAGCAGTACAGGGTGATTCCCATGGCCCAGACATCCAGAGCCTGAAAAAAAGCAGGTACAGGCAGTCAAGGAGACGCAACACAGATGATCTGAATGAGCTGGATTTTCCCACTGATTCACAGAACGCTGTTTGTATGGATTTAGCAGTTTCTGTGTTACTGTGCAGGGTGTCTTTGAAGTTGGGCTCCTGAAGGCATCAGTAGCAGCCCTGGGGAATGAGGACTGTGCTGGGTCAGGCACTGCTTCCTTGTCCTTGCTGTGGAGAACCAGAAAGCAGCCCCTTCTTACAAGTAAATTACACCATTCAGGGCTGAATCTCAAAAGTCTTCCAGGCAAAAAATCCCCATTAGACCTTGCCCCCATGTCTGCATTACCACCCTCAGCAGTGCCTTCCAGGGAATCAAGATATGACCTTGGTGCCCAGCAGCCCCCCTTGGTGCCTCTTGATTATTTTGGAGGGGAAGCAAGAGCTTCCTCCTTTCCCTTTGGGCAGGGAAATGGCTGCTGCCTGGGCAGGAATCCACAGCAAAGTGTCTGCCCACTGCACAGAGTGAGTTTTGCCTGGACCAGACAGAATTAGAGCTTCAGTTTTAGTAAAGAACAACCCAAATTTGCACCAGAATCGCTGGATGGGCAACAGGAGAGGATGCAGGTGGGGTGCTGCCCTTTGTGCCATGCCTGGGGATCCCAGGGGGCACCTGAGCTGAGAGCAAAGACCCACCTTTCCACTGAAACTCTTGCCAGTCTGTGAGATGGCCTCTGGTGCCATGAAGGCTGGTGTCCCTGCCGTGCTGGAGAGCTGGGCATCATTTCCTTCAAACTGATTGCTGACTCCAAAATCAGCGATTTTGATGTGCCCATCGTCTCCCAGGAGCAAGTTGGAAGGTTTGATGTCCCGGTGGATGATCTTCTGGTAGTGCACTGAAAAAAAAAAACCCCAAACAGGAGCATGGCTGGCCATGGCAGCAACACAGGGGAAACCTTTCCAGCAGGATGAAAATAAAGGTGCAAGCTCAGGCACTCCACACCAAGCTGCTGCTGGGGATGCAACACAATGTAGAAGAAATGCTATTTCCTTACAGACATTTCTTCCTGGTGCCTCACTGGGACACAACTCTCAGAAATACATCTGTCACCAGGAATTTAGCAAAGAAAGAGAAACTCAGAGAAAGCTCAACCAGGGGGACCAAGCAGAGCTGCTGGAGAGGAAAGCCACTCAATCTCTGTGGATTTGCTTGGCTTCGTCATACCAGGGGATGTGTTGGGCAACTTGCTGTATTAAATGTTTATGTGTTCCAGATAAAGAGGTTCATTTTTAATTCATTTATTTTGAAACTGCAGTGGTGCAAAGCTGATCAAAAGGGGCAGAGCCACAGGTAGAATGAAACAGGCAACAAGCAAGTCCAGCCAACAGCTCAGAAATCAGTGGGTATTTCTAACCCAAAAGATGGAATAATGGAGCTCCAACCTTGCAGCAATCACCAGCTGCTTGGTGCCAGCACCCTGAGAAGGTGCTCTCTACCTAACCAAGCTTTGTAATGGAGCCCAAAAATGACACAAACCCTTGCAAAGAGCTTGGAGGTTGAGATGCACTGAAAACAACAACAACAACAAAAAAAAAAAAACCTCTCATGTGATAATGCAGTTGCAAGACAGATATTTCCAGGCCACAGAGCGAAGTAGGAAGTTCTAGGAAAGTGGCTGATTCCTCAGGAACTTGGAGAACAACTTTAAAAATACCCCCTTCCCCCAACTTTCAGAACATAAAATGGTCCCAAAAGCAGAACTGGAGAAAACACAAGAGACTTTACTGAATGGGAGAGGAAATTCTCTAGTTCTGCTCTTCCCAGGGGACCTCTCAGCCTCCCTCCTCCCCTGGCCCCAACCTCTGTTTTCACATTTCCTTCTTGCAAATAGAGCATGTTTGTTTTTATACCTCCCCACGAGCTCTTTTCATATCTCCTAGGAAATACACAATGAGGTGGAGGAAAATGCTGGTCCAGCCCTTTCCTGCTTTTACAAACCTGGCCCATACACTGCCACCAAGGCAGCCTGCCCTACAGAGCACCCCACTTTGTGTGCCAGGAACAAGAAAGAACAAACTTCTCTCAACCACCTGCTCTTTTCAAGCCAACTTTCCACCAGGCTGTGCTTGGGGAAGGGAAGTCACACTTGCAGATATTTTTTCTGCAAGGACCACTCTTAGTTTAAAGCAGCGTTGGGGGACTCTGTCCTTGGCACATTAAAGAGACTCAGCAGACAAAAACTTGCTGGAGAGCACCAGCACTTCCATCCTCTTCCAGATGTGCAGCAACTGCGTGGCCAGGCTGTGATGTGAGCCAGTTAATGCTGGAACAGCCTGGCTAGACAGTCAGGATAAACACTGAAACCCTGCAACAACAGTAATAAGGAGGAGACATCTGCTCAGCAGCAAAGCTGACATTTCATTATGGTAATATAGGGAGAGCAAAAAAAAAAAGTGAGGGGGGAGTGAAGTTTTCTTTCAGGAGATGACGAGCTGCCTTTCAGGCAGGTGTCTGTTATCTTACCACAGGACTAAGATTCCCAAAGCCTCTAAAAAAAAATAAAAGGGCCACAAATATGGCCACAAATGTGGGTGATACAAGTACATCCCAGAGCTGGATCTGTGAAAATTGAGGGAATTACAATAGGCTAGCAGGTATTCCAGGCTTTTTATTATTTCTTCCACACAGAAAAGTAAAACAAAACAAAACAAACAAAACCACAAACCATTTTCCCTACCATATAACTATTTATTTTGTAAAGTGCATTCCCTGTCCCTGCACAGCCTCCTGAAGCAGAGGAACACCACGGGCAGTTTGCCAGATGCCCTGTGTTTGCTCAGTGCCCATCTCCAGCAGGTCTGGCCAGTGCTGCCTCTTGGGCACAGGAGCAGTATCAGGGTTGAACAAAGAAATGAGAGACACATCTTTTGCAAAAATCAAAGCCATCCAACAATGGCTCATTTGGCCAAGGAATATTTGGGTTTGCCAGACCAGAACACCCGTGTGCCTGACAGGAGCGTCGGGGACAGCGACGGTCTGACCTCAACTGCTCGGAGGAGAAAAATCAGCACACTGGTGCCTTTGGGGCTGAGAAGCCCAGGCTGTGCCCTCAGGAGTGAGCCTGACACATCCCAGGGCTCTGCAATGCCATGTGCCAGGTACTCCTGCACACCTGATTATTGAAATTGCGATGGGAAGGGGGACAGAGGCAGAGTGAAGGGACTGGGCAGGTCCGGAGTGGTGGTTCTGGGAATCTGTGTCCAACTCACACACTGTGCTGCTCTGGGTGACAGCGATGGAAGCCTTGTGCCAGCTGGCTCAAAAGGCTTCTGTTATCTCCAAATCCCCTTCCCTATCCAGCTGCCTTGTGCAGAGCCAACAGCCATGAAGAGAGAAGGAGAGGGATTGTGCACTGAGCACCAGCTGGTGTAAATGAACATCACAGCTACAAAAACTCCAAGAGCAAGTGCTCATATCTGCCAAGAAATGATTTGGTGTGGAGCTGCTAACCTGATGAGGGCAACCTGAAATCCCTTTTCTGCCCTGATGAAACAGAATTCTTAGAGTCTTAAAGCACAAGACACAGAGGAAAAGATGGTGTTATCCCTGCAGAACTCCAGAGGGAGAGCTAAGCATCTTGGAAATAAAAGCCTACCACTAATGACACCCTCCAGACTGCTAATGACTGCACAGAACAGCACCAGGAGCACACAACCCACAGAGCCACCCCAAGGGGAGCAGGTGATAGCCACAGTCAGTCTAACACAATCACCAGCATAAACTAACCCTCTAATTTCACCGGTCTGAAGCGTCTGGGAGCAAGTTTGATCCTCTGCAGTTGTAAGAGCAGCAGGTGGGAAAACCATCCTGGTTAGAGCTGCTTCACTGGAAGCCAAGCCCAGAGATCCCAGAAACAAAACACTTGTCCTGTCCTTGGGATTAAGGACACGTTGTGACACAGCCACTCCCAAACAGGAGCGGGGCTGCATCAGACCCAGCAGAGAGGGGAAAGCACTTTCTGAATAAAATTCCTAAATGTGCTTTAAAGAAACATAATCAGAGTAATGATCTGTATCACTGCACTTAAACTTGCTCCTTGAGGGTTTGGGGATTATTGTTCTTTTAGACCAACAATATGACCCCCCCTTAGTCCCCTTCATGGGAGACTGGGACCCCTGAGCTGAGTCCATGCCTTTGAGGGAACTTCCAGCTACTCTGTGTCCTGCTCAAAGAGACTGGACAAAGCAAGAATTTGGGTTTTTTTGCTTAGGACAGTACAGGAAGAGCCACAAAGCAGGCAGACCTCAGCCCTGCCCTCAGACCCACACTGTCCAGCACAGGGATGTGGCTGATGGCAGCACAAAGCCTTGGCAAGGACCATCCCTTCAGTCTCCCCTCCCAGGCCACGCACAGAGAGGACACCAACAGCTGTAAAACACTCATTCCCAGGCAAATGCACCTGTCTGCATCCCTCCCAAGGCTAAAATCCACACTGAGCTGGCCAAAGCAGAGCAATTCACTGAAGCTGCTTCAGAAAACCAACAAAATGGCTCCACACGTTGGTTTTACCTGGGAAGGGTTTTGCTTTCAAAGCAGAGCTCAGCAGCTCACTGGAATGTCCTCCCTGGGCCCCAGGATGCTCTGCACTGTCTGTGCTGACAGACCCAATGCAAAGCATGGATCAATACTCCTCCATAATGAAAAGGAAATCACACAAGTCATCACAGGGCCCTTAGGACAAAGTCTGATTATGCAGCACTCCATTATTAGACCCATTCTTCATGGGAAAGGTATTTCAGGCCTATCTGCATCTGGATAACGATCTCAGGGATTCCTGGAGCATAATCCAGGCAAAGATTCCAAAACACACTAGAAATACTTATTTGCTAAACCCCACAGCCACCCCATGAACAAAGCAGGCAGGGCAGGTGAGGGTCTGCATACTAAATTTTATCACAATCTGTGTTAAGACTGTCTGACCAGGGATATCTGACGTTTGACTCAGACAAACCCCAGACCTCAGGGTGCTCAGAAACATTGGAATGATGCCTAAAAGTCTAGCCTGTTTCCTGATTTTGGGCATGGAGCAGCATCACCTAAGAACAGCCAGCTGCAGGCTGATGGTATGTGGTGGAGAGATACGACCTAAAAGAGGATTCAGAGCGCTCAGGGTGTGAGTAATACCCAGGAAAGGACCATCTTGCCCTGTGCATCTGAATTTCAGACAGAGCTGTAGCAGGTACACTGCACCTACTGCTGAGAGCAGCTGGCACGAACCTGCACTTGGGAGTTCAAATTTGAGCCCCTGTGAAACAACTACCCAAAACAAAAGGTCTCCCTGAAAATATGGATTTTTAGGGTTTTTATTTGTTTGTTCAGTAGAATGTATTTGAACTGAGCTGGTAATAGTAGCTGTGGTTCAGCAGGTGGGGCTGGAGAAAGGGGCAGATTTTGGGAAGGGTCTCTGCTGCTGGGCCAGCTGGCTCCTGTCTGTGTGCTCCTACCTGGCACAGTCCTGCTGCTCCCTGCTCCATCATTGCTCCATAAATCCCACAGGCTATTCCAAGACTACACAGGCTTTTGCTTTCATTCAGAGGCAAATGCCTGGGAACTGTCTAATTACAACTTCACCTCCTAACAGGCAGTGAAGACCCAGAAGGGTCAGAGACAGAGGTGCTAGAAAGAGATATTGGGCCATATTCCTTTCAAAAAAAAAAGGTGCTTTTCACTGCATTCCCCCTCTGGAAACCCTGGAGCTCCAGCAGGTTAATAGCAACTTGCAAAAAGCTCATTTAAAAATTATGCATATAAAACTTCGCAATGCACTGACACACCCTCCCATTTACTGAGGCCGAATTTCACTTGATTAAAACCAGAATCCCATTCCCATTCAAGGGCAAAAGCAACCCACATGGTGCTACTGCAGAGTCTGCTTAGTATGACTCTCACATCGCCCCTGTGGCAAAGATACGATTTAACACCCTCCCAGGGAAACTGCTGCACCACCACCCAGAGCTCAAAACACAGGGCTTGCTCTTTGAAGGAAGCCTCTGCACTCATCTGCAGTGCTCCCTGAGCAAGAGCTGGGACACAGGGATGCGGTGGGCAGTGCAAGGGGAACACCCTCCCTGTGCAGTGACTGGCTGAGGATCCCAGCTCGGATGTTCCCAGCTCGGATGTTCCCAGCCCTGCTCCCTGTTTGGCTGCACCCATCAAGCCTCTGCCGCGTGGATTCGTTGCTTAAGCCTGGGTTTTACAAAGGGGGATCCCACACCCAGCGCTGCCCAGCCCTCTGGAAGAGCTCAGCTTCTCTTTGTGTCGTGCTCCTGGCAGAAGGGGGAGGTGTGGGAAGAACAGGGAAGAGGGAAAGAGGCAACCTTGCCTAAGGCTGTCCTTCTGCACTTGTCCTCCAGCTCATTTGAGCACATTTATCACCAGTCACAGGGGCCATGAAGGGCTTCCTGCCGTGGTTCCACGGGTGCCAATGCCCAAGGCACCCCAAGGAAAGTGGGGAGCAGGGTATGTGCAGCAAGTACTGCCCAAACAACCTGCACAGCCCACGCCAGGGGCTGCTTCCAGCCCCGAGCACAATCACATAACTGCATCAAACAACAAGAGGCTCTAGCACATCTCTCTGATCTGCTCCATCAGCTAATTACTCTCACTCTTGTACAACGGTCTTATCTATCAGTATCAGAAACACTTGCAGCTCACGAAAGGGTTTTTTGTTTGGTTTTTATCATCTAAAGAGAGCTTGTCTGCACGTGATAAAACACAAACCAGCCTCTCTTCTCCTTTATAACACCCAGCACCCTGCAGCTGCAGCCCCCACCTCAGCGTGCTTTGCCTGAGGAGCTCTGAACTCACATAGGCAAGAGGCAGGAGCAGAGAAGAGGCAGTTCCCTATTTCCCACAGGGGAATGAAGGTACAGATGGAGCCAGCAGCTTGATGGGAATCACAGCAGAGCAGGCAGCAGCTCCACCACAGACTCATGTCCCAGCTCTGCTGACCCACACCAGCCTGAGGGACTGACCCCTGCCAAGGGTCAAACCAGATCAAACTCATCTACACCACGGATGCTTCAGCAAACCACCCTGGGCTTACATTGCTGTAGATGTTCTTCAGGAGAGACAACCCTGTGTTGACTCAGCTGTTGATTTATTTGCTTAAATTTCCTTTTAAGATAAAGGAAATTATACCCACATATTGGTGAGCAAGTAGATTTAGTCTTATCTCAGAAAAGCCAGCTTTGACCTGCACATTATGTGGCCCCAGGCTCAGCCTGCAGGACTCTTGGGCACTGCAGGCACCTGGAGAGGTGCCCTGAAGGGAACTGCTGCTGCAAAGGTTATTTCCCAGTGGCTTTAGCTGCATGTCATGACCCTCCCTTCAACCCAGTCAGCTCAGATGAGATGAGCATTCCTCTGCAGAGGGGACCAGAACCACCACCCTTAGATCCCCTGCACAGTCACAGGAGGGAAACTTTCCACAGAGAACACAGGAAACAATGATTTTTTATTTCTTCAGCCACACTGACAGCAACTGTTTTAGCTTCTTGTGACCTGAATACTGAGCTTGCAGCTCCACAGCAGCAGGGGCAGTGGCTGTGCTTCATCCTGTGCCAGTCAGCAGGGTTTTCCCCTGGGTCCCACTCGCGTGCGTGTTCTGCGCTAAGTGGCTGCTCCTGGCCAGTGTCACAGCCAGGCCACCTGCCCAGACAGCCCTTCTGTTTGCTTACTCCTGGTCCTTGCTCAGGCTCTTACTAAATGAAGATACTCGTGTCCCAGTCCTAATATCAAACTGGGATACCTGCCTGGCACATCCCTCATGTCTTTTGGTGGGTGTATGCCCTCTTTACTATCCTGAACGTTTATTTCTGCTGAGCATCACTGGGAAAGGAATGTTTGCCTTACTAGAAGGGAGAATGAACCCTTAATAACCCTAGACAAGCACTACTAGAAGGGAGTTAAAAGTGGAAAGGGAGGTAATTGGACATATCTCTAATTCAGAGAGACGCTCAGGAACACGATTTAGTTAATGACACAAATCATCCAGCAAAACTTTCCCATCCAAAGCACTTGAGCACACTCTGGAATTCCCTCTTCAGTGGTACTTACACATGCAGAGGCCTCCCCAGTTCCTCTGGGGGTTGTGCAGTGTCAGCAGTACTGGGAAAGTCCCGGGAATGGGAGCAAAAGCATTTTCTTTTGCAGGGACCCAATAAAAGTTGTCATGTGGTTAAACAATTCCTGGCACTGCCCACACCACAGAGCCCAGGTCTAAGGCAGGTGTAGTAAAACAGACTGTGTGAATCAGTAATGAAACCAGCTCAAAGTTCAGGGGCCAGAAGAAGCGATACTCTACCATGCACAGATCTCCCTGACTCACACCTTCAGCCTGCCTCTGTTTCCTCACTGCTCAGGGAACAAGGCTTGGACTGTGAGTATCAAGGTGCACTCCTGGTAATAAAGGTACTAAACCCAGAAATCCAATCAAAAGCAGTCGACAAAGTGAGGCAGCATCATGCCATTGGGTGAGGGAGCTGTCCCCAGGGACAAACAGCAGCCACGGACCAAGTGCCACCACCAATGTCAAAGGTCAGCCCCCATCTGCCCCCAGCTTGGCTCCTGCCGCCCCTTCCTGCTCCCCATCAGCACCGGCCTGGACCAAAGCCTTGCAGGCTCCAACAGGACTCCAGTTTGCAACTCCTAATCTGATAAATCCCAACCAGCAATGGTGCACGTGCTGCTGTGATGACTGTGAGCTTCAAACAGCTGCATGGGTTATTGAGCCTCCCAAATTACACAACAATTATGGATGCTTACGTTAAAATTACCTTGCAATCTCTGGATTGCCTGGCAACACTTTCCCTTCAGCATGCACAAACGGTGCACTTTTCCTCTTAATTATGTAATAATTGCCATGCATTTACCCAGCAGTTCAGAGAGAACACCATTTTTAACTCCCATTCCCTAATAAAATAAGTGGTTACTCAATTGCCCAAAATAAAGCATCCTATTGTTCCTGTTGCTGGGCATCCTATAATTTATTGCTGAGTTTCACTCCCTCTGCCTCAGACTATCAACATTTCATTTTTTTTCCCCCTCCATCTTCTAAACTCAAAGTTTCCTCTGAGCAGGAACTGTTCCAGCAGCATCCAGCATAGCAGAGCTTGGATCTCCCAGCTGAGGCACACAGGCTCTGCTACAATATGAATGCTAATGAGAATATAAAAAGCTGCTTCTTTGCCCTTCAAACTCTACTCAAAGACAGTCTTGAGCTTCCCATTCATATCTACACTTCAACCAACTTTCTGGAGTGATCCGACTGATTTTGGCAGCACCTGGAAGGTTCTGGACTGTCAGACTTGTAAACACTGATTTTATTCCTGCTGGTTTTAGACAAAAAATGAGGTGGTGTTGCATTTCAGTGTGGAAATGGACTGGGGCACTGAAAATCACCTTCCTCTGCCTCAGCAAGGCCCATCCCATTCAGAGACTTGTTCTCTCTGGGTGGTTGAAGCCAGATGAATAATTTCTCCTGGGTTAAACTGGCTGCCTGATTATTTTGTTTGCTAGCCCTTAGTCCTTGTGTTTTTTAGAGACAGAGAAGATTTATTCCCTGTTTATCACTTCTCTCGCATTTAGGATTTTATATCAGCCTCTGTAATATCACCCCTTGCCATGATAATTTTCCATTCTGAAGAGCTTTGCTCTTATCTCTGTACATAACATGTTCCATGACCATCCTGATCACCCCTCCTGGCCCTTTTTCAGTTGTAGAGAGCTGTTCCTAAGACAGGCTGAGCCGAGCTGCACAAAATATTCAGGATACTCCTTGCCTGTACCTAAGAGCTCTTCAAGATCCAAATAACTGTATAACGACAATTTCTCTTTTCTTCTCTATTTCCTTCCCAATAATTCCCCAAATCTTGTTATCTTTGTTGAATGTCACTAAGTAATGGGCTGGCATTTTCAAGAGAACTATCCAGAATAAAGTCTGAGTGAGAACAGATAATTTAGAGCCCATCACGTTGTATGTATTTTTAGTGTTGTTTCTCCCCCTCATGCATTACCCTGCAGTCAGTAACATGAATTTTCATCTGTCATTTTATCATGCTTGCTATAATGGCATTTTCCTGCCAGTCTTTGCAGTCAGTTCTAACAACAACTGCCCTGTCATCACCAACCTCTTACTGTCCTCTACCCTTCTTCTGGTCATTTAGAAATACATTGAACAACTCAGCCCCCGCTATAGATTTCTCTTTAACTGCATGTACGACTTTTCTCCACTGTGAAAGCTGTATTACAACTTTCCTGATTGTCTGGTTATTAATTCACAAAAGCCCATCCAACCAAAGAGGTTCAGGAGCTTCTGTATGAGCTACTGTTAAGGGATCTAATCAAAAGCTGTTTGGCAATCGAAGCACAGTGCAATAACAGGATCAGCTTATCTACATATCTGCTGACTCCTCTCAAAACCAAACAGATCTGCGAGGTGTGAATTGCCTCTGGAAAAGCTGTAGTGCCTCTTCCTCCCCATACTGACCGTGGGCAATTCTTCAGTGCCTCAGTGTGCAGAGAAAACAGCTGGGGGTGAAGTGAGATCACTGAACTCTACAGAAGGCTGTCTGCAAGGAGAACATCAGGATCAAACAGGCACAGAGCCAAACTCAGCTCACCACTAGCTTGAGATACAGAAGTAGTAACTGCCAGCCATCACTGCTCACAGGATGCCAGCACAGCCCACTCCACCTCGTGCCTTCAGCTCAGCGACACCTCTTCTCCCATCCCTGCCAGGTTCAGGCCAGAAGGGCCATGTCAACTGTAATGGGGCCAGAAAAACCCCTGCTGTCATCTACAGGCCCACTGTGGCCTCCTGGTCCTCCGCAGAACAGGCACTCAGCAGTGAATCTGGCCTCAGCCACAGTGGGAGAGGGTGTCACTAAGACAGGTGACAATAACCCAGTAGGCTGCAAAGAGGAACCCTGCTGCTGGAGTCCCTGGGCAGAGCCTGGGAACTCACTTGAGTCACCACCTCCCTGGGAGGGCACAGCAGTGCTGGGCTCTCATCACCCCACAGCCCTGTGAGTGAGGAGTCATTCAGATGGATTCTGCAAAGGGAGTGGCCAAGGACACCCTCCCAGTGCCACTTGCCAGCTCTCCCCATGGCCACTGCTTGCCCTGCTAACTCCAAAAGAAGAAATATATTCCAGCTGAAGTTGACTGACTCAGTCCACATCACTGCAAACACCCATTTTCTGGCTCTGCTATTGCCCTCAGAGAGAGACACGTGGAAGAAAAAAGGCAGCCACTTTTTTCCCTATGTCCTTTCTAAGGGATCTGTGACACTGCCTGAGCTGAGCGGGGCCACCTCAAACTGCAAACCCCATCACAAGCAAACAGAGGGGGCCTCACTGGCTCATCTCAGAGCCCACCAGAGTCGAGATGCTCCCCCCCAGCTGCACAGGGGGCCAAGGCACGTGCTCTGCAGGGCACTGTCAGTGCTGGGTACTCACAGTACTCGATGCCCAGGACGATGTCTCGGAAGTAAAGCCGAGCCTGCTCCTCACTGAAAGGCTGCTCACTGGGGACCTCCATGACAGGCCTGTTGGGAAGAGGAGGGAGAGCAACTCAGTGCTTTGCAGAATGGCAGTGTCACCCCTTGCAGGAGGAGAATGTTCTCCATCACCCTGTCCCAGCCTGGAGGGCCCGGTTCCCAAGAGGTTCTGGGTGCTGTGACACAGGATGGAGGTGTGCCCACCCTTTCTGGAAGCGGTGACACCTTGATTAGGGAGCTTGGCTAGCAGTCCTGGGTGGCTTTGCATAGTCCATGAGACAGCACGAGCCACAGAGCCCTCCTCATCATCAGGATTAACTGCTGATGTCTGCACAAAATCAGGCAAACACTATTCACTGAGAGTCCTAAAGGGAAAAGAACAAAATTGGACCTGGTCTTCGGTTTCCTGCTCCTGGCTGTGAGCTCCAGCATCACCAGGAGGTCCCAGGCAGCAGTGGGGACAGTGCCAGTGCCCATGGTGTGCACTGGATGTCACGTGCTGGGGCTCAGTCCTGAAGCATCATCAGCACGCAGCTGGCCTACACCAAGCAGAAACCGGACAGGAACCACTGGCTCAAAGGTGAAGTGGGAATATTTGCAGTGTGTTGTGCTAAACTGCTTTGAGAACCTATTTAGCTGTTGAGGGTTCAGCCACCACCAGAACTCAGCCACTCAGCCCTGAACAGCCAAGGTTACCTGGTCAGCTCCTCCTCTCCTGTCCTTTGTGTGCCGCCACTGCTGAGGGATGCACAGGCTCCTCTAAAAGCCCCTCTTCTGCCTGTGCCTGCTGAAAGCTGAGGGCAAAGAGGCTGTAAGAGCTAGTCAGAATCTTCTGTTCCCCAGAGGATAAATGGCAGGAGCTAAGGACTTCGCTGCACTGGGGGTTAATCCTGCTTGTGCTCAGCAGATTGACCTTGCATTTGGATGCACGCCCGCTGACTCGAGCTGGATTGAAGTGAGTGCTCCTGAGACACTGTCCTGGCAAGCCAAACCCTGGCAGGGAACAGCCTGTTACCAAAAACCAGGCTCTGCAGCTCTTCTCCTCAGCACCCCGCAGCAGATCCGTCCTGCAGCACTTTTTATTTCTCCCTTGCTGCCCATTTGATTGATGACCCTCATCTCCCATTTGCATTTTCCTGCCACTGCCTTCCCTCCCTGTTCAAACACATTTTCCTGTTGCTGAAACCAGGGAGAAATGATGTGAGTGCAGGACTGGCAGAGCCACTAATGGAGTCTAATTGCCTTCTGCTGGAGGCAGCCAGGCTGCTCTCGGCCGAGCCACACGTTCCCTGGACACAGTTGTTTACAGGAGCTCCCTCTCCTACAGGATGGGCATCACCAGGGAGACTGGGGAGCCTCTCACCAGCAACCCACTGGAGCTGGCAGCCTGCAACCTCAGTCATGGGGATAGAGAGAAAAACAAGCCCTTTGGGAATCTCCCTCATCCTGGGGCACAGCTCTCCTGACCTCGCTGTGACTCTGCAGAGCTGCAGAATCAGTGCAGGTGCAGCAAAAAGCAGTGAGGGGCCTCCCATCACTTTATCACTTCTCCTGCTATGGAAAAATGTGTCAACAGCCTCCCATGATAGGTTAGTGCTGGGGGCAAAATAAGGTAGTGGATGGCAAGTAAATCTCGATGCAACCACACACCCCTCGTGCCAGAGGAAGCCCCAGTAGAGTATTCCCATTAAAACCTTTCCTTCCAGGCACCTGACAGGGGAATTGGCATCAAACTTGTTTTCTGAATCAGAGCCTGACACCAGGACATGTCCTCCCAGTCCATTTTTATTCATCACATCATTGCAGGCTGTAGCAGAGCAAAGGCAACTACAGCTGGGTTTTGCTTCCCCTGGGCCTGCAGACAGAGGTTTGCCCCACTGGATGCATCAAACCTCCATTTCACCTGGGAAGCTAATGATGAACACCAAAAATTTCAACCAAAAGGATCCCAGGAGGGCTACTTACCCTTTCCTCATGAGGTCAAACACTGCAAGAAAAGGAAATAAACCATGAATGAAGAAGAGCAGACTGGGCTTATTCGTTATTCATCACCTACAAAAACACATCCATTCCTATATCTACAAAATCAATTTACCTCCACTCATTTCTCTTCCCTTACCCATGACAAGGACACCAGAGGATGCAAAATGAAAACATTCATCTCTTCAGCACAGACAAATCTCCCCCCTCCTGCCAGCTCTGCACGGAGAGACAGCGGGGGCTAATTTATCAACCCCGCTGCTGCTGCTGCTCCCGGTGTCAGCCCTCGCTGATTTGAGCTCCGTTGCATTCAGTACCTTCAGGGAGGATGTTTGGTGTGATATTTCTGCTAAATTACTGATACTGAACAAGATGCTGTAAGAACATGTTGCTCCATTTCTGCTGTGTCAATCAGCAGCACAGCTACAGGTCTGGCAGAGGCAAACACTCCCCGGCAGGAGCAACTGGAGAGGATTTGTTGGTGTGAGCTGAGTGAGGTTTGCAGAGCACATGAGTTTGTGTGTCTGTTTAGGGGGTTAGTGGCAATGTGGTTTTCTGATCCTGCTCTGACCTGTTGTGTAAACAGGAGAAGGATCTGCCTTTATTCTAGAGCAGGAGAGCTCTTTCCTCATGAGTTACAAAGGGTTTTCTTGCATCTCCCAAGAAATAAGAGCAGATCCCCTCCCCAAAGCACCAGGCAGCCCTGTGGTGGGGTGTTAAGTCCTCTGAAGGCACAAACACAACTGGGCAGCCTGCACTGGCTCATCTTGCCCTCCAGGCTGAAGAAGCTGAGGGTCGTGGCAGCATTTCATTATTCAACCATCCATTGTAGGTTCTCCCTCCATCCCAGATTCCTTCCCCATGCTCAAGCAGCCAAGCACTCACAGGAGTATTCGATGCCGGCAATCATTAACAAAGAGCAAACACCACTTCCTCTAGATCTGCCTTGCAGTGGGAGGGCATTTTTGGAAGGAGAAAGGTGCAGTTGTCATCAGCTGGGTCAGCAGCAGGAGGCAGGAAGCCTCTTGCAGGAGTCTCAGTCCTGAGCAGTGCTGAGCACCCACAGCTTCCCCTTCTGCTGAGGGACTGCAGAGGCAGCAGCTTGATTTGCCTGAACCCCTCACAGGATCAAGGCAGAGGACCCCCAAGAGATTCCCCACCTGTCCTGCTGCCATTGCTGGGACTGTTCTCTGGCTCCTCAGGGAGAGCTTGGGTTTGGTTTGGGCCCTGGTTATGTGCCACTTGCAGCACTAGGTCTAAGCCCAGATGGTTCTGTGAGTTTATGAGAATCACATACCCATGTACAAGTTGTCCTCTGCAGGATCATCAAGGACCTGTAATCGATAACAGGGAAATAAGGGGGAAGGAGAAAAAGAAAAACAGCAGGAAAAATGAGAGATATTTAATGGAGTAACATTTTACTGCTCCCTGTACACTGTGCACTGCAGAGCACTGAGAACAACTTAGACCAATGTTTAGAGAGTCCTGCAGAGAGAGAGGCATTGAAGGACACAGATTTTCCTGCCTCCAGAAAAATCTGGGCTTCTGCCTGGAGAAACAGCCTACCAATAAAGGCATTGCTTGTCCTAACCTGACCTCAGTCAACAACGAAAAAGGCACCAAAAGCTTGCACTTGTGCACCTTCCCAGGCTTGTCTGCACACACGTTTCAGTGATCAAAGCTCGCTGCTGTTTCTAACAGCAGAGAGAGCTGCCTTCTCTTGGGCACCAGCCCACAGCCCAGGGTAAGTGTGTCAGTTTGTCCTTCATAACTGGTACGATCCTGCTTGGAATCACCAGCCTGAACTTCTGAACAACTATATTAAACCAATTTTGGCTGCAGAAGGGGCAGCTGAAGAAAGATCCTCGTGTTGCAACACAAACCAGACTCGTTTCAGCGTAGCTCAGGGTGGAGGAGCTGCTCACCTCTATCAGCTTCACGATGTTGATGTGGTCCAGCTTCTTTAGGATGGCTATTTCCTGATAGACTCTGTCCAGTGGTGCCATGGGCTTGGGCTGCTCTCCAGAGGATGCTTTCGAGCCTCTGGGAGGAGGCCGACCTGCAAGTGTGACAACAGAGTGAAGAACCCTTCCCAGGATGGGCAGCCACTGGCCCCTCTGCAGACACCTCCAGCTGTTCTGCCACATCTCATCCCCTTGCTCTCACCCCAAAGCATTACAGTCTCCCACCTGGAACTGAGATTTCCAAGCCTCATTCAGATCAGCTCCTCCCAGCCTGGTTTGGGGGTCCCATGGCCCAGCCAGGTGCTATTCCAGGGGGTAGAAGAGCCTCTGGAAGAAGGGGGACTACCCTGCCTAACTTCCAGCACTTAATCAGGCTTCATAGATGGGGAGCATGGGAAGAGTCATCACTTCAAAGAGACTCACAAAAATCAGAGCCAGGACTCTGAGTGTATTGAACCTGCCCCTTCACTGCACAAATGGCATTTTAACCAGCCCCAAACTACATGGGCAGCTTTCAGGTGAGGCCAAGTTCTGCAGTCCTTGCACACAACGTTTCTGCAGAGAGATTTTCCTGGCTGAGAACAGCAGGCAGACCTCCAAATGTGAGATACCCACGTGGAAATCCGTACTGCTTCAGAAGCTTCTTTTTGGAGAGGACTTTCATAGCCTGAAGGAAGAAGAAAAAGCAGTGTTAAAACTGACCAAGAGCCAAAGAGCACATTGCTGAGTGCTGGGAGTGTGCTGGGCATCAGGGACTGGCTCAGGTCTGCTCCTCAGCTTAGAGAAGATGTTGTCCTGGTTAGTGGTGGTCATGACAGACAGATAGTGACCCAGGCTCTCCTAAAAGCACTGCTAACCATTTTTTTCATTCATTTTTTTCCCCCATAAAAACTTAGGTGGTTTTGATTTATTTTCAACTGGACAAAGAAAAAGGAGCCAAATTTCTGCCTTTGGGGCAGGAGCTTGAGGGAAGAGGTGGGTTCCTCCAGCTGACCTTCATGTACCTGCTGCTTTGGATGAGGTTACAGCCATGCTGCAAGTCAGAGCCACTTCAAGGCTGCTCCACCTTGTGTTTTGCTTTGCCAGGGGGTCTAGGAAGCAAAAGAGCTGGAGGCTGTGACACCCTTGGAATCTCCATCACAGACCTGGAACAGGGCGAGGACACAGCCTGCCTGGGGAGGCCCTTTGCATTCCCAGTGGGTATTTTTGCCCCATAAACCCCTTCCCACAGTTCCAGAGTGACACAGAGCAGCTGCAGTGGGATCCAGCACCGTGCCACAGTCCATGAACAAGACACTTGGTGAGCATCCATCCCTGCACCCTCAGACAGCGAGGACAGCCCTGGTGAAGGCACAGGGAGGGAAAGAGGATTCTGCCAAAGGCCTCCCTCCCTTATCATACCCCATCACAGGCTGGCACTGCTGTGAACCCGGGCAGCTGAGGCGTGGGAGGGGGTCAGGGTAACCTTTTCTGCCGTCCAGTTGGCATCAGCACAGTGGCAAAAGGCAATCTGAATTTAATAAACAGTCTCTGTGCCTCCATCTGCTCCCTGCATTAATAACCTTTTTGGAGGGCCACTCAAACAGCCCTGAGTGGCCCAGCAGATAAATATTTCATGAGGAAGCAGCTCATGGAACCATTTGCTTAGGAAAGCAGCCTACGCTTACAGAAGCTGGGATGGCCACTCACTCCTTCCCCTAGAACGAGCAGTTACTCCCACTAATTAAGCCTCCAGATCTGTAACTCACACTGGAGTGATCCTAGCAAAATACAATTAACCAGCAGGACACAGTCAAATGCCAAGGAATTTTGCATTAATACCACAGAGGCAGGCTCAGTGCACTCTACCTGCTTTAACACCTACACCAGGGACAGGTCTCTGAAACCATTTCAGGGAGCTCCTTTCCGAGCTGTTTTTCCTGGCAGCGATGCCACCACATGCCCTGGGATCCCCACCTCCCACCAGTGCTCCCGCTGCAGCCAGGTTCATGGCTGGCTGGAAGGATTGTTGTTTTTGGTAGTGATCCAGTGAAATCCTCTGGATTTGCACCCGTGTAACTGAGAAGAGACACTGTGTGGTTCTCAATCCTGCCTGACAGATCCAAGCCAACTGTTGGGAATGGTGGTGTTGAGAGACAGACTCAGAAGTGCTTATCTTTTACTTAGCACAGCACTGTGTCCAACCCAGAGCCAAATGATTCATGGTCTGCTGAAAGAGGATCCAAGATGTGCTCAGCCACCTCCAAATATGGCCAGGACCAAGCCTGGAGGCCTTCCTACCCTCCCCACTTTTATCTCTCCATAATGAAAATTTATGAGAAAAATCAAAGGAATTGATACATCCATTTCTCTTTCAACTATTGCCAGCGCAGGAGGAGAAGGCTCTCCTTGCTCCAGTTCCATCTCGAGTCCTCCCTGCCTTCCAGCAAGGAGCTTTAGGATGAAGAAAAAACAAAAGAAGATGTGATTTACTGCTGAAAGCTCCCAAGTTGCATCAGTGCCTGGGGGACTCAGCCTGAGGAACTGAACCACTGACACCAGCTATGCCCACATCAGCTTAGTCCTTCCCAGGACAGGCTCTGGGGGAGGCTGGAAGGAGCAGGAAGGTACAGAGAGGAGCAATAGCCAAGACAAGAATTGCTCTCAGGGGCAGAAATGGAGGGAACAAGAGCTCCTGGTGTCACCCAAATTCCTTGAAGGATGATGGGAGATGGGGGGTTACTGTATTGTAGGTGAGCTGACTGTAAAGCACCACTTACTGCTGGAGAAGAAGCACCAGGACACGCTTACACCAGTTTCAAAGCACCAGGACCTGCTACTGCACAAGCAGGGCTGTGTCACCAGACAGGACCTGTCCCACTGCACTTACAAACTCAAAGCGGGGACAAAAAGCAAAGTTTATCATGCAACAGGCCAGAGCCACTTAATTACCACAAGAGCAGAGAGGAGAGCACGGGGCTGTGAAGGCTCAGTCTAATTGCAGGGAGCTGGCAGGCCCAGGATTCCTCCTGAAGGCGGCTGTGTGTGACAGGAGCCACTCAGGGATGCTCCAGGAATTCTCTCCTTCCGGGCTCACACGCACCACAGAGCCAAAGACATTTGTACTCCCAGGCAGAGCTAATTACCCAGATAATGCCTCTCTGATAAAGAACCAGCTGAGAGCCAAGCTGAGGGATATTCCCTTTGCGCAGGCAAGCCTTGCTTCAGCCTCCTCAGGAAAAGAGGGAGCCTGGAGATTTCCTCCACACAGGCCCTTGTAACATCTTCCTTCCGACTATTCACACATGAGCATGAGCCTTGACATTTCCCTCTGAGAGGCAGCAGGGACTGTGTACTTTTCTTTGATGTTTGTTTGTTATCTTAAAAGTTTACTGCTCACCTCCTATCAACCTTACAGCTGGAAACCACGGGGAAGCTGCCTGAGGGAAAGGAGATCCCAGGTTTATGGAGAGAAGGGATGCCTGGCATACAGCAGCTTTCACAACAGTGAGACCACAAGCTGCTGGTGATGACAACCAGAAAATGGCCATTAGTTTTGGGAGGGAAGGGTGACAACGTGATTGAGCCAAGGGAACTTCCCACCTGTCCTTTGTGGTCCTCTCACAGCGCTTAGGATGTCGTTTAATTTGCTGACAGAGAGACCTGCACTGCAAGGGCAGAAACCCTGGGCACAGTCCCTGCCTGCAGCTCCCAAGGGAGCGGGATGATATTCAAAGGTTGCTGTTACCACCTAAATCCTCTGCTATGGCATGAGGGCACACTCTGGGAATGCTGAACAGAACAGAGAGCATTCCCAACCCTTCCTCACAATGACATCCCTCAGATAAAGTAGCTGAGAGGGAAGCTCTGCTGGGAGAGAGGAGTGTTATGAACTGAAAGAAAACCCTGAACCAGACAGGCTGAGCTGCCATGGCCCTAAAATCCTGCTCCTGAATTTGTCACCTTCCTCCCCAAGAGCAGCAGAATTCCATCCATACTGTGCCACCACAGCAGGGATGGCCTCCTGGAGTGGCCATGCCTCCAGCTGTCTCCCAGAGGATCCTGCTCTTACTCCAGGTGGCCCAGCCCCTCTCACAGCCCCAGAGCTGAACAACACGGGGTGTTGGACAAGCCAGAGATCCCTTTCCCGGTCCTCAGCACTCCGGAGCACAGCTGGCAGTGGTTCAGCTGCTGTTATGTGAGCAAGAGGATGGGAAACACAGGAGCTGTGCCTTCCCTTCCCACCTGGATGGCGACCAAAGTGGATTCTCCACGGGCTAGAAAGTTCAAGACTCGCTGCTGGCACCTTCCCCTCAGCAGGACTTTGTTCAGCCATTGCTTGCATAAACTTGGAAGGAATTTCTCCCCATCACTGGGACTTGGTAGGAAACAGCCCTCCATGCATAGGTACAAACAGAGAGCACAGACACACAAATCTTGTTTCTTAGGAAACCAGATTTAAAGAGGATAAAAAAAAAAAAAAAAAGAAGAAACCCCACTGACAACCTACAATGGCTTATTCCTGCAGTAGCATAACAAATGTCCATCATAACCACTTCTCTTTGCAAGCTGATTTAGAGATTGAAAATTGCAGGGAGACATGACCCGAGGCATCACAGAAGCAAATTCCATCAGCACAATGACTCCAAACTAGATCTCTGCCTGGACACATCTGCCTTTGCTTTTTATTTGCTGCTTTTTCCCAGAGCTCGGCTTCTCCTTTTTTTCCCCTCCTAGTCACCCTCAAAGCATCTCCTGCAAACTGAGACACACTGAAACCTTTCCAGGGTAAAGGGTTCCTTGGCAGAGCCCCACCAGTGCTGCTGGAACAGCTTCATGTGCCCCAGGAGCAGCAGGGTCCCCTGCTCTGGGAGCCAGCTCGGCATTCCGGTGGGGTCTCCTCCTTGGAGGGAGCACAGGGTCACGTACTTGGTGCTGAAAGTTCCATTTCCTTGGTCTGACACATCCCCTGCATTCACTGATGTGAGCCAGGACACTTTTACAGCCCTCCCTGGCACTGGGGATGTTCACAGCAACGAAGGGTAAAGCTCTTAGAAGCACTCTCTCATCTTTAATGGAAGGGGGAAAACCCACAAAGTAAACATGACCCATCTACATTTTTCCCAAATGTAGTGACTGGATATTTTCTTGAGAGTTTTTCCTAATTCTAGGCCAGATCCAAAACTCATTAAAGCAGCAACAATCTTTCCTTTTGCTTCAGAAGGAGCCAGATTGAGTCCCTGGTACCTATAAA
This sequence comes from Empidonax traillii, assembly GCF_003031625.1. Taxonomy (NCBI): domain Eukaryota; kingdom Metazoa; phylum Chordata; class Aves; order Passeriformes; family Tyrannidae; genus Empidonax; species Empidonax traillii. Next base: position 690,776 of record NW_020955294.1, on the reverse strand, counting down.
CTCTGCCTTTTTGTAGAGACCTACCAAAGGGCCCCCACATCTCAGCAAGAATCAGGAGCCACACTCTGAATTACATGCCAAAATAAAGTTTTTTCTGCTTTCTTTACCATTTTGCTTCTTTTTATTGCAGCACACCAGCTTAAAGACAATAAAGCAGGCAGCAACACCCTGGCCTCAAGCTAAACCACTGCAAACAGAAATCAGTCACAGAATCATCAGATCATAGAATGGTTTGGGACCTTAAAGGAACCTTAAAGATCATGTAGATCCAACCCCCTGCCATGGACAGGGACACCTTCCACTAGACCAGGGTGCTCCAAGCCCTGTCCAACCTGGCCTTTCTCACCTAAAGACCAACCAAGCGTTGATTTCCTCCCATGGTGCTTTTCACAACTGAGACAAAAAAACGCTGTTCCAGAGCTAAATTTAGGGGGTAAAAAGCCCAGACAGAAAAGGTCCTCTCCAACTATTAGAATCAAAATTGCTTCTGCCAGCTGCTGGTGCCAGGCAGGTCCATCAGGTACCCCCTGGGGGGTCGGGGTGCACTGCTGTGGAGCAGCTCTGCAGGGCAAGGATAAGCAGAGCAGGATGGAAATTGTCTGAGCTCTGGGAGAGCACGAGGGTCAGGCACATCGGGCAGCCTGGGGAGCTCAGCAACCATTAGCCAAGTTATGCAACTGGTACTGTTTCTCTGAAGCTCTGAGAAGTCTGCCAGCTCCTGAGCTGGTTTAATGCCTCGGGAGAGGCGGAGGTGTCTCCATCACAGCTCACATTCCCAGAGAACACAGGCACGGGGCACCTGGGAGGATGAGGGGGGCCAGGCTGTCTGCATGTGACTGCAGCTGGGAAAGGGGGAAAGGTCCCACTGGCCCAGATGAAAGGGTAGCAAGTACATGAGACACAGACTTCAGCCTCTTAGCAGCAGTGCAGCCCCTCTCCCACATGCTGACACCCACTGCAACCAAAAACAGGCAGACATCTCTCCATCTGCTGGAGAATTCCATACACCTCCCAGGATCACCTTCACAGCCAGCTGGGATCTGGTTCAGACCCTGCCTCAAGCCCCCAAAGGGAAGATCAGGGCAAACCAAAGAGCACATCCCTGCAGTGCTGGCAGGAAGGGGGTCTGCAATGCCCTGCCCTGCTTTGGGTAGTGAGGCTGAAACACCGCCCAGGCACGGGAGCCCCTCCCGGGCTGCAGTACCTTTAAAGTGTTTGCTCAGATTAAAAACACAGATTAAGTGGGGATTAACTAACACACACCAGGCTACCCTGGCCACAGGCTTTCACTTCTGGCTTGGATTTGACCAGCTAAATCTACATCCACGGCGTTAATCTGCATCCAAAACGCGGACAGCAGCGCAGCAGGCAATGCTGTCCCAACCCCAGCTCTCCCCTGCCGAGCTGTGCCAGCTGCCCTGCCCGCCCTGGGCAGCCCACAGGGACAGCAACGGGATTCCCAGATCAAAAGGGCAGTGCCAAAATGCAAGGATTACAATTTTAGAAGCAAAAATATTTTCAGCTGTAAATCACTGTGATTTATTGATGCGATGCATCCCCACCCTGTGCTGCTGGTCCTGGTGGGACAGATGGGTCAGGGAAACCATGGCTGGCACCATCACTCCCTGAAGAACAAATCATCCTGCTGCAGGGCAGAGGAAGGAGGATTTGGAGGGCAGGAGAGACAGGGAGCCATTGGAAACACCAACCGCTCCGGTGCAGTGGTGACTCAGCTTGGAAAGGACAGGAGATGGAAAGAATTGTGGTTCCTCTGCTTGGCCAGCTCCAGGGCACCTTCTCCAGATTTTTCTCTCAACAGTTCCATCCCTTATTTCAAGACATTCCTCCTGTAATTTCATGCCTGCTGGGAGCACAGAAGGGCTAAGGAATACCCACAGGCATATAATTCCACCTGACCTCTTTGACCTGGGATGTCACTTGTAAATCCAAGAGTCGGGGAGGAAAACCCACTGGGGAATAGTGGGGAATGAGGATGCTTTACAATCCACAGCATATCCTTATTCCCCTTTGTACAAAAGCCAGCAGGGACAGGGAACAGCACGTGAATCTGCCTGGGTGCCCTGATGGGCCACATTGGAAAATTCACCCACGAGGCCACTCC